>NC_060127.1:141752111-142058986 GCF_021461395.2 Schistocerca americana
AGCGAATTGGCTATTAGTGTGACTTGAGCAATTTTCCGTCTTTAGCTACGGATCTTTCTGCGAGCGAGCGGTTGTATATAACTGCTAAATATGGAGCTATTGCATCAGCATACGCGGAAAGGAACCTGACTGGTACACAATCTGCACCGTAGGCCTTGCCTCTATTAAGTGATTTAAGCTGCTTTGCTACACTGAAGATATCTACTTCTATGTTTCTCATCTTGGCAGTTGTTCTTGATTGGAATTCACGAATATTTACTTCGTCTTCTTTGGTGAAGGAGTTTCGGAAAACCGTGTGTAATAACTCTGCTTTACTGGCACTGTCATCAGTGACTTCACCGTTGTGAAGGTATTGGTTGTGTCTTGCCATTGGTGTGCTTCATGTACGACCAGAATCTCTTTCGGTTTTCTGCCAGATTCCGAGGCAGACTTTCGTTGTAGAAATTATTAAAAGTATCTCGCATTGAAGTACGAGCTACATTTCGAAATTCTGCAAATCTTTGCAACATCTTTGCAAACCTTGGGGAATTTGCGTTCTTTTAAATTTGGCATGCTTAATCTCAGGGCAAAGTAGCAAGCAATGAGTCTACATCCCGACGTACGTATGTTGTATACATGGCGTAATTGTGTCCTATAGGCCAGCGTTATGCCAGTATGATATTTTACACGATATGTGAAGAGCTACACTTAATGTGAGGCAGCTAATTATTTACATTGCAGACATCTTTTTCTGCTTTTACATAGTAGGCAGATACACGGACATCCGCTCTAAGTGCCGATTTTTTGCGTGTTAAATCTGCATTTTGGGGTATCGTACCAAATCAACCAATTTCCAGATTTGACGTTCTATCAGTTTGTCTGTTGTATAGCCAATATTAGCAGTTTCCTCTTTTGGTGCCAGTCGATTAACATTTTGTAGACTATGCTATGACGTTATTATTTTATACTGACAAAGTGTCTTACTTCACCAGTTTTTCAAATCTGCTTCTCGCTACAGCAGCTGACCCCTCACTACAGAGCAGAGGCATCGAATGGAGAGCAACAGAACATGACTGATAAGTAATACAGGTACTTCTGGGCATTACATTAATTATGGACGTTGATGCAATGTAACGCGGTGTGCCTTTCGTGTGACATACTGAGATTGCACCGAAGTGACGCATGTGCGATGCCACTGTGACACTGGTGTGACGCTGGTGTGATACCGATGCTGCGCTGATGTGATCCCCTGATATGGTTTGAACACTTTTGGGCAAAAAAATCTGTTATCACAAACGCCCCAGCACTGAGCTAGAATTGAAAGCAAATCGTTCGAAGAGAGTGGGAGCCCCTTCATCCTCTAAGTACAAACACTAAAGAAATGATGGCACGCATGCAGTCGAACTATAAAAATTAAAATTTCTCAGCGTGTGGGGCTACGCTTGAGCGCCATCTGCGTTCTCACTGAAACGCGTAAAGCCATTAGCCGCAGGCGAAATTGGTTGGGAGTTGAGGGAGGGGGGGGGGGGGTGGGGAGAAAATTCTGGGAGTAATGCCGTCGCCCTCTCGCTGGATGTGGGGTCAGCGATTCCTGGATAAGCGCTGATGCTGATGTCATCAGTTCCAGCAATGCCGATGCTGATATCGGCGACTTGAGGCCGTACTGGCATTGATGCTCTACTCCCAGTGTTTCGTTAGCCATCGTACTATTGGATATAATGTGACACTACATTATTTTGCTAGGGAATGAAGTTGGAAATTAAAGCAAAGACAACCCGGCCTCCTGCTTTCTGTGCCCCTGAGAAGCGAGTGAGACAGATACTACATACCATCATTCTCCTTGTGCAGGAGTAACTTTGTGCCAGGTTACTTTGAATGTAACCCCTTTACAAACTGTAATTATTGGTAGTCGCCGAGGTGGTGGCGAGCGTTAGAGAGGCTCATTGAATTGAAGAAGAATGCCAGGAACACAGGCTGGTAGTACCAGTTTGAAACACCTGGAGACTTCCCTCGGAATGCGTTCGTACGTCAGAAACAGCTTTTTGTAGGAAGACTGTTTACGATAGTAATTAAAAATGCAATTTCTACCTTGAGAGGCGGCTGTATTCTTGTTGGGCCATGGTTTTAAATAGAACACAGTAAGGTCACTCAGCCTCACATCCGTGACTGGCTGTCAACACGTACCGACCGCATAGTCAGCGTCCGCAATGGTAGGTGAGGTGCCGTGTTATCGGGGGATCTATAGTTTAGCGTGCAGCCCCATAATATTCACGACAATAAACATTGGCAGAGGTGAATGAAGTTATAAGAGACAGATAAAAATCTTAATACTGGTCGAGGACTGAAATGGTGATCTTTGGATCCATAATCTGTAACATTTTTTCTGGCGTGGACATTAGCGCATCATTACTTTGTCTGTACGGAATACCACAATATTCTGAGAGTAACAAACATGCATTCTCTTTTTCCAAACTGTTTTCAAGTAACTAAGAGATTCGCACGATTCCTGTAGCAATTATAATGCTTTAATTCTGGCTACGTGTGACCACCTGTCAAAAGGCTGCGTAACCACCTTCTGCATTGCAGACCGCTGCGACACATGCAGCAAGAGAGCCAGTGAGGTCCTGGAAAGTACTGACAGGGCTACGGATCCTGATCGAGGTGGTCCCGCAGATTCTCGATTACGTTTAAACCCGGGGAGTATGGTGGAGAGGGAAGTATGTCAAACTCATCCTGAAGCTTTTCGAGCCACACACGTTAACTGTGAGCTGTGAGACATGTTGCGCTGCCCTGTTGGTAGACGCCATTGCAGCGAGGAAAAACAAACTGCATGCAGGGGTGGGCATGCTCCCTAAGGATAGATTCTTACTTGTGCTGATCCATCGCGTCTTCCAGAACGACGGGATCACCCAGGGAATGTAACGAAAACGTTCCCCAGACCATAACACTCCCTCCTCCAGCCTGAATCCTTCTTCTGAATGTTGTGGGATGTTTGCTTTCAGGCACTTCGTGCCACACACGTCAACGGACATTTGATAAGGCCATCTATCGCCAGGCAGTGGACCTCCAATTGAGGTACTGGTGTGCAAATTCCAGCCTTTGTCTCCCAAGAACAACAATCAAAATGGGTGCATGAAGCAGGTCTGTATGCAGAACCATTCACTGAACGGTCATTGAGAAGACTTAGTTGGTAGACTCTTGGTTCATCTGAGTAGTCTCCCGTACACATCTCTGCTGATGTTGTTCACCTCTGTCATCTATGCCCGTGGTACACCATAGTTGCCTCAGTGCCAGTTTTAGGTACCGCCTTCTTGCCACGCGTATTATACGAGGGCGGTTCAGAAAGTAACCTCCGATTGGTCACAGTGCGGGTTGTGGGGGGAGTAGCGACGCCATCTGTGCGTTCACGCACTCAACAGGTCAGTCGGCATCAAGCCGTGGTCGAGTGAACGTCGTACCTGCGCTAGTTTAGTTTTTGTGGCAGTTTGAAATGTGTGCTGCAATAGAAAACCCCGCAAAATGTGAAGTGCGTGCTGCCATAAGGTTTTTTACAGCCAAAGGATATTCTGCAGCAGCTATTCATCGTGAGCTTTGTGCCGTGTATGGACCAAGAGTTATGAGTGAAGGAGTTGTCCGTGAATGGGTACGTTTATTTAAAAGTGGACGAGATAACGTTCATGATGAAGAGAGGAGTGGTAGACCATCATTGGTGACTGACGAACTCGTTCAGACAGTTGATACAAAAGTTCGTGAAAATCGACGTTTCTCAATGTCGGAGATGTCTACTGGTTTTCCACAGATTTCTAAGACTCTCTTGTACGAGATAGTGACAGCAAGATTGGGTTACCGTAAGTTCTGTGCACGATGGGTGCTCAAAATTCTTACCGACCACCACAAAACTCAAAGAATGGCCTCTGCATTAGACTTTCTGTCACGTTATGAGGACGAAGGAGAACCATTGTTAAACAGAATCGTGACCGGTGACGAAACCTGGATTAAGTACGTGAACCCTGAGACAAAAGAACAATCAAAGATGTGGGCACATTCAAATTCGCCTACCAAACCAAGAAAAGCCTCGCAAGATTTTTCTGCCAGAAAACTGATGGCAACGGTGTTTTGGGATGCCAAAGGGGTGTTGTTGGTTGAATTCATGGAACGTGGTAAGACCATTAATCAAGACGTGTACTGTGAAACAATAAAAAAGTTACGACGGGCTATACAGAACAAACGCTGTGGTATGCTGACTTCCGGTATCATTTTTTTGCACGATAACGCCCGTCCTCACTCTGCTCGCAGAACAACGGCCCTTCTTGAGTCCTTCAAGTGGGACGTTATCAACCATCCACCTTACAGCCCAGACCTGGCGCCAAGTGATTATCACCTCTTCATGCATTTGAAGAAATGGCTCGGGTCACAGCGGTTTGATGACGACGAAGAGCTCAAAGATGCGGTCACAGGCTGGCTCCAGGCACAAGCGGGTGATTTTTATGCAGAAGGAATTTCAAAGCTTGTGAAGAGATACGATAAGTGCCTCAATCGCTATGGAGACTATGTAGAAAAATAGTGCAAAGATGTAGTTGTAAGATGTATATATTAAAATATTTTTATTTAACTTGGTGTATTTTTTTAAATCAACCGGAGGTTACTTTCTGAACGGCCCTCGTACTTTAACTATGGTGGTATTCGAACAGTTTACAAGACTAGCCATTTCGTTTGGCTTGGTATAAAAGCCAATGATACTGCCCTTTTTGATGCCAAGTAAATCGCTCCGTTTCCGTATTCCGGTAATGTTGTGTACATAGTTCCGCGTAGTCAGCGCGTACACAACTTCCCACTAGAGTGCACCCCTCTAAGCACAACAGCGCAGGCGCAGCGCTCGTCCGTCTCCGCACTACAAGATGGCGCTGTCTTAGAGATGGACCAAATTCTGCTTCCGCGTATTAGTGTGTAACGCAACCAATGAGATTGCTGCTAATGTAGAACCTTTTCACCTCGCGGATCACACTCGCGCAGTGATACCTGAATGCTCGAGGTATTACAACGAGTGTACAGACCTCCGATTAGTCAGTCTGCTTTAGTCTGCATTTGTCTGTAGTCTAGTTTCAGTCTGCGCCTAATAAGATTATCATATTCCTGTACATAGCCATGAAGATAAATGAATAGACACTTTGTCAAGTATAGAGATATGTGAGAATAAGATTAACATACCAAGACCAAAGAAACTTCAGATTGTCAATTGTAAACAGCATCCAGAATCAAGTTTGTCTACGCTTTTTATTATTTTACTAAATGTGTGTGAAAATTAATCAAGTTCTGTTTAAAGTTGGTCACCATCAATCTGCTACTCTATGTGTGCAAGCGGCATTTCTATCATCTGACCTAACGGCAGAAGATAAACACGCCACAATAAGACCACAAGACATATTGCTGACACTTGCCTACTTCGTTAGAGCGACAAGTCAAATAATCTGATGGTGTGTGTACCGAAGGTCTTACAGTACGCACACCACAGGTAACGACTGCTTCCTCCCCCCTCCTGCTCCCCTCCCCCCATCACACGTTTTGTGTACCCTCGAGTACTTGCGCTGCCATCTGCCGTCTTTGAGTGGTCACTGCACGTTGACGTCCAACGTAGGTAGTGAACACATAAATATAACTGAACATTGTACATACAGCATGATTTATGAAGATTTGCAAATACATTAATATGTTATTCTACAAGTAAAACTGAAGAAAAAAGTTCATATAAAGATAGGTCCCCAAATGCTTAGCTTCGGCACGAAATTTAGCAACTTCTCTAATATGAAGCATTCACAAAACAGTACAAGGTTAAAGTAAAGCACGATTTCCATTTATTTTGTTGTTATTGGTCTGGTGAATCTAATAAAACATGCCCCAGACGCGTATCTGCAGTAGTTTTCCAGAACATCTAGAGAAGCAAAGAATTAATTTCGTAAAAGTTTTAATTTATTAACTACTTAGCCCAATTTGTTTTTTAAATTCCAGACAACTGCACAAAGTTTTCAACAGAACTGTAGAGAATTTAATTTTGGAAAAATAATGATATTCAACACCATATAGACATATTCCTCTGTCATAAATTTGAAAGCCACCCCTATTTCATAAATGCACACAATAAAAAATGTTTTGCATCACCTCTGTTCCGAGAGTTCCGCAACCAGTACTGAAAATTGGAATAGTGATCGGCCGAGCGGGATTAGCCGAGCGGTCTAGGGCGCTGCAGTCATGGACTGTGCGGCTGGTCCCAGCGGAGGTTCGAGTCCTCCCTCGGGTATGGGTGTGTTTGTTTGTCTTTAGGATACTTTAGGTTAAGTAGTGTGTAAGCGTAGGGACTGATGACCTTAGCAGTTAAGTCCCATAAGATTTCACACACATTTGAACATTTTACTCACGAAAACCACATGCTGCCTGTTGTACCACTATACAGTGAGACATTCAGAGTTGGTGGTCCAGATTGCTGTACACAATGATACCTCTAATACGCAGTAGCACGTGCTCGTGCATTGATGTATTCCTGTATTCGTCGTGGCATCAAGGCCCTTTTCAATCTATCCCACACATGTTCGATAGGGTTCATGTCTGAAGAACATGCTGGCCACCCTAGTCGAGCGATGTCGTTATTCTGAAGGAAGTCATTCACAACATGTGCACGATGGGGGCGCAAATTGTCGTCCATGAAGACGAATGCCTCGCCAATATGCTGCAGATACGGTTGCACTATCCGTCGGTGGATGGGATTCACGTATCGTACAGCCGTTACGGCGCCTTCCATGACCTCCAGCGTCGTACGTTGGCCCCACATGATGCAACCCCAAAACATCAGGAAACCTCCACGCTGCTGGATTCGCTGGACTGTGTGTCTAAGGCGTTCAGCCTGACTGGGTTGCCTCCAAACAGGTCTCTGACGGTTGTCTGGTTGAAGTCATATGCGACACTCATTGGTGATGAGAAGGTGATGTCAATCCTGAGCGGTCCATTCCGCTTGTTGTTGGGGCCATCTGTACCGCGTTGCATGCTGTCGTGGTTGCAATGATGGATCTCGCCATGGATGTCGGGAGTCAAGTTGCTCATCATGCAGCCTATTGCGCACAGTCTGAGTCGTAACACGACGTCCTGTGGCTGCACGAAACGCATTATTCAACATGGTGGCGTTGCTGTCAGTGTTCTTCTTCATTATTCTTCAGTATCTCTACAGCCCTTGGTGAGCCTTGGCTTCTTCAACAATCTTCCTCCACACTTCTCGGTTATTTGCTGCTCTTTTCCACCCCCGGACTCCCATATTGCTGATATACATTATTACCTCATCGATCCATCTTCTTCTAGGTCTCCCTTTTCGCCTAACTGAATCGATCATACCTTTCATCATTTTCTTTGGAATTCTATCCTCTGCCATTCTCTCCAAGTGTCCTAGCCATTGTATTCGCTGTGATTTCACAAATTTTACTATGTCCCTTCCTTGTATTAACTCTTGTAATTCGACATTGTAGCGTATTCTCCAGCCTTCTTCCTCCCTTATTGGCCCATAGATTTTGCGTAGTATTTTCCGCTCAATGCTTCTTAGAGCATTTTTATCGTGTTCTGTCAACGTCCATACCTCTTATCCGTATGTGATAACTGGGCGGACTAGGGAATTATGTATAAGCAATTTAGTTTTTCTTGTAATAAGGCTACTTTTGAAAAGCTGCATATTTGCAAAGTAAGCTCTGTTTCCTGCTTGTATTCTTTCCCTTATAGCCTTTCCAATACTGTTATCATTTGTTATTAGGGCTCCCAAGTAGTTAAAAGAGGACACTCCATTGAAGCATTTCCCATTGATGTTTAGGTTTTTAGGGGTTCTTCTGGCCTCAGATTGTGACATTACTATATATTTTGTTTTGTTTTCATTTACTATGAGGCCAATTTTTAAGGCTTTTGTTTCCATTGCCCGGTATGTTTCTAGGAGTGTATTGGTATTTCTTCCTACTATAGCAATGTCATCAGCGTATGCACGTATCTGGCTAGTTTTCATAAATATGGTGCCTCTTTTGTTGATTTTATTTACTGCACTATGCAGGGCTATGTTGAATAGGACAGTGGAGAGACTATCCCCTTGCTTCACACCTTTATTAAAGTCAAAGCTTTCACTTGTTCTGCTAAGGACCTTTACTTTTGCTCTTGTCTCTGTCATTGTCATTCTGATTAGTCTTATTAATTTAGCACATATACCAACTTCTTTCAGTACTCTGTATAGTTCTTGCCGATTTATGCTGTCAAAGGCTTGTTTGAAATCGATGAATAAGAAATGCAGATCTATATCATATTCATAGAACTTTTCCATCATTTGCCTTATCACAAATATTCGATCAGTTGTTCCTCTGCCCGGTCGAAAGCCACACTGATATTCTCCTAGTATGCCTTCTGCACACTTCCGTATCCTTTCGTTTAATATACTTGTAAAGATCTTATAAGCTGTACTTAGGAGTGTTACACCTCTATAGTTTTCACATGCTGTTCTGTCCCCTTTCTTATAAATGGGGACTATTATTCCAATTTTCCAGTTATCTGGCATAGTTTCTGTTTCCCATATATCTGATATTAATGTGTGC
The DNA here is from genome assembly GCF_021461395.2 of Schistocerca americana. Lineage (NCBI taxonomy): Eukaryota > Metazoa > Arthropoda > Insecta > Orthoptera > Acrididae > Schistocerca > Schistocerca americana. Next base: position 141,760,697 of record NC_060127.1, read on the forward strand.
AGTTCCTTTATTACAGCCTTACCACCAGTTTTTATTAATTCAGCAATTATGCTGTCTTCCCCAGGGGCTCGATTGTTTTTTGACTTGTGCACAGCCTCTTGCAGTGTTGGCTTTCTTGTCTCATTGGTTTCATTGTCTACTTCCAGCTCCACTCTTCCCTCCTGTGCAGATGTCTCTTCATCTCCTAGGCTGGCGCTTAGTGTATCTTTGAAATACTCTGCCCATCTTCCCACTATCTGTTCTTCCTCCCTTATCATTTTCCCATCTGTACTGGAACAGGCCATTGTTTTTGGTTGGAATCTATTCTTCATTTTGCCTATGGCATTATAGAACTTTCTTATTTCACTCTGTTCCTTTAGTTCTTCTAGTTCTTGAAATTTCTTCTTATTCCACTCTCTTTTCTTTCTCTCGCACAGTCTGTTAGCTCTTCTCCTTAATTCTCTATATTGTTCCACATTATTTCTGGTTTCTCTCTGTAGTATTTTTGTTCTTGCCCTGTTCTTTTCCTCTATTGCTGACCTGAAATCTTCATCAAACCACTCCTGGGTTCTTCTGTTCCTTCTTATGCCTATTATTTCCTCTGCAGCATCCTTAATGGCTTTTTCAAACCTGTTCCACCTTTCATCTACTCCTACTGTGGTCTCTTCATTGCTCAACTTTCTGCTTAGTGTTACTTGGTATTTTTTTACTTCATCAGGGATGTTCAGTTTGTCTGTATTCCATTTCATCATCTTTCCCATTTGTTAGTGACAGTTTCTCTCTCAAGACTGATTTTATCAAAAAATAGTCTGAATCACAGTTTGGTCCTCTGCAGCTTCGTACATCCGTAACTGACGTGGAGTGGCGTGCAATCACTAAAATATGGTCAATCTGATTGACTACTCCATTAGCTGCAAACTTCCAAGTACCCAGATGGATCCTTTTATGTGGAAAGCAGGTACTTTTAATAATCATATTATTCCTTGCTGCGAATTGACATAGTAAGTTTCCATTCTCATTGTGTTCTTCATGTAGTGAATATTTTCCAGAAACTCCATACAGATGTTCATTCCTCCCTATTTTTACATTAAAATCTTCTATTACTAGCATCAGGTCATATTTAAGTACTGCAGAGTATACTTTTTCCAAGTCTTCGTAGAACTGTTCTTTAATTATATCCTCTTTTTCCTCTGTTGGTGCGTGTGCATTAACTATTGATATATTCCTAAATTTACCTTTTAGTCTGAGTCTGCACATCCTTTCATTTATGGGTTCAAATTCTAGAAGGCTTTTCCTAACTTCCCTAGTTATTATAAACCCTGTTCCAAGTTGGCCTGTTCTTTCTTCTGGTCCACTATATACCAATGAGTACTCAGGTTTATCTATCTGCCCATTCTCCTGCCATCTCATTTCCTGTAGCCCCACAATATCATATTTGAATTTTAAAATTTCATTGGCTATTTCTTTCATTTTCCAAGCTGAAGCATTGTCCTCATATTCCATGATGCTACTGTTAGATCCTTTATCCGTTTACTTTGCCGGGGTCGTGATACATGTTTTCCATCCAGTTTCCGAGGCTTCTGTTGAATTTCCATAATATTCTTTTTTTTTTTTACAGTATGGGGTTATTACCACCATGCCCAACCCCCAACCTGGAGGATCAGGATTTGTATGAGCTTTACTCCTCTAGGGAAGCTGGCTTCACTACGCCTCTAGAGCCCTCCCTGCCCTCTGTTGTGGGACACACTTTGTCTGACTCCTCTGTCGAGACCAGTCCGGCTTGGGAGACCCTGCCAGTAGCTATGCTGCCGCCGGCATAGCTCTCGACTTCACCGAAGCACGCGAACCCTCCCGCCCGGCACTGAAGGTGCCTACTATAAGGCGGTGTCCCCTGGGAGGGCTGTCAGTGTTCCTCCGAGCCATAATCCGTAGGCGGCGGTCATCCACTGCAATAGTAGCCTTTTGGGGGCCTGAGCAAGGCATGTCATCGACAGATCCAGTCCTTCTGTATCTCCTCCATGTCTGAACAACATCGCTTTGGTTCACTCCGAGACGCCTCGACACTTCCATTCTTGAGAGCCCTTGTGAACGCGATCGAGCCCCGGTATTGACCGTCTAGACACGGTTGAACTACAGACAACACGAGCCGTGTACGTCCTTCCTGGTAGAATGACTGGAACTGATCGGCTGTCGGACGCCCTCCGTCTAATAGGCGCTGCCCATGCATGGTTGTTTGCATCTTTGGGAAGGTTTAGTGACATCTCTGAACAATAAAAGGGACTGTGTCTGTGACACAACATCCACAGTCAACGTCTATCTTCAGGAGTTCTGGGAACTGAGGTCATGCAAAACTTTCTTTGATGTGTGTAATCTTCAAACTATAACTGTTACTTTGTGGTTTCACTTAAATACACTGTAGTTATTAAGTTCTCCTATGAACGATACAGAAATCCAACTCGTCTCAAGGAAACGACTGAAACAACTCACTAACGGTTGCTAACAATGACAAAAACGTTTCTACATCCTTAATGGAAAGTAAACAAATTTACCTGTATAATAATCTTTGCTTCTCTTGATGTTTTGGAAAACTACTGCAGATACGCGTCTGGGACACATTTTATTAGATTCACCAGACCAATAACAGCAAAATACATAGGTCTAGCTTGAAAACTGCCTTAATACCAAGTATATTAAAATAAAAAACAACCTTCATCTATTCACTGACTTACGGTTGGAATTTCGAAAAATACCTTCTTAAACGACGCCTACCATATTAGAGTATAAAAACCGCACCTTCTCCTAATTTTAAGTTTCTGTCCTTGGCGGTTTCGACCGGGCAATGATGAGTCAGTCAGAACATTGCCTTCTATAGAGAAGCAGCGAAGTTTTTGGGACAGGGAAGGACATGAATTTTATTGTTGTTCCTGCCCTACCACACGCTCGGACATCACCACATATTCGGAAATGAACAACTAAATATTTATTTCATCCCTTCTTCTGTAATCAGACGGAAATATTCACACACTTCTATGACATTCAACGCAAATACGGAAAAACATGTTATTATGTAGCAGCATGCTCATCTGCCGCCTCCATTACGCTCCATATTAATCATATGAATTTTATCTCTTGTCTCGATTATCATAGTACCTCTTGAAGCCTTATATCTTTGATACTTTATGAACTGACGTATAATGATAACGGTGACGTGTCTATGATACATTTTCAATACGCCGGTGCTTTGAAACGGCATGCTGCGACACACATACTGCAAAGGAAATGAATAATCGAAATGCATACAGTTCACACTGGAGTCGTTCACACGCGCTCGCAAAAATCGATAATCGAAAGAGCACTAGTGACATCTCGACAGCAAAAGTAATGTGAAGTCTTCTCTACCCCATAGAGCGCCTGTACAACAGACTGAATCGTCCGCCGTATTTTCCCCAAGGATTCGGCTGTGGATGGTTAAACTACTCACGCAACTTTTAACAATATTTCTTGTAGAATATTTGATATTGCATGTGAGAAATGTATGGAACAGTTGTTACTGTGTATAGAGATATTTAGACTGTCCTTTTCATCTAACAGAAATATTGAAATGTAACATTAGACAGCTTGAGAAACGTAGGCTCGGAACTTGCGTTGTAGTTTATAAATATTAAGTGTAATGAGTTAAGAATTCGGTACCAATGTCTTCAAATAAGAGTGTTATGCAGTAACAATGTGTGCCTATTCATTAATTTTATATGACTATACGCACTTGTAAAAATTGTGCTTAGTTTTTAATCATGAGGTACATCAAGAAATGTACCAATTTTATTCTACAGAGGGCAAAAAGTATAGTTTCATGTTACAGTGAAACGAATTTTTATTAACAGTTTCATGTATAATTTAACCAGTATTCATTTTGTGTACTTCGTGATAGGTGTGTTGCTTGTTGAGTTCTGGTAAAAACTTTATATTTTGAAGGTTTGTTATTTGTGCAGGTGTCCCCACAATGACCAATCCACTATAAAAATATCTAAATTATCATTTGTCCTACCGTAGGTAGATAAGAAATGAGGTTACATAATATTCAGTTTGTGCATGTACGCTTATGATAACAACGGGTAAATACAGCACAAATTTTCCCCTCTGCTTTGCCAGTTGCGATATCATCTCATGAATCGAAAAAAAATTGAGACGAACTGCTTCAGTACAGTTTTCGACGGTGAAAGAAACGCAACTGTATACGACTGATTTCATGTTTATAACTACTTTTACATCTAATTACCTTGATTTACACTACCCAACTGAGCGGCAGGTCCTGGTTTTGAACTGTTGCTCCAGCAGTTTACGGCCGATCTTTTCCTTCGTTCGAGGTGACTTGGAAATGTAAAGATAGGAACACTATTTTTGTAATAGTCAGTGCAATTGACAGCCTAGCGACAACCCATATTTACGACGGATTCTTCAATACATCTAATTAGAAATCTTCATTCTCATCGTAACTCGTATGTAAAAAAGGGGAATATCCTATACTTTGGAGAAAACATGGCGGACATTTCAGATCATATTACAGGAGGCTTAATCCTCATTTATACATGCGGAATCTGCATCTACACAGGTACTCCACAGGCCACTGTACGGTGCGTGGCGGCGGGTACCCCATACCACTGCTTGTCCTTTCCTGTTTCACTCGCAAACAGAGCAAGGGAAAAACGGTTGTCTATATGCCTCTGTAATAGTCCTAACTTGTCGTATCTTGTCTTCGTATGTTGGCGGCTGTAGAATAGTTTGGCATTCAGATTCAGGGCCAGTTCTCTAGATTTGTTGGCACCTACCGGTAACAAATCTAGCAGCCCACCTCTGTATTGTTTCGACTTCCTTCAATCCGGCCGGGTACGGATCCCAAACACTTCAGCAGTACTCAAGAATAGGCCGCATCAGCATCCAATATGTGGTCTCTTTTACAAGTGAACCACTCTTTCCTAAAATCTCCTCCATAAACCGAAGTCGACCAATCGTCTTCCTTGCCACAGCCGCGAAATCCTCGTCCCACCTCAGATGGCTTTGAAACGTTGCTCCCAGGTATTTGGACGACTTGCCTGTGTCAAGCAGGACACTCGTGATACTGCATCCGGACATTAAGGGTTTGATCTTCCTACTGATCAGCATTAACTTACATTTTTCCACTTTTAGAGCTAGCTGTCATTCATCACACAAACTGGAAATTTTGTCTGAGTCGTCTTGTATCTTCCTACAGTCATTCATCGTTGACACCTTTCCGTGCACCACGGCATCATCAGCAAACAACCACAGACTGCTGCCCACCCTATCCGCTAAATCATTTAAATGATCTCTCGTCGTCGAGGACAACATAGTACGTTGTTTTACTTAAGAAGCCTTCGTGTCACTCCAATATCTGTGACCTTATCCCACATGCCCTTATGTTCGTTAATAACCTGCAATGGGAGACCGTATCAAATGGTATCCGTAAATCTAGAAATATGAATCTGCCTGTTGACCTTCGTTCATAGTTCGCAGTATGTCATGTGAAAAAAGAGTAAGCTTAGTTTCGCACGAGCGATTCTTTCTAAAATCATGCTGATTCGTGGGCATAACCTTCTCAGTCTCAAGAAAGTTTATTGTATTCGAACTGAGAATACGTTCAAGGATTTTGTAGGAAACAGAAGTTAGGGTCATTGGGCTGTAATTTTGCGGTTTCGTTCTTTTACCCTTCTTATATACTGGAGACACCTGCGCTTTTTTACAGTCGCTTGGGCCTTTGTGCTGGGCGAGAGATTCACAATAAATTCAATCTAGGTAAGAGGTCAATGCCGTAGAGTACTCTTTGTAAAATCGAACTGGGATTCCAACAGGACCTGATGATTTATTTGTTTTCAAATCTTTGAGCTGTATATCTACACCAGAGATGGTTATTCCTATGTCATCCAAAGGGGAGACTGCCCGATGGTCAAATGACGGAATGCTTGTACAAATGTCCTGATTCATTTCTTAAACGCCTATAAATGTGCCCTCCATACGGGAGTCAATGCGACGCTCAAACGACGATATATTTATGCAGTCCTCGTGCGTGAATGATTTCTTAATTTTGAAACATGAGCTTTCTGTCAAACCTGTGACGGCGCACCTGTATCGGCAGTCCACTTTTCTTCCCGCCTACTAGGGCGCCACGAAAAAACGTTTCTGAGCGACAGAACTAAGCTCCAAGAGGGGGATAAACCTTGTATTACTGTTTTCGAGAACTGTTATGCTAAAGTACCGCGCCACCCCCTCAGCTGGGAGACACAGAACCTGGTCTTGGCAGCGCGCGCGACCACGGCAACATGACAATGGGGCTACGAGTGGACGACCTCCATAGGCCTCCACCATTGTATGTAGATTTGATTCTAACTACGTGTGAGTCAGTCAATGCACTGCATTCTTAACGGTCTGTCGTAATGATATTGGTCACCCCAGGTCAGTTTATTACGAGGCGTATTCAGAAAGAAAGGTCCGATTTGGGGCGAAATGGAGACCACATGGAAACTTCAGTGGAGCTTTGCACAGACTTGGTGGACCATACCTGTAGAATCCCCGTCGACCGCATCACGTCGCCCTTCTGAGCGCACAGTGAGCACGTAAAGAGGCCTAGAACAACAGTGTCGCCAGCCGCGGTGGCCGTGCGGCTCTAGGCGCTTCAGTCCGGAACCGCGTGATTGCTACGGTCGCAGGTTCGAATCCTGCCTCGGGCATGGATGTGTGTGATGTGCTTAGGTTAGTTCGGTTTAAGTAGTTCTAAGTTCTAGGGGACTGATGACCTAAGATGTTAAGTCCCATAGTGCTCAGAGCCATTTGAACCATTTGAACAACAGTGTCTCCCGCCAAGTTTGAGGGCCTGTTGAGAGATTTCGCCTGAAGGTATGCAACCCACGCATCAGTCATAAGGTTTCTTCGTCGTGACAGTTCTAAAAATGGTTCAAATGGCTCTGAGCACTATGGGACTTAACTTCTGAGGTCATCAGTCCCCTAGAACTTAGAACTACTTAAACTTAACTAACCTAGGGACATCACACACTGCCCGAGGCAGAATTCGAATCTGCGACCGTAGCGGTCGCACGGTTCCAGACTGTAGCGCCTAGAGCCGCTCGGTCACCTCGGCCGGCGCCGTGACAGTCCTCGGTCGCTTTCTGCAATGGAGACGCTCCTGCAGCGTTTTCGATGGGAAGTGTCTGATCAGCCAACATACAGCCCGGACATGGCTCCTTCCGATGTTCATCTCTTTACTCTGGCTACGAAGAGAACATTTGGCACAAGCAACGAAAGGCATACCATTATAGAGAATTGGCGAAAACCATAGGCGTCTGCCTTCTGAGGGTGTTGGAAAGTTGTCACGCCACGGCAAGTGTCTAAGTCGGGACGGCGACTATGCAGACAGGTAGCTGGAAGGTGTGGCTAGCCATGGCGAACAATTTCTTTTTTTTCATTTTCACTGTGGTTTCCATTTCGCGACTGATCGGACTTTACTTTCCGAACAGCCCTCGTAGAACGAACTTGACAGTGTTGAGTGAGTTAATGAAAGAATAGCTGTGGAATTATGAGGCGCCGGCACGATCACCTGATCTTACTCCCTCTGCTTTCTGAAGGAAACATTCACACATGTGTTGATCTGAAGCGCAGCATATCAGGAGAAGTAGTCAGCTTACCTGCGGACGTGCTTAGTTCTGCTGTGCAGAATGAAATCTTGCGCTTTCTGACTCTTCTGGACACTGATAGGCGCCATATTGAGCTCCTTTTGTAGCAGTTATGGTGCCGATATGTAATGGTATGATGTACCATAGCAGCACATTAAAAGTGTTTCAGTTGAATTCATTCTACATTATGTCTCTTCCCTCTGTCCTTGAGATTAATGCTACTTGTTTGGTACTCGTATGGTAAGTAGTTTCTGTGAATTGGGAAAATTTATTTTTGGCCACCCAGTAGTGTAATGACCTACATATTTAATACACATAATATTGAAAACAGGTTAAAACTACTTACATTCCAGTGGCGACTGCGACATAAGTGCACTCTCACTAACGCTAACCTGGCTTCCTGCAGTACCATAACACGCTGGAGTGTCGCCTCTTTACCTAAGTTTGTCACTCACTTAGTAGAGTTAACAACCTCAAGGCCAACCAAAAGGGTGTGGAGGTACAAGTCAGTGCTGCCAACTGTCTTAAATAAACTGGGAAATATCCATACAGCTGTGTGCTCTAGTACGCCGGGTTTAAGCGACGTATAATCCAGGTTCTAATAAAGAGCTAAAAGAACCTGAGATTTGCCGATGATATTGTTCTATTTGCAAATATCATAGAAGAACTTCAAACATTAATTACGAAACTTGCGTTACTACGCTCTTAAGTCGGTCTAAAAATAAACTATGTTAAAAACAAAATGATGAACATGATGAATGAATGGTTACCAGTGGGAAATATATGCATTCGAAGTACCCAGCTGTAAAGAGCCGCAGAATATGTCTATCTGGATCAACTTGTAAATATGAAAGGATACGAGAAGAAATTCCACGTATTAAATTGGGCTGCCAAGCTTACGGAAAACACTCCAAGATGTCGGCTGAAATGAAGAAGACAGATGTTGAACAAGGTATACTACAAGTAAAAACTTATGGGTGGGAGACATGGACATTAAATCAGTTCATTGTTATAAAACTCGTAGTAGCTCAAAGAGGAATGGGAAGATCAAAAGCGCAGAAATAAAGCAGCAGGTATCAGTACAAGAAAGGTCAGCGAATTAAAGGAAAGGGTATATATCATGAAATGTCAGTGAGCTGGTCAGGTTGTTCGAAAAAATGATGGTAGCTGGTCAAGACCTACCGTGAAAGGCCGCGTGAAAGACCACGGGGCCTGCGAGGCAAGGACTTACTGAATACGGCTGTGTTCAGGTGGTAACACGAAGTTCAAGATCGTGAAAAATGGAAGAACCTATTGGGATACTGCGTCGCACGCCAAATCAATGAGACCCCATCATAAAGTTGATGATCATGTTTGGATTGTGGGGTCCTCAACTGCGCGGTTATCAGCGCCCGTACAAATTCCCAACGTTTTCTCAGTCCAATTCAGCCATTCGCATGAATTATGATGAAATGATGAGGACAACACAAACACCCAGTCATCTCGAGGCAGGCGCATATCCCTGACCCCGCCGGGAATCGAACCCGGCACCCCGTGCTCGGGAAGCGAGAACGCGACCGCGAGACCACGACCCCATCATAAAGTGGTTGAGTTGCATATATACAGGGTGATTCACGAAGATGTGCAAATATTTTAATATGTTATTATACAAGTAAAACTAAAGAGAAAAGATCATACAAACATAGGTCCACAAATGTTTAGCTTCGGAGTTACGACTAATAAAAGATGTTGCCTGACATTTTAGAAACTTCGCTAACACGAAGCCGTCACAAAACTGTACGAGGTTAAAGTAAAGCACGGTTTCCATTTATTTTGGTTCCTCAGTCAGAGATAAAGAAATATTTCTTTCAATATTTTTGCAAATTTAACATAATGGGGGTGAAATAGTGGGTGGAAGCTTCTTTGAAAATATCATTATTAAAGGACTAGTAGTAAAGTTTCTTTAAAAAATACCAAAGCATTTATAAAGCTCCATCTATGAACAATGGTTTTTGATTTTTTCGGTTACAAATAAAAAATAATTTTTTTCTGGAAATTCTGCAGCTAAGAGAGTGCAATACAGGATGAAAATTTTTAAGAAAATATTTAGTTATATTAAAAAAATTTAAAGCCAAATTTATGAAAATTGGTATTTCACTTCTCGTTTAGATACGAAGAAATATTTGTTAGAGGATGAAAATTGCTATGAAAACATGCTTATATAGCCTTAATTAGCGTGAAAAGCTTAGGTGTTGCAGTTTGCCAACAACACAAAAATTCGATTAAATAAAAACAAAAATGTTCTCTGTATGCCATACAGTCTACACGAGGGAAGCAGCAGCCGCTAACCTAGTTTCCGAATATGTGGCGATTTCCGAGTGTGTGGTCAGACAGGAGGCGTTGAGGGAAGCTTTAATTGCTGAGACTGAATTCGTATGCTTCCTTCGCACCCAATATTTGGCTCCTGGCTTCCGAACGTCTGATGATTTCCGAGTGTGTGGTTATTCAGGAACCCAAGAGAATAGATGCTTCCTTGTCACTTCTATTTCGCACGTTGCGCAACCACAAACACATTCTCGAAAAGATTTGTCGCTACAACTGAGATTTCTCTGTCGCTAATACATCCATAAACACCACCTCGGCGCTATAATGACGGCAGATCGATAGCCTCGTTTCTGGTCGTTTCCACGGTACCACTACGTCTTGAACTTCCTGCGAAAAGTAGTGTGAAACGTACTCGTACGCTCTGGTGCGGATGGAACCCCATTCCGGTTTTAGAGAAAGTACTCTACGGTATTGGCCCCTTATTTAGCTCGCATTTATGGCGAATGCCCTTCCCAGGACAAAGTTCCAAGCTACCGGAGAAAAGCGCATGTGACTCCAGTGTATAACAAGTGCAGAAGAACGGACCTACAGAACTACACATCAATATCCTTCGGTATTCTGTGGAATTCTTGTACTCATTCTCATTTCGAATGTAATAAATTACCTTGAGACGGGAAAGCTTGCCCATACAAATGACCACAGTATTAGCAAGCAGCACTCGTGTGAAACTCAGCTTGCCCTTTTCTCAAGTGATATAATGCGAACTATGGGCGAACGACAATAGGCAGATTTTGTATGGCTAGACTTCCGGAAAGCGCCTCACTGCTGACTGTTAACGAGAGTACGTGCATACAGAACTGGCCGCGAGGCATCTGTGTGGCTTGACGAAAAACCAGTACGTTGTCGAAGACGGTAAGTGTTCGTCAGACACAAGTCCACAGGGAAGTGTGATAGGACCGCACTTATTCTCTATATAAATAAATGATCTGGCGGACAGAGTGCGCAGAAGTCTGAAGCTGTTTGCTGATAATGATGTAATGTGTGGGAAGATGTGACTGTAGGAGTTTCCAAAACGGGTTACATACAATTTCTGATCACTGTGATTAATGGTACATAGCTCTAAATGTAGATAAATTAAGTTAATGTAGATGAGTACATACATACATACATACATTAATCCTTGTTCCACAGATCATGAATACGACATTTCGTAATTGTGTGGAACAGGTCACTTTAGCATAAGGTTTCTGTACACAAAATTATTAATAATTGTTTTACAGTTAGTAATTCATATCTAAGAATTCATCTATTGAGTAGAAGGAGTTGTCACTCAGAAATTATTTGAATTTGCGTTTAAATGTTGGGTGGCTATCTGTCAGACTTTTAATACTATCAGGCAAACGAAAAAAATTTTGTGGCAACATAACTCACCTCTTCTGTGTCAATGTGAGATTTAATCCAGAATAGTGAAGATCATCCTTTCTTCAAGTGTTGTAGCTATGCACTTTACTGTTATTTTTAAATTGAGATGGGTTATTAATGACAAATTTCATAAGTGAATATATGTATTGCGAAGGAACTGTGAATATCCCAAGTTCCTTAAATAAATGTCTGCATGTTGATCTTGGGTGGGCTCCAGCTATTATTCTGATTACACTCTTTTGTGCAATGAATACCTTCTGTCTTAATGACGAATTACCCCAAACTATGATTCCATATGAAAGCAGTGATCGAAAATAGGCATAGTAGACTAATTTACTGATATTTTTTTCACCAAGATTTGCAATAACCCTAATAGCATAAGCAGTTGAACCTAACCATTTCAGCTAATCATCGATGTGTTTCTTCCAATTCAATTTCTCGTCAGTACACACACCCAGAAATTTTGAGTATTCTGCCTTAAAAACAGACTTCTATTCAAAGTCTGTATTTATCAATAGTGTTGTGCCATTTACTGTATGGAATTGTATAAACTGTGTTTTCTCAAAATGTAGTTAGAGTCTATTTGCAAAGAACCACTCAATAATTTTCTGAAGCTGGCCAGTGTGGCCGAGCAGTTCTAGGCGCTTCAGTCTGGAACTCTGCAGCCGCTACAGTCGCAGGTTCGAATCCTGTCTTGGGCATGGATGTGTGTGATGTCCTTAGGTTAGTTAGCTTTAAGTAGTTCTAAGTTCTAGGGGACTGATGACCTCAGTTGTTAAGTCCCATAGTGCTCAGAGCCATTTGAATTTTCTGAAAGACATTATTTGCAATTTCCTCAGGTAATTCTTGCTTGTTGAGTGTGATTACTATATTTGTTTCATCAGCAAAAAGAACTAGTCGTTAATATATATTAAGAACAATAAGGGGCTCTGGACTGAACCCTGTGGGACACCACTCTTGATACTTCCCAGTTAGAGGACTCTGCTGGTTTTTGCAGAGTATCTATACAGTTAATTTCAACCTTCTGCATTAATTCAGTTAAGTATGAACTAAACCATTTGTGCACTGTCTCACTCATACCACAATACTTATCTACAAGAATTTCATGATTCACACACTCAAAAGCCTTTGAGAGATCACAAAATATCCCAATGGGTGATGTTCGGTTATTCAATGTATTTAATATTTGATCAGTGAAAGCATATATAGCTTTTTCTGTTGGAAAGCCTTTCTGAAAACCAAACTGACATTTTCTTAGTACTTCATTTTTACAAATATGTGATGCTACTCTTGGGTACATTACTTTTTTAAGAATTTTGGATAAAGCTGTCAGAAGTGATATTGGGCCATAGCTGTCGGCATCAGATCGAGCCCTTCTTTATGCAATGGTTTAACAATAATATATTTCAGTCTGTCTGGAAAAAGGCCCTGTTTCAGTGAGGTACTACATATGTGGCTGAGAATTCTACTTATTTGTTGGAACAAGCTTTTAGTACTCTGTTGGAAATGCCATCAATTCCATGTGAGCTTTTACTTTTGAATGAATTTTTAATTTTCCTAATTTCAGTAGGAGAGGTGGTTTGAATTTCAGTTTTATCAAACTGCATAGGTACTGCCTCTTCCATATACTGCCTTGCATTTTCTAATGAATAGCTGGATCCTGTTTTCTCTGCAACACTTAAAAATGATTATTAAAAAAGGTTTTCCACTTCTGACTTCTTGTTAACAAACTTTTCATTGTGTTTGATAGAAATACAGTCTTACTGTACTCTCGGTTATTCTGTTTCCCTTCTAACAATATTCCAAATTGTATTAATTTTATTATCGGATGTGCTAATCTTAGACATTATGCATATACTTCTGGACTTTTTAATAACTTTTCTTAATACAGTGCAGAAGTTTTTATAATGTTTCCCTGTTTTGTGATCATTACTCCTCCTTGCTATAAGATACATTTCCCTTTTCTGTTTACAAGATATTTTTATCCCTTTAGTAAGCCATGGCTTTTTACATGGTTTCTTACAATCATATTTCACTGTGTTCTTAGGGAAACTGTTTTCAAATATACTCACAAAGGTATAATTAAATAGGTTAAATCTTAAATTTGCATCACGTTCCTTGTACACCTCATCCCAGTCCAACTGTTTCAATATTTCCCTAAAATTTTGAATTGTTAAATTGGTAACTAAATGTACTATTTTGGAGGACTGTTTTGCATTACTGTATGGAGCTATATCATTTACTGTAACTAGCTGTGCATCATGATCAGAGAGAGCACTCTTAACAGGAAAATAATTTTATTTGATTAAATTTATCTTGGTCTATGAAAACATTATCTATCAATGTGCTGCTTTCCTGTACCACCCGAGTAGGAGAATCAATAACTGATGTCAAATTGAAACAACCAAGTAATACTTCAAAGTCAAGCTTTCTATCGGACCCTTTCAGAAAATCTACATTGAAATCCCCACAAATAATAATTTGCTTTCCTCTGTCTGACAGATAGCACAACAAAGAATCAAAATTTTTCAACAATAGTTAAAAGTTTCCCAATAGGGATTTATAAACGGCTACAATTATTAAAGACCGAAACCGGTAATCTGTCAAACAGAACAAAATTGTGACCATAGACGGAAATTAAAGGAAACTTTTTATTTTTTTCATTTTTTATTTTTTTTTTATATTTTTTATTTATTTTTTTTTATCTGGGCCCTAACCCAGATGATCTCACTTTCAGATTTAATTGATAAGGCGAGGGCTGACCGCTGTTTAATTTTCACTTTGGCATAGTTCAGTGTGACGCCAGCTGCAAGACACATATACGGGTCACTGTTTTTTCGCGACGATGTCGCAACTTGTGAAGCTAGTGCCATGTCTGGCTTACAACAGAGTCAAAAGGCTCTGTAAACTGAAGCAGCAAATCAGTACCAAGGTAATGAAGATTAAATTTAATAAGCAGTGTCTCGCAGCTGGTGTCACACCGAACTATGCCAATGTGAAAATTAAACAGCGGCCAGCCCTAGCCTTATCAATTAAATCTAAAAGTGAGATCAGCTGGATTAGGGCCCAGATACGTGAATCATATAAACATAAAGACTTACTAGGTAGAGAAGCTTTCGAACAACATTTACAACTAAGTAACGAACTTTCTTGTAGCCAGTTTCAATTTGTGTGGACAGAGATTACTAACAGAGTTAGGATTAATGTCGAGAAAATTACAGAGAGGCACAACAAAAAAATTACCTAAATTGATCAAACCTAAGAACGCACATTTTGTAAAAAGTAAGGATGGCACTGGGCAACATCGTTTCAATCACAGGGTAGCTAATTTAACAAGTATTGTACTGAGTAGTGATGAAAATATTTTGCTGAATAAAGGCCTACAACACAACATCACTCCACATGTTAGTCAGGCAAATATTAAGCGAGTAATAGTTGAAACTAAAATGGGTTGCGAAGCGGCTGGGATGACGAGGTTACCAATTGCAGACACAGCTGTTAAGGTTAACAAGGCGTTATCTGTTCAGAATAGTTGTAATAATGTAGTTAATCACGAGAGCCGTATTTTAAACGGTCTTAATACCAAGTTAGACAAGGCGAAAGCAATGGTCATTCTTGCTGACAAGGGGAACACGGCAGTTCTTATATATGAAGATGATTACTTTAAGAAAACAGAAGAATTTTTTGCAGAAAATGATATTATATAAATTCACAAAGACCGGACTGATAAGTTTCAGACCAATTTGCGGCGAAAGATTGACAGCTCCGTTTCTTCTTAATGATTATGAAAAGAAATCGCTCAAAATGATGAATGTCAAACTTCCCCAGCTCAGGTCTCAAGTTAAGATCCACAAAGATGGTAATCCGGTTCGTCCGATTGTTAATAATATGACATCACCATCCTATAAATTAAACAAGTTCCTTAATAATAAACTTAAATCGGTTTACACGTTCAAGAATTATTTTGGGGTCAAAAACAGTGCAGAGCTAGCGAATATAATTAAAGATATAGACATACCAATTAATGCAACACTAACTGGGGCCGATCATACTGCATTAAAGCAGAAACCAAGCCAACATTTGTATGGTTCGTTGCAGATGCTATTTTTACCAGGCCATAATATTGTAGCCTTGATATCTACTAATAATTTCCTGCTCCACCCACTACAACAACTCGATCCTGCTTTGTAAAACCTTGCACAATTATTCTACATCCTCTATCACTTGGCTAAGAGATGCACTGGGCTTGAAAATACTTGTGACCTGACACCTGTCACCTAATTTTTCCTGCAAGATCTGGCCCACACCTCTTCTGTGGCTACTACCTAACAACAGAACTTTCCTCCTACTTTCTACTTTTTTTGCAACAGTTGCTTTTCCAATGGAAGTCTGTTGAGTGCTGACTACACTAACACCTACTTGAGCCTTTTCCTTAGTTGTGTGAGGTAACAAGGCAAATCTATTGTTTGTGGCAATGATGAAACTATCAGATCTTGTTATCTTTCTGTGGCCCCTGTCCCTTGCTACCACTTCCCACCTGTCTTCACCCTTCTCCCCACTTAACCTCATCAATTCCTCCCTAGCACTATTCAGTTCAGCGTGAAGGGCTTTAATCTCCCCTTCCTGCTCCGTTATTTTCCTATCCCTTGAACATAATCTGCAATACCATGGAACAGACCCATTTCCTTCGCCAATTTCCATGCCACTACATTTAAACCAATGTAACCATCTGTCACAACAGCTGAACAGAGCCCCAGAATTGACTTTCCTACGGCAGCTCAAACAATTCTCGTTCATGGTTGTTTACAATATTCTTACAGAATTGATCTAGGCAATAACAGTAATATTGAATTAACTACAGATCACAAGAGTCACTAAAGTTATGTGGGACACTAATATACATGTATACTATTAATATAGTAACGTAAACCAGTTAAATTAACGTTAAAAATCAAAACTTGTATACCGAAAAAATTACGTCTAAGACCGCGTATGCGCGATAAGTGCTTTACGCGTTTTGAAAGGAAATAAAAGATAGAACTTAAAACCTTTAATTCCCCAAGTAGATACGGCACTGCTAAATTTATGTGCAATGAAAACAACATAAATTCTACATTTCATACTTAAAGAAACGTCTTAAATTTGAATGTAAACCTACTTCTAAAGTTCGCGGAAACCAGCTCTTAGGTTATGTTTCTGTGTTTTTCGAGAAATTGTTTGAAACGAGTGAAACCTTCGACAGATAACATAAAACAGGCTCTAATTAAACTCGTTACGATTTAATATTAACTTAATTGACAGCTATTATAGAATTAATTATTTATCTTCACGAGTTTAATATTCAAGTGTGAGCGATGTGCGCCAGTAGGAAAAACAATCGCGAATTGTTCGAAGAGAGCATCAGTGGTGTGCTACTTCACACAGTCACGTAGATTAAATATGTAGGCATTACGATGCGAAACGACATGAAATAGGACAAGGATGTAAGGATTGTTGTTGTTGTGGTTTCAGTCTGATGTCTCGTTTAATGCAACTCTCCACGATGTTCTATCTTGTGCACACTAGTTCATCTGTGAATAAGTAATACAACATACATCCTTCTGAATCTGCTTACTGCTTTTATCTCTTGGACTTTTTATACAATATTTAAACCCCCCCCCCCCCCACACACACACACACGCACGTCCCGCCAATACTAAATTGGTGATCCCATGATGCCTCAGAATGTGTCCTTTCAACCGACCCCTTCTTTTAGTCAAGTTGTGCTACAAAATTCTCGTCTCCCCAATTCTATTCAGTATCTCCTCATTTGTGATCTGCCATCTAATCTTCAGCATTCTTCTGTAGCATCACATTTCAAAAGCTTCTATTGTCTTCTTGCCTAAACTCTTTATGTGCATATTTCACATCCATACATCGCTACACTCCAGACAAATACCAACGGAAACGAATCTATATTCGATGTTAATAAGTGTGTCTTCTTCAGACATGCCGTTGCCAGTCTATATGTTACATCGTATCTACTTCGGCCATCATCAGTTATTTTGCTACACAAATAGCATAACTCACCTTTAAGTGTCTCATTTTCTAATCTAATTCTATCAGCATCACTTGATCTAATTCGATTACATTCCATTATCCTCGTTTTGCTTTTGTTGATGTTCATCTTGTATTCTCGTTTCAAGGCACTGCCCATTCTATTCACCTGCTCTAAGTTTTTTGTAGTATCTGACAGAATTACAGTATCATTGGGAAATCTCGATGTTTTAGTTTCTTCTCTCTGAACTTTAATACCTACTCAAAATGTTTCTTTCGTTTCCTTTACTGTTTGTTCAGTGTAAATATCAAATAACATAGGGTATAGGCACCTTTTCTCACTCCCTTCTCAATCACTGCATCCCTTTCCAGCCCTTCGACTCTTACAACGGACGTTTGGTTTCTTTGCAAGTTGTAAATAGCAGTTTGCTCCCTGTATTTTACTCCTGCTACCCTCAGAATTGGAAAGAGAGTCTTACAGTGAACATTGTCAAAAGCTTTCTCTAAGCCTACAAATGCTATAAACGTGGGTTTGCGTTTCCTTTCTAAGATAAGTCGTAGGGATTATTGGTAGAATTTTAGGAAAGCATGTTTCACTTGTAAAGTAGCCGTGTTTAGAATGCTGGTATGGCCTATTCTTGAATACTGCTCGAGTGTTTTGGATTCCCATCAGGTCGGATCAAAGGAAGATATCGCAGCAATTCAGAGGCAGGGGTTCTAGATTTGTATGTACATTTCGCGTAAGGACCATAATGATAAGAGACTTTACAGCTTATGCTATGACACATAATCAGTCATTTTTCTCTCTCTCTATTTGGGAATGGAACAGGAAAAGAAGTGACTCGTGGTGGTACAATGTACACTTCACCATGCACCACATGGTGGCTTACGGAGTATGTACGCAGATGAAAATGTAGTCATACATTGTAGGACTCGGGTTAAAGTCAGACAGCCCTACGTTTACAGAAGCTTTAGATTTACAGACATCTTTGAAAATTTTGAACGGTATGACCTCCTTGAAATTCTATGTTAGAACGAATAAAATTCAGAGTGTGTTAGGTTATTTGAAATTTATAAAGAAAATGGACTGCAGTCATAAAAGTTTGAGGACATGAAAGGGAAGCAGCTGTTGAGAAGGGATTAAATCGCATTTGTGGCACGATGTTATTCAGTCCGTACACTGAGCATGAAGTAAAGGAAACGTAGGAGAAATTTGGAAAAGGAATCAAAGTTCAAGGGACAAACAATACAAGTTCGAGGTTTGTAGATGGCATTGTAATGGAATAGCATCACGCTCGCTCTCTTTGTTGTAGGCGATTATCTAGGATTTATCCACATTTAAATCCTATCAGATCACCGAAGTTAAGCGCTGTCGGGTTGAGCTAGCACCTGGATGGGTGACCATCCGGTCTGCGAGCGCTGTTGGCAAGCGGGCTGCACTCAGCCCTTGTGGGGCAAACAGAGGAGCTATTGATTGAGAAGTAGTGGCTCCGGTTTCGTAAACTGACATACGGTCGGGAGAGCGGTGTGCTGACCACGTGCTCCTCCATATCCGCATCCAGTGACGCCTGTGGGCTGAGGATGACACGGTGAGTGGTCGGTACCGTTGGGCCTTCCAAGGCCTGTTCAGTTTTATCCACATTTAAAGCGACCTGCCAGTCGTTTCAGTGAGTTCAAAATTCGTCAAAGTCTTTTTTTGCGATTGCTTACGATCGCCCGACGACGACAATTTACTGTAGGCAGCAGCTCCGTTAGAGACTGATCTTATAGACAAATCTGGTAAACTGGGATATTCCATCTGCTGGAAAGTTCTGGAGCACTATTCTCGCTTCTAGCACTACCATCTGGAGCTCTCAATGTACATAATCTTCGTTGGTAAACTGGGATATTCCATCTGCTGGAAAGTTCTGGAGCACTGTTCTCGCTTCTAGCACTACCATCTGGAGCTCTTCATGTACATAATCTTCGTTGGTGGTGCTTAAACCAAGTATTAGGTTTCAACTGAAGTCATACTAAGGAAGATACTGGTGAAGGCCCATTTGGGTTCAGAAACGGTAAAGGAATAAGAGATGGTGTTTTTGGGAATAAAAGATAAAAATATACATCGAGGTGTATATCTGTTTAATGGACTGGAAGAAGGCAATTGATAGGCTGACTTGAGTATATTGCTGTGAGTTCTAAAATATTTTGTTATAGAATGATTGATGCAATCGAGTTTCAAAACTTCCAAGACT
Organism: Schistocerca americana; assembly: GCF_021461395.2. NCBI lineage: Eukaryota > Metazoa > Arthropoda > Insecta > Orthoptera > Acrididae > Schistocerca > Schistocerca americana. Next base: position 141,780,351 of record NC_060127.1, read on the forward strand.
TAGTCCACACAATGCTACACCCTCTACCTGAACACGACCATGACACACCAGACAGCAGCGTTGCAACACCTGCTACAGTCCGACGCCTCGGTTCCTCTGTCATGCAGTATCCTCCTTAGATTCCTGATTTGGCCCCATCCAATTTTCATCTGTTTCGAAAACTTAAAGCACACATTCGAGGCACTCATTTTGATAGTGATGAAGCGGTGGAAGCAGAGGTGATGGTGCGGCTCTATCAACAATGTCAAGCAAGCTACAGTGATGAGTGATGTGTTCATCGTCAGGGCTACTACACTGAGAAATGAATATTTAGACGTGAATTATAAATAGGTAGAACTTTATTAAAGTTTTGTTTTATTTAAAAAGAATTACGGGTTTTCGGATAAAAAATTCAGAGGCATTACTTTTCAGCGGGCTCTTGTACATTGAGAAAAAGTGATACATAAGGCCACAGAGGACGGAAAAGGCGTTGTGAGTGGAGGAGAAAGAATAACGACTGTATAATATGTGGATGGTGAAGCAGTACTCGTAGAATCAGAGCTACAGCAGATGTTGAAAGTATTGCAGAAGTGAAGAGAAGTATGCACAGCTACATTGGGCTTGTGGTATATTTTGGAAGGCGACAGTTGACTCCGAGGTATCGCCCTGACAGAAATTATTTTAGTTAGTAAACTTGCCACTTCACTACCTGTTCCATACTTCTGCTAAATTGATTTTTCCCGATAACTGTGTTTGTTGTTGGTAGATCGCATTAGAGATTAACACAGTTTCACTGTCTAGACGAACCTGTCTGCTGAAATACTGTTAATGAAATTGTGGCCCTGTTGATATCTTGTCAATTGTTCAAAAAGATTTCAGGATTGCAGTCGGTCGTAAACTTCATTGCACGATATTTCGGCTGGACAACTGCCAGCCATCTTCGGCTCACCTGAAAATGGCTGGCAGTTGTCCAGCCGAAATATCGTGGAGTGAAGGTTACGACGACCGGCTGCAAGCCCAAAATCTTTTTGAACAGTTGATTCGCCAGGAAAATTTCAAATTTTACATCTTGTCAATTGTTGGTGAGTGATAATATATCAACACAGAATTGACTTTTTATAAAAGTTATGACACAAGTTTATTACGGTATATTGATAATTTTTACTTATGGACCGTCTGACACCAATTGAATAAAACACAATTTTAGTGCCATACGCGTTTCGCCTTTATTTTCTGCAAGGCATCATCAGTGGCCTGAAATATGTACATATGTTAGCTATTTAATTTACATTTTTGTCACTGTACCTATAGGTTATAAACGGTTCTGGCGGTTGGTATTTCCTATTAAGTAGTAATGTTTTGAACTGTACTTACATGTTGCGTGGACAATTTCTTACATATTACTCTCCTGTTGCATTTTTGGTGGTGTTCTTCTTCTTATGAATGCAAATTTGCGGTTTTTTCCCACATTCCACAGCACTATGAACTGAACGCTCGTTTCAATGCAATGTTTTGATTTCTGTTGCCGACTGTCAAATGTTTTTGCCAAAGATCTAATGTTATTGCCAAACTTCCGAGTGTAATTATTGAAGTATCTGTGATCTGTTCTTGTATGCATTTGTGTATGCGTTGGCAGGAATGCGAGGGACGGGACGAATGATACACGAGCAAATCAATGTTAAAGCCACAATACATAGAGGATCTGAAGGTGGTAACCATGCTTACCGAAACCAAAGCTATCACGGCTAAGAAGTTACCCTTCTCTCAAATGACTGCTTCCTCTTTTGCAATGCTCTCTTTCCTGTAGACATTCTCCCCCTTATCTCTTCTGTGCGGTTCCAATCTCCATCCTTAAGCTTCTGAAGGAACAGAAAGCATTTCACATGTTCTGTCTTTTGTTGTATAAAAATATATTCTCAACTTATACACTACTGCTGTGGTGCCCCTTGCCTATTATTCTCATTGCTCGCTACATTTAATCGATTCCCGTAAGAGTTCGAGCCCGTTGTGCATCTGCACTGAAGAGACTATTCGCCGTCCTCACCTCAGTGATGTACAGGGTCAACATTAACAAGACCGACAAACTGCAGGGACGGTTTCCTGACTGGAAATGGAAGAAAAAAGGTCCTATGAACATGTGTCTGGAAATGCATCATTGCAACGGTAGATGGCGTTGACGAATGACAGTTTTTCTGGCCATGTGCCATGTGTTCCTTATGGGTCGCAGCGTGTGCGCTTGACGCAGCGTACTGTAACCAGCAGAATGGTCAGGTATTCATGTCGGCAACAAGGCGAGATGGTGTCTATGTCAGCCAAGCAGATGGAAATGGTCGAGAGGTACAATGGCTATAATAAAACAACATCGCATCACATTTTAAAGCCCATTTTGGGCGTATGTGTGATCATGGGATCTTTCAGGCATATGAACGTACAGGGAAGCGGCGGATTGTGCGTACAACTTTTCATTGGCTCTCTGCTTTGTTTTATTACTCGCCTAACAACTAATATTTGAGAGCAAATATGTTGCTACGAAAAGAGCCCCGAAATACTTTTTAGGGATACTGTGCTGTGACTTTCTTTGGATCATTAATTTTCAACAAAACAAACTGTATTACGTTCTTATTGTTCTGGATCTGGCTTTCTATTAAAGGAACATTTTTTCGTTAGTGAGCTCGCCATAAAGTTCAACATATCTTCCTTACTTTACAGTTATTGAAAAAGTTACTGAAAATTATTTCGTTATCAATACTGATGTTACAGTACGCAATGTTTGTTCAACATCAAAATTTTGCAGTGGATTTTTGTTAACGGCAAAACACCAGTAAGTACCTCCACTAACACGAGAACATGAGACTATTATCATAGAAAAAGATGTTTTTACTATAATGTTTGCCAGATCAGAACTACGCACAGCAAGATTTCTTTTGTGTTATGAAGGTAAATTATCTTTTTGCACTGTTAATAATATATTAGCAGCAGCCCGCGTCCACCTGTAAAACAAATCATAAAATCTGCTGCCCTGCCCTGCAATTCCGAAAGAAATGGTTCAAATGGCTCTGAGCACTATGCGACTTAACTTCTGAGGTCATCAGTCGCCTAGAACCTAGAACTAATTAAACCTAACTAACCTAAGGACATCACACACATCCATGCCCGAGGCAGGATTCGAACCTGCGACCGTAGCGGTCGCTCGGTTCCAGACTGTAGCGCCCAGAACCACACGGCCACTCCGGCCGGCAATTCCGAAAGCTGAAACAAATAATTTTAGTTCACTATTACCTGTCCGCTTCTTTGCGGTATGATTGGTTTCATTTAATGGAGTTTGAATGCGCCGCGGTAGCGGCTCGTTCGTTCGTAGTGCAGCTCTCCACAACGAATAATATTTAAATAGCTGAAAACGTCTTAAGAGGATGGGATAAAATACCAGGCAAGCTTATTACAAATCATAATGCAAGTTTTCATTAAGTAACTCTATTCAAAACATTTAGACAGATTAAATTATTACACACCTTTACAATGAGTACCTAATGGCAGCCGGCCGCGGTGGTCTCGCGGTTCTAGGCGCGCAGTCCGGAACCGTGCGACTGCTACGGTCGCAGCTTCGAATCCTGCCTCGGGCATGGATGTGTGTGATGTCCTTAGGTTAGCTAGGTTTAAGTAGTTCTAAGTTCTAGGGGACTAATGACCTCAGCAGTTGAGTCCCATAGTGCTCAGAGCCATTTGAACCATTTTTGAACCTAATGGCATATGTCTCTCAATCTTGACAACAGAATGCTACGCAAGCGTACAATATAACGTCACAGGCTCTTCCTACTCACGTAACTCCAAGAAGACGACAGAGAAATTAATGTTCGGTCACTACTATTTGTACTTGTTTGATATTTAATAAGTATCGTCTGTGGCGGTTTCAGTACTCGCCGGCACAGGTATTATCTTTAAAAAAAAATCAGTACATAATTCTATACAAGATCAAAACATAACACATAATGCTTTCTCTTTATTACATAAAGTTCACACAATCGTTGTCCACGCAATTACAATCATCCAGTTCAATTATTCTTTTCTCCTTTTTTTTACCACATGTAATATGTGTATAGCTAAGAGACGTTACAAACTCTAGGACTGTGTTCTAAGGATTACTGAGGTGAACACTAGTACAAGCTCCTAATATGGTGTACGCACAGTCCACCTGCATGTTCATCTGTTTGAAAGGACCCATGATCACACCAGACGCCCAAAAAGGGCTTGAAACGTTGTGTGATGTGGTTGGTGTCTGTGAGGTTAGTTTTTCGGTATAGCCATGATGCCCCTCGACCTTTTCCATCTGCTTGATCGTACACAAACACCATCTCAGGTTGTTCGCGACGTGAATACTGGACCATTCTACTGCTTACAATACGCTATGGCAATCACACAGCCTGCAGTCCACAAGGAACACACGGCACATACTCAGAGGAGCTTTCATTCGTCAGCGCTACCTACCGTGGCCACGGGACATTTACCGACAAATGTTGATGGGAATTTTTTACCTCGATTTCCAGTCAGGAATCCATCCCCGGAGTTTTCCTGTTTTATTTATGGTCAACTTGTATAAACAAAATTGTTGGAAGTGATCAGAATCAGCAAAAGATCTTGGCTGAGAAATGTGACCGAGCGAGGTGGCGCAGTGGTTAGACACTGGACTCGCATTCGGGAGGACGACGGTTCAATCCCGCGTCCGGCCATCCTGATTTAGGTTTTCCGTGATTTCCCTAAATCACTCCAGGCAAATGCCGGGATGGTTCCTCTGAAAAGGGCACGGCCGACTTCCTTCCCCATCCTTCCCTAATCCGATAAGACCGATGACCTCGCTGTCTGGTCTCCTTCCCCAAAACAACCCAACCCAACCTGAAGAGTGGCAGAAGAAGAGTGGTGGCTGAGAAATGTACTGCGCAGGAATTGTCTACAACAAGGGAAAATGAAATCAATGAGAGGAAGAGGAAAAGTGGGTACTGGAATGAGGAATGATAGACGACATTAGAAATGGGCGAAAAACACAAACGGACGAGAGAAGATGCTCGGACCAGGAGGCGATGGACAGCTTTCAGCTGAAACTTGCCATAAAACAAACGCGCTAAGGGGGGAAGGAGAATTCTCACGTTGAGGACTCTGGGTTCTGTTGCCACGAGGTTACCTGCGTGCGAAGTCGAACTCCCTGGCAGTCTCTGCGCGCCGAAACTCAACGAAAGATCGTGCGTCGCTCTCTATCGGACGCACGCGACCGTCTTACACGTTAGTGACAGAACAGCCGACCGATCTCAACAACGGGTCGGACAGTTTATTGTTTTTCGTTCAGTCGTTTCTTTTTCAGTTGAGTGAAACAACCCAGTTAAACCAGTCTCTGTTGCCACGTCAGCTATGTGAGTATTTTCACTCAGTCTCCGCGGTAGAGTGGTTTCCCTTAATGTGTGACAACCGACTGAAGCAAGTCTGGGTTTGGGTGACTTCGATTAGATACTTTTACAGTCCTTTCGGCTACACACGAACATTTACTAGGGTTGTCATCTTCTTTCGAGACAAATAAAGAAACTTTTTCGAGGAGAGGTGAATAAAAAGAATATTTCGAAAAATGGAGCATTTTAAAATTTTATGTATTTATTTACTTAAATAGGAGTTTTTTGCCTTTTGAAGCTAAATGCGAATTTCTAGCTTTTTTTTCAAATGTTGGTAACTGGTACTACATTAGAAATGTATGTTTCAATAAATAAACAACTCATACAGTGTAGGCTTTCACGGCCGGTGTTGTCTTCAGTTAAAACTTTCGGGCTGAGAGGCCGTGGTCGATGTATAAAATTTCGTTTCGTCACCATCTGCGAGAGACATTTTCTAAGGTCGTCCGGCTACTGCCCCTGAGGCTCCAGGTACTCCCGCATTTATAGAGCGCATAGAGGGCTCCACCATTCGTCACGTGATGACGACGGTATGGCTCTCTTTGGAAGGCGTCATCATTCTCTATTAAGAGTAATCGATTGTCATTCTGCTGGCCCAACGTCGACATTCCTATTTTGTCCAACTTTAAAACTTCCTCCTTTCTATTAAAATTATTATGGTGTTTGTAAATCTTTATTGCCTCTCTATACATGCGCGAATGATAATCGGATGTTCGTGCTAGAACGCTTGTCTCATTAAATTTAATTTCGTGGTTCCCATCTCGAAAAACATGCTCAGCTACGGCCGATTTTTCAATGTGTCCCAAGTGACAGTTTCTTTTATGTTCGGCTAAGCGGATGTTTACACTTCTTTTCGTTGTTCCAATGTATACTTGTCCACAACTGCACGGAATTTTGTATACCCCAGGTGTTGCTAGGGGGTCGGGCGTCTTTTGCAATTCTTAAATATGCCTTAATCTTCTTGGTGGGTCTGAAGATTGTTTCGATCCCATATATGACCAGAACTTTCCCGATACTGTCCGTGACTTTATTAATGAACCGTAGGAAAACTTTTCCAATGGGTGAAGGTTGTTTCTATGGACTTCTGGCTTCTTTTCTTCTTTGATGGAGGGCTCGACCAATTTTCTTGCTCCGTTTTTCATGAACGCTGACCGTAAGTGATTTAGTTCATCTTGCAAGTGAGCCGACTCGCAGATTTTGTTGGCTCTGTCCACCAAGGTTTTCATGACACCTCTTTTGTGCCTAGGATGATGGTTTGATTCCTTGTGGAGGTATCGATCCGTGTGAGTGTTCTTTCTATATACTTCGTGGCCCAGCGTCCAATCCACCCGTTTAATTACCGACATATCCAGGAAATTGAAGTGACCGTTGCTCTTTCTCCATCGTAAACTGTATCTTCGGATTAATACTGTTCAGATACACCAAGAAGACATTCAGCTCTTCGTCACCATGCGTCCACACTACAAATGTGTCATCAACATAGCGGCACCATTTAGCTGGCTGTTTACTAGCTGTCTGCAGCGCTCGCTGTTCGAAGATCTCCACAAATAAGTTGGCAACATCTGGGCGGAGAGGGCTTCCCATCGCCACCCCGTCGATCTGTTCGTAAAACTCATTGTTGTACTGGAAGTAAGTTGTCGTCAGGCAGTGTTTAAATACGTTTCTTTCCCCTCGACTATTATAACGGCCGTCTGGTCGTAACGCCCGAAATGCATATCCTCCTATTTTCATCTATTGTACTATAAGTTTTTTCCTTATTTTGTTACCTGAATATATGACATTTCTGTGTCTTTATATATTTTAATTGTTTTACAATTTGTATATATATATTTATGCATTTATGTCGATGTATAATTGGTTTGTTTTGTAAATATTATTTGTATTTTTTCGCTGGGTCTTGCCTAGGGAAAACTATGCTATCGAACGACTACATCGATAGGTCGTGTGGAGAACCAACGTGTTTAGGATCTTTGGTAGTGTTAACTCTGCCGCGTGGAGCGCGAGCAGAGAAGAGTCTGGCTGGAGTATGGCGGTGGAGCAGTTGTTTTGAGTGACGCTCCCGGGAATTGCCGCGCTTCCGGGGGTTTGGCAGCATGTAATTGCGCTCGACTTGCATGATAGGTTCTGGCACGGTGTCGCGGACGGGAAACATTAGCTGGCGCCGTTTCGCCTGGTGACCGTGTCGAGAAGAAGGCGCGCCAACATCCAGCTTCTGCAACAGCGACGGCCGACAATAAGTGATTGTCGCCACATCCTCGATCGACGACTTCAAACCTTCAATCAACCAACAAGGAAGACTGAAAGCACGTAAAGTTTTAGAACTATATGGCAGACATCAGCTTTTCAAACTGTTCCATTTGCATCACTAAAATACAGTAACTTAGCATGAACCTTTGTTGCTCATCGTCCCAATTGCATTACCAAGCAGGGCCCCTTCCTTTTCCGAAATGAACCCGTGTGTCGTTGATATTCAAACACCAGCATTAAAGTAATATCATTCTATTTCACTGCTTTAATTTCAAAGTTCAGTTAAAGTATTCATAGCTGGCTACAATATTTAGATTACACAAGCACAAATTAAGAGTGCGAGTGTTGTTACCATATTTTAGCTTACCTGTGACTGCAGCTCAGCTTGGTACATACTAAATTTTACTATTGTTAATTGTTCAAAATCATTTAATTCAAGTTCAAAGTTAAATCTCTTATTTCTAAATTGCGTAGATTCAAGTTGCTTTTGAGATGATTGTTGATGTAGCCCAAGAGTAACCTTATTTTATCTAATTTCGTAGTGCTTCAGAAACAAAGTTCACTATTAATTTCAGTCACTAAATTAACTTTCAATTCTCCGGTTTTATTAATTCTTTTGCCAAATTAAGTCAGAGTGTAGCCGAATTTATTACTTCTGACAAACATTCAGTTTTCACATAACATGTGTCAACCTTCAGTTGCCACGCTTTTAGTGCTAATTATATGTGCATGAAACTTTCTTTTTCAGTTAGTATACTAGTTGACCGTAATTTTCCCTAAATCTCAAATATCTAATTAACGCCAGTTATTTGTTAACGTAACGGCTGCACATTTACTTTCTTTATTAACTTTACCCTTTTTCAAAATTAATACCACCAATTCCATTTGAATTTTTCCTTTCATTTAGATGTAACCCTTCCTCCCTCTTTACCGATAGATTAACTTCAGTGACGATTGCTTTACCTTATTTCCGTTAGGTACACGCGGTTTAATTTTTCACTGTTATTAAGGTCGATAAGTGAGGGGGAGGTTACATGGTTTCTCTACAAGTTGGAAATAAACTTTTTCTCCCTGGATTTTATTCCTGGTACCTTAAGAATTTCAAAGAGAGTATTCCAGTCAGCACTGTCAAAAGCTTTCTCTAAGCCCACAAATGCTATAAATGTATCTTATAAGGTAAGACGTAGGGCCAGTATTGCCTGACGTGCTCCTACATTTCTTTGGAATAGAAATTGGTCTTCCTCAAGATCGGTTTTTACAAGTTTTTCATGCGACTGTAAAGAATTCGTGTTAGTATTTTGCATCTATTAATCTGATCGTTTGGTAACTCTCACACCTGTCAGGAACTGTTTTCTTTTGAATTGGAATTAGTACATTCCTCTCGAAGTCTGAGGGTATTTCGCCTGTATCATAAATCTTGCGCACCTGATGAAAAGTTTGGTCATGACTGGCTCTCCTAAGGCTATCGGTAGTTGTAACGGAATATCATTTACTCCTGGGGCCTTGTATCGACTTAGATCTTTTAGAGTTTGTCAAATTCTTCTCGCAATATCACATCTCCCTTCTCATCTTCATCTTCATTCACTTCCCTTTCCATACCATTGATTTCATCTCTCTTGTATAGACCCCTGTATACTCCTTCCACCTTTTAGCTTTCCCTTCTCTGCTTAGGACTGGTTGACCATCTGAGCTCTTGCTATTCATGCAGCTGTTCCTCTTTTCCCCAAAAGCCTCTTAAATTTTTCTGTAGGTGCCATCTATCTTTCCCTAGTGAAATATGCTTCTAAATCCTTACATTTGTTCCCCGGCCATTCCTGTTTAGTAATTTTGCACGTCCAGTCAATAACATTTTTTAAACGTTTATATTCTCTTTCGCCGCATTTATTTGCTGCATTTTTAAATTTTCTTCTTTCATCAGCTAAATTAAATGTCTCTTATGTTATCCAAGAATTCGTACTAAAGCTTGTCATTCTGTCTACTTGATCCGCTGCTGCCTTCACTATTTCATCTCTTAAAGTTACCCATTCGTCTTCTGGTGTATTCCTTTCGCCTGTTCTAGTCAGTCCTTGTATAATGCCCTCTCTGGAACTCTCAACAGCATCTGGTTCTTTCAGCTTATACAGGTTACATGTCCTTAATTCCCTATCTTTTCGCAATTTCTTCAGTTTTAATCTATGTTTCGTAAACAACAAATTGTGGTCAGAATCTACATCAGCCCTTGGAAACGTATTACAATTTAAAATCTGGTTCCTAAATCTCCGTCTCACTATTACATAATCAATTTGAAACCTTCTGCTGTCTCCAGGTCTCCTCCACGTATGCAATCTTCTTTTGCAATTCTTAAATCTAGTGTTAGCAATGATTAAATTATGCTCTGTGCAAAATTCTACCAGGTGGATTCCTCTTTAATTCCTTTCCCCAGTCCATATTCACCTACTATTTTTCTTTCTTATATTACTATCAAGTCTCAGTCCCCCCGTCACTATTGAATTTTCTTCTCCTTTAACTATCTGAATAATTTCTGTTATCTCATCATACATTTCTTAAGTCTCTCCATCATATCTGAAGCTAGTTGGCATGTAAACCTGTAATGTTGCGGTAGGCGTGGTTTTCGCGTCTATGTAGACTACAATAATGAGTTCACTATGATGGTCCCAGTGGTTTACCCACATCCCTATTTTCCTTTTCATTATTAAAGTTTCTCCTTCATTACCCCTATTTATTTGTGTTTATAACCCTGTATTCACCTGACCAGAAGTCCTGTTCCTCCTGCCACCGAACGTCACCAATTACCACTATAACTTCAACCTACCCATTTTCCTTTTCAAATAGCCTAACCTAACTGCCCGATTAAGAGATATTCCACGCTCCGATCCATAGAATGACAGTTTTGTTTTTTCTAATAAAGGCATTTTCCTGAGTAGTCTTCGCCCAGAGATCCGAATGTGGTACTATTTTACCACCATAATATTTTACCCAAGGGGACACCATCATTATTTAACAACACAGCGTGTCCTGGGGAAAATTGCGGCTGTACTTTCCCCCGCTTTCAGCCGTTCGCAGTACCATCACAGCAAGGTGATTTGGTTGATGTTACAAGGCACCATGGCGTTAAATATGAATTTTTGGCTTTTTCAAATGTTGGTAACTGGTACTACATTACAATCGTATTTTTCAGTAAATGAACAACTATTTTTCTAGAATGAGATTTTCACTCTGCAGCGGAGTGTGCACTGAATATGAAACTTCCTGGAAGATTAAAACTGTGTGCCTGACCGAGACATGAACTCGGGACTTTTGACTTTCGCGGGCAAGTGCTCTACCATCTGAGTTACCCAAGCACGACTCACACCCCGTCCTCACAGCTTTACTTCTGCCAGTACCTCGTCTCCTACTTTCCAGAAGCTCTCCTGCGCAGCCGATACGTAAAGCTACAACCGAATGAGTCGACTGTTTTCCAGCGACCGACTGACTCGATTCTTTCCATCCGGTTGTTCCCACCACCGTGGCCGCTCTGGTCTGCGTGCGCCGACCGCAGACATAGCTAACAGCGGCGCGGTCGGCGCTGCACGCATTAAGGCCGGTTCCCACTAGAGCGCGGCAGCGCGGCGTGCGGCAACGGCAGCGGCAAGCGTTTTCCACGTTGACGTGGTGGCTCGCGGAATTGGCGTTCCCACCTGGAAGCGGCAGACGCTAGCGGTAGCCAATGACGGACAGCCACTGAGGTACGGGGCGGGACCCACTGAAACGCCCGGTGCGTTTGATTAACTGTATCTTACACCTACATGAAGGAAAGACAAAGTTGGGTGAAGACATACCAATTTTTCATTTTCTGTACAATGTACTCATTCACATATTTCATTATTCATGTTTTCTCATTTCAACATAAACAGATTTCATGACTACCGTTCATGATTGTTCACTATCCCCTAACACATTGAAACAATGTACGATAAAAGAGATTATTCAGATAGTTAAGCGAGACAAAAATTTAAAATGTGATACGGTAGCAGGTACACGAAAACAGTAAGAACACAAAGGGTAGGTGGAAGGGATGAAAGTGGAAGCCACCTGATAGAATTTCCCACAGAGCATAATGTAATCATCGCCAGCACCTTGCTTAAGAATCACGAAAGAATAATATAAATTTGGAACAGAGTTTTCGAAACCAGATTCTAAATTGTAAGGTATTTCCTGGTGCAGACGCAAACCTGACTGAAGACTGTCAATAGCAAGAAAACCGTTCTGAAAAAGAAAATTTCTTCACATCGAATATAAATTCTAATGGTTGGATACTATTTTACAAAGGTATTTGTGTGGAGTGCAGCCTTGTATGTAAGTGAAATGTGGACGATGAACAGTTCTGTCAAGAAGACAATGGATGCTTTCAAAACGTGGTGATCAATAAGAATGCTGAAGATTAGATACGAGGATCGTGTGACTAAAGAAGAAGTACGGAACTAAATAGAGGAGGAAGAGGAAATTACAGCACAACCTTGACAACAATAGGGGTTAGTTGACAGGACGTATTATGGGGCGTCAAAGAGTGAGGACAAAGGGGTTGGGTGATAGTATTCTGATAATAATCATCTGTTGAAATGCTATTCTACTATTTTATCTATTACTGTAAGCAGTGAACTTACTCTTCCATGCACTCCTCCACAAAACATTCAAACCAAAACTGAAATCAGCTGAACACCAAATCTTTCAACCACTGTCTGACAACTACTGGATTTACTTTCAACTTTCTATAATTATCACTGGCTAGCCACACATACATACAGATATAAAGAGAACAAAAATAAACAAACATGAGTTTTCAGCGTATAATTCTGCAGATTGGCAACATGTACATAAACAAACCAGACAGGAAGGGACATGAGGTGAACACACTGTAGTTACGACTTCAAATCAGAGTTTTCGGTAAAACGTCTACAGCTAGTGACAGAAGAAAAAAGAGCGAACATGAAAATGTGCTTATGTTCCATAATCTAAGTTTTAGTTCAACCTCCAGCATGTGACCAGGTGAGGCGAAACGTATATGTCCGCCAAAAACTCGATTCACTGTAAGTAATCAGTCATCCACGTAAAAAAAGATGTGAACTGTTTTATAATCTGCAAGTATCACATATAAAAACAAAACTGAATCATTCTAGATTCCACCGAAGATGCCTTAAAGTAAAAGGCGAAACGCTCGTTGAATCAGTAAAGTTCACTGGATAAAGAAAAATAAGTTTGTTACTTACCGAAGGAAATAATCAATAGCTGTAGATATTTAGTAAATTATATTTTATGACATACCAGCAAATTAGTTTCGGTTTAACTTCTCATTCCACATGCTATTAAATGCTGTTTAAAACAATTCATCTATCCCTTCTGAAAAACTGTAGTTACTTTCATATCTCGGTAGATAAACAGATTTAGGATATTTATCATGCGACGAAATACATGACTTTCCACAAGTTATAGTTTGCAAAAAAAAAAAAAAAAAAAAAAAAACACGTTTCGATTTCTTGAACCGTTTACGAAATTTGCGGTTGATACAACCACACGGTTTACGACGAGCACGGCACGCGCGATCACGGCACAGCCCGTCCGCCGACATATCATTCAATATCTCGAGAACGGTGATAGCTATCGATCTGCTCTCACCTTTAAAAACAATTTCGATATGTTGACTAAATTTCATACGCAATAATGTATTACCTAAAATGAACTGTACGCAAAGTTCACGCAATGCGTTTTTACCTCTGCACACTCATTCAAATTTCGTGTAAACGTTTACGTAAATGCGATACAGCAAGTAACCGTGACGAATAACGAAAAGAAATTCGGTCCTTTATCGAGAGAAGATATCAGGCTGTAACATGACCAAGAATCAAATTTTTCTACCTAATAGTTTCCTTGGAATCGGATGATAAGTATTTCATAGCTGCCGCCGCGTCCGCGCCAGCGGTTCAGCGAAAGTTCGTGTGGCCCAGGGTTCCGTACCTGACGTCACACTCAGCGCGTTCTGTAATTGGCGGCGCGCACCTGGAGCGCGGCACGCGGCAGCGGAAGCGGTTCGACATGGTCAAACCGCGACGCAGAGCCCGCCGCGCCTTGCCGCTGACGCCATTTCCATGGCAACCACGCCGCTGACGCGCCGTTTTGACGCGCGGCAGCCCTAGTGGGAACCGGCCTTTAAGGCCTTTAAGGCCGGTTCCCACTAGGGCTGCCGCGCGTCAAAACGGCGCGTCAGCGGCGTGGTTGCCATGGAAATGGCGTCAGCGGCAAGGCGCGGCGGGCTCTGCGTCGCGGTTTGACCATGTCGAACCGCTTCCGCTGCCGCGTGCCGCGCTCCAGGTGCGCGCCGCCAATCACAGAACGCGCTGAGCGTGACGCCAGGTACGGACTCCCGGGCCACACGAACTTTCGCCGAAGCGCTGGCGCGGACGCGGCGGCAGCTATGAAATACTTATCATCCGATTCCAAGGAAACTATTCGGTAGAAAAATTTGATTCTTGGGCATGTTACAGCCTGATATCTTCTCTCGATAAAGGACCGAATTTCTTTTCGTTATTCGTCGTGGTTACTTGCTGTATCGCATTTACGTAAACCTTTACACGAAATTTTAATGAGAGTGCAGAGGTAAAAACGCATTGCGTGGACTTTGCGTACAGTTCATTTTAGGTAATACATTATTGCGTATGAAATTTAGTCAACATATCGAAATTGTTTTTAAAGCTGAGAGCAGATCGATAGCTATCACCGTTCTCGAGATATTGTCTGATATGTCGGCAGACGGGCTATGCCGTGACCGCGCGCGGGTTGCTCGGCGACGCGATCGGTACTTCGTCCTGCTCGTCGTAAACCATGTGGTTGTATCAACCGCAAATTTCGTAAACGGTTCAAGAAATCGAAATGTTTTTTTTTTTTTTTTTTTTTTTTTCTTTGGAAAACGATAACTTGTGAAAAGTCATGTATTTCGTCGCATGATAAATATCCTAAATCTGTTTATCTACCAAGATATGAAAGTAACTACAGTTTTTCGGAAGGGATAGATGAATTTTTTTAAGTGGCATTAATAGCATGTCGAATGAGAAGTTAAACCGAAACTAATTTGCTGGTACGTCATAAGATGTAATTTACTAAATATGTAGAGCTATTGATTATTTCCTTTCTTTTTTCTTTATCCAGTGTACTTTACTGATTCAAGACGCGTTTCGCCTTTTACTTTAAGGCATCTTCGGTGGAATCTAGAATGACTCAGTTTTGTTTTGATCTGTGATACTTGGAGATTATAAAACAGTTCACATCTTTGTTTACGTGAATGACTGATTACTTACAGTGAATTGAGTTTTTGGCGGACATATACGTTTCCCCTCACCTGCTCACATGCTGGAGGTTGAACTAAAACTTAGATTATGGAACATAAGCACATTTTCATGTTTGCTCTTTTTTCTTCTGTCACTAGCAGTAGACGTTTTACCGAAATCTCTGATTTAAAGTCGTAACTACAGTGTGTTCACCTCATGTCCCTTCCTGTCTGGTTTGTTTATGTACATGTTGCCAACCTGCAGAATTATATGCTGAAAACTAATGTTTGTTTATTTTTGTTCTCCTTATATCTGTATGTGCGTGTGGCTAGCCAGTGATAGTTATAGAAAGTTGAAAGTGAATCCAGTAGTTGTCAGACAGTGGTTGAAAGATTTGGTGTTCAGCTGATTTCAGTTTTGGTTTAAATGTTTTAAGGAGTGCATGGAAGAGTAAATCCACTGCTTACATTAATAGATAAAATAGTAGAATAGTATTTCAACAGATGATTATTATCAGAATACTATCATCCAACCCCTTTGTCCTCACTCTTTGATGCCCCACAATACGCCCTGTCAACTAACCCCTATTGTCGTCAAAGTTGTACCGTAATTTCCTCTTCCTCCTCTATTTAATTCCGTACCTCTTCTTTAGTCACACGATCCTCGTATCTAAAGTTCAGCATTCTTATGAATCACCACGTTTTGAAAGCGTCCATTGTCTTCTTGACAGAAGTGTTCATCGTCCACGTTTCACTTACATTCGAGGCTGCACTCCACACAAATACCTTTGTAAAATAGTATCCAACCATTAGCATTTATATTCGGTGTGAACAAATTTTCATTTTCAGAACGCTTTTCTTGCTATTGACAGTCTTCAGTCAGGTTTGCGTCTGCACCAGGCAATGCCTTACAATTTAAAATCTGGTTTCGAAAACTGTTCCAAATATATATTATTCTTTCGTGATTCTTAAGCAAGGTGCTGGCGATGATTACATTATGCTCTGTGGGAAATTCTATCAGGTGGCTTCCACTTTCATCCCTTCCACCTAGCCTTTGTGTTCTTACTGTTTTCGTGTACCTGCTACCGTATCACATTTTAAATTTTAGTCTCGCTTAACTATCTGAATAATCTCTTTTGTCGTACATTGTTTCAATGTGTTAGGAGATAGTGAACAATCGTGAACGGCAGTCATGAAATCTGTTTATGGTGAAATGAGAAAACATGAATAATGAAATATGTGAAAGAGTACATTGTACAGAAAATGAAAAATTGGTATGTCTTCACCCAACTTCGTCTTTCCTTCATGTAGGTGTAAGACATAGCTAATCAAACGCACCGCGCGTTTCAGTGGGTCCTGCCCCGTACCTCAGTGGCTGTCCGTCATTGGCTACCGCTAGCGTCTGCCGCTTCCAGATGGGAACGCCAATTCCGCGAGCCGCCGCGTCAAAGCGGAAAACGCTTGCCGCTGCCGCTGCCGCACGACGCGCTGCCGCGCTCTAGTGGGAACCGGCCTTTAAGGCCGGTTCCCACTACGGCTGCCGCACGTCAAAACCGCGCGTCAGCGGCGTGGTTGCCATGGGAATGGCGTCGGCGGCAAGGCCCGGTGGGCTCTGCGTCGCGGTTTGACCATGTCGAACCGCTTCCGCTGCCACGTGCCGCGCTCCAGGTGCGCGCCGCCAATCACAGAACGCGCTGAGCGTGACGTCAGGTACGGAACCCCGGGCCACACGAACTTTCGCCGAACCGCTGGCGCGGCCGCGGCGGCAGCTATGAAATACTTATCATCCGATTCCAAGGAAACTATTAGGTAGAAAAATTTGATTCTTGGTCATGTTACAGCCTGATATCTTCTCTCGATAAAGGACCGAATTTCTTTTCGTTATTCGTCGTGGTTACTTGCTGTATCACATTTACGTAAACCTTTACACGAAATTTGAATGAGTGTGCAGAGGTAAAAACGCGTTGCGTGGACTTTGCGTACAGTTCATTTTAGGTAATACATTATTGCATATGAAATTTAGTCAACATATCGAAATTGTTTTTAAAGGTGAGATCAGATCGATAGCTATCACCGTTCTCGAGATATTGAATGATATGTCGGCGGACGGGCTGTGCCGTGACTTTGCGCGGGTTGCTCGCGGCGCGACCGGTACTTCGTCCTGCTCGTCGTAAACCGTGTGGTTGTATCAACCGCAAATTTCGAAAACGGTTCAAGAAATCGAAACGTGTTTTTTTTTGCAAACGATAACTTGTGAAAAGTCATGTATTTCGTCGCATGATAAATATCCTAAATCTGTTTATCTACCGAGATATGAAAGTAACTACAGTTTTTTCGGAAGGTATAGATGAATTGTTTTAAACAGCATTTAATAGCATGTGGAACGAGAAGTTAAACCGAAACTAATTTGCTGGTATGTCATAAAATGTAATTTACTAAATATCTACAGCTATTGATTATTTCCTTTGGTAAGTAACAAACTTTTTTTTCTTTATCCAGTGAACTTTACTGATTCAACGCGCATTTTCCCTTTTACTTTAAGGCATCTTCGGTGGAATCTAGAATGATTCTGTTTTGTTTTGATATGTGATACTTGCAGATTATAAAACAGTTCACATCTTTTTTTACGTGAATGACTGATTACTTACAGTGAATCGAGTTTTTGGCGGACATATATGTTTCGCCTCACCTGGTCACATGCTGGAGGTTGAACTAAAACTTAGATTATGGAACATAAGCACATTTTCATGTTCGCTCTTTTTTCTTCTGTCACTAGCTGTAGACGTTTTACCGAAAACTCTGATTTGAAGTCGTAACTACAGTGTGTTCACCTCATGTCCCTTCCTGTCTGGTTTGATTATGTACATGTTGCCAATCTGCAGAATTATATGCTGAAAACTATTGTTTGTTTATTTTTGTTCTCTTTATATCTGTATGTATGTGTGGCTAGCCATTGATAATTATAGAAAGTTGAAAGTAAATCCAGTAGTTGTCAGACAGTGGTTGAAAGATTTGGTGTTCAGCTGATTTCAGTTTTGGTTTAAATGTTTTGTGGAGTAGTGCATGGAAGAGTAAATTCACTGCTTACAGTAATAGATAAAATAGTAGAATAGCATTTCAACAGATGATTATTATCAGAATACTATCACCCAACCCCGTTGTCCTCACTCTTTGACGCCCCGTAATACGTCCTGTCAACTAACCCCTATTGTTGTCAAGGTTGTGCCATAATTTTCTCTTCCTCCTCTATTTAATTCCGTACTTCTTCTTTAGTCACACGATCCTCGTATCTAATCTTCAGCATTCTTGTTGATCACCACGTTTTGAAAACGTCCATTGTCTTCTTGACAGAACTGTTTATCGTCCACATTTCACTTACATACAAGGCTGCACTCCACACAGATACCTTTGTAAAATAGTATCCAACCATTAGAATTTATATTCGATGTGAAGAAATTTTCTTTTTCAGAACGCTTTTTTTGCTATTGACAGTCTTCAGTCAGGTTTGCGTCTGCACCAGGAAATACCTTACAATTTAAAATCTGGTTTCGAAAACTCTGTTCCAAATTTATATTATTCTTTCGTGATTCTTAAGCAAGGTGCTGGCGATGATTACATTATGCTCTGTGGAAAATTCTATCAGGTGGCTTCCACTTTCATCCCTTCCACCTAGCCTTTGTGTTCTTACTGTTTTCGTGTACCTGCTACCGTATCACATTTTGAATTTTTGTCTTGCTTAACTATCTGAATAATCTCTTTTATCGTACATTGTTTCAATGTGTTAGGGGATAGTGAACAATCATGAACGGTAGTCATGACATCTGTTTATGTTGAAATGAGAAAACATGAATAATGAAATATGTGAAAGAGTACATTGTACAGAAAATGAAAAATTGGTATGTCTTCACCCAGCTTTGTCTTTCCTTCATGTAGGTGTAAGATATCGTTATTCAAACACACCGGTCGTTTCGGTGGGTCCCAGCCCGTACCTCAGTGGCTGTCCGTCACTGGCTACCGCTAGCGTCTGCCGCTTCCAGGTGGGAACGCCAATTCCGCGAGCCGCCGCGTCAAAGCGGAAAACGCTTGCCGCTGCCGTTGCCGCACGCCGCACTGCCGCGCTCTAGTGGGAACCGGTTCCCACTAGGGCTGCCGCGCGTCAAAACCGCGCGTCAGTGGCGTGGTTGCCATGGAAATGGCGTCGGCGGCAAGGCGCGGCGGGCTCTGCGTTGCGGTTTGACCATGTCGAACCGCTTCCGCTGCCACGTGCCGCGCTCCAGGTGCGCGCCGCCAATCACAGAACGCGCTGAGTGTGACGTCAGGTACGGACCCCCGGGCCACACGAACTTTCGCCGAACCGCTGGCGCAGACGCGGCGGCAGCTATGAAATACTTATCATCCGATTCCAAGGAAACTATTAGGTAGAAAAATTTGATTCTTGGGCATGTTACAGCCTGATATCTTCTCTCGATAAAGGACCGAATTTCTTTTCTTTATTCGTCGTGCTTACTTGCTGTATCGCATTTACGTAAACCTTTACACGAAATTTGAATGAGTGTGCAGAGGTGAAAACGCATTGCGTGGACTTTGCGTACAGTTCATTTTAGGTAACACATTATTGCGTATGAAATTTAGTCAACATATCGAAATTGTTTTTAAAGCTGAGAGCAGAACGATAGCTATCACCGTTCTCGAGATATTGGATGATATGTCAGCGGACGGGCTGTGCGGTGACCGCGCGCGGGTCGCTCGCTACGCGACCAATACTTTCGTCCTGCTCGTCGTAAACCAAGTGGTTGTATCAACTGCAAATTTCGTAAACGGTTCAAGAAATCGAAACGCGTTTTTTTGCAAACGATAACTTGTAAAAACTCATGTATTTCATCGCATGATAAATATCCAAAACCTGTTTAACTACCAAGATATGAAAGAAACTACAGTTTTTTCGGAAGGGATAGATGATTTTTTTAAACAGCATTTAATAGCATGTGTAATGAGAACTTAAACCGAGACTAATTTGCTGGTATGTCATAAGATGTAATTTGCTAATTATCTACAGCTATTGACTATTTCCTTTGGAAGTAACAATCGTTTTTTTCTTTATCCAGTCTACTTTATTGGTTCAAGACGCGTTTCGCCTTTTGTTTTAAGGCATCTTCGGTGGAATCTAGAATGATTCAGTTTTGTTTTGATATGTGATACTTGCAGATCATAAAACAGTTCACATTTTTTTTACGTGAATAATTGATTACTTACAGTGAATCGAGTTTTTGGCGGACATCTGCGTTTCCCCTCACCTGGTCACATGCTGGAGGTTGAACTAAAACTTAGATTATGGAACATAAGCACATTTTCATGTTCTTTTTTTTTTCTCCTGTGACTAGCTGTAGACATTTTACCGAAAACACTGATTTGAAGTCGTAACTACAGTGTGTTCACCTCATGTCCCTTCCTGTTTGGCTTGTTTATGTACATGTTGCCAACCTAAAGAATTATATGCTGAAAACTAATGTTTGTTTATTTTTGTTCTCCTTATATCTGTATGTGTGTGTGGCTAGCCAGTGATGGTTATAGAAAGTTGAAAGTGAATGCAGTAGTTGTCAGACAGTGGTTGAAAGGTTTGGTGTTGAGCTGATTTCAGTTTTGGTTTAAATGTTTTGTGGAGTAGTGCATGGAAGAGTAAATTCACTGCTTATATTAATAGATAAAATAGTAGAATAGCATTTCAACAGATGATTATTATCAGAATACTATCACCCAACCCCTTTTGTCCTCAATCTTTGATGCCTCATAATATGTCCTGTCAACTTACCCCTCTTCCTCCTCTATTTAATTCCGTACCTCTTCTTTAGTTACATGATCCTCATATCTAATCTTCAGCATTCTTATTGATCACCACGTTTTGAAAGCGTCCATTGTCTTCTTGACAGAACTGTTCATCGCCCACGTTTCACTTACATTCAAGGCTGCACTCCACACAAATACCGCACTCCACACAAATACCTTTGTAAAATAGTATCCAGTCATTAGAATTTATATTCGATGTGAACAAATTTTCTTTTTCAGAACGCTTTTGTTGCTATTCACAGTCTTCATTTTATATCCTCTCTACTTCTGCCTTCTCAATTACTGCTTCCCTTTCAAGTCACTCAAGTTTTAGGAATGCAATTTGGTTTCTGTACAAGTTGTAGATAATCTTGTGGCCCTGTGTTTTATCGATGACATCTCCAGTGGTTCAAGGAATGTTTTAATTAAGATTGTCAAAACCTTTCTCTTAACATGCAAATGCTATAAACACAGTTTCGCAGTTCTTCAGTGTGTCTACTTAGCTAAGTGGTAGGATCAGTATTGCCTTGTGTGTTCAGACATCTCACAGGAATCTAACATCGTGCTTATGTTAGTTTGTACAACCCCTCCCCCTCTCCTCTCTACATATTCCTTCCACTTTCTAGCCTTCTCTTATTTGCTTAGTTCTGACTTGCCAAATGAGTTCTTGACAGTTGCTTCTCCTTTGAGCAAAGTTTACTTTGTTCTTTCTCATTTTCATTCCCTTATGTTTTCCAAGTGCAAAATTGCGCTGCAATTTTGGACTTTCTGTCAACGTCATGTTTAGACATTTCTATTTCCTATGGCCTACTTTATTTGCTGCATTTTTATATTTTTCCCTCGTATCAAATTTAATATATCACGTTTTATCTAACGATTTCTACTGTACCTTCTTCCCGTTCACATACTCTGCTGCACTGACCACTTCTTCTCTCAAAGATATCCATTCGTATTCTAGCAGATTCCTTCCTCTGTTTCAGTCAGTCGTTGCATTACGGTAACTTTAAGATTATCGAATAACTGTGGGTCTTGACTTATTCAAGTTCCATTTCCTTAATTTGCCACCATTTACTGTTTCTTTAGTTGTAAACCGCAGCTCGTAACCAATAAATTATTGTAGGTTTGCGTCTGCACCAGGAAATGTCTTATAATTTAAAATCTGGTTTCGAAAACTTTGTTCCAAATATGTATTATTCTTTCAAGCAAGGTGCTGGCGATGATTACATTATGCTCTGTGCGAAATTCTATGTGGTGGCTTCCACTTTCATCCCTTCCCCCCAAGCCTTTGTGTTTTCTTGTACCTGCTACCGTATCACATTTTAAATTTTTGTCTCGCTTAACTATCTGAATAATCTCTTTTGTCGTACATTGTTTCAATGTGTTAGGAGATAGTGAACAATCATGAGCGGTAGTCATCAAATCTGTTTATGTTGAAATGAGAAAACATGAATAATGAAATATGTGAAAGAGTACATTGTACAGAAAATGAAAAATTGGTATGTCTTCACCCAACTTCGTCTTTCCTTGATTCAGGTGTAAGATATAGTTATTCAAACACACCGGTCGTTTCGGTGGTTCCCACCCCGTACCTCAGTGGCTGTCCGTCATTGCCTACCGCTAGCGTCTGCAGCTTCCAGATGGGAACGCCAATTCCGCGAGCCGCCGCGCTAAAGCGGAAAACGCTTGCCGCTGCCGTTGCCGCATGCCGCGCTGCCGCGCTCTAGTGGGAACCGGCCTTTACGCGGGTCCCCCCTGGTGGCAGGCATCGCGCAACTCGTCACGTGCTGCGTCAGCCAGGCTAGCTGTGCCCGCGTCCCTCCACACTGCAGCCTGCGTTCCCTCTTCGCGGACGTCCTTCACACGGTGAGTGAGCAGCTTTCGCAGGATGCTACGCGACTAACCTCAAGCGCCTGCCAGTCCAAGTTTTCTAGCCTCTCCGTACCGATCCTCAGTTGGTCATACAAACCTGTCAACGTTCGTGCCGCTCTTCTTTGCGTAAATTATCAGTTGGAAGTGTACGATATTGTAAATGTTCATCGACAAGGGATTTCAAATTGATTCCGTGCTTTTACATTTCCAGAAGGCTTTTGATACTGTACCTCACGTGCGGCGTGTAACGAAATTACTTGCCAATGGAATATCATCTTCTCAGAGTTGAAACTAATCATATGACAATAACATCAATATATAAGCCTCCAAATACACCATTCGAATATGAGCTGCCGCGCAATAATCCCCTTCCCAAGGGCAGTATTGTAATGGGTGACTTCAATAGTCACCATACACGCTGGGGATACAATGAATCTAATGAAGACGGACTCAAGGTGGAGACATGGGCAGATGCTGAGTCACTCTGTCTCATACACGACGCCAAACTCCCCCCATCTTTTAACAGCAGCAGGTGGCAAAGGGGATACAACCCTGACCTCATCTTCGTCAGCCAGAACTTGGTAACTGAGTGCGTGAAAGATGTCCTGGGTCCTATTCCACACTCCCAACATAGACCCATCAAACTCACAGTTACTTCAGCAGTGGTGCCAGTGCGGATTCCATTTCGACGAAGATTTAATTTCAAGAGGGCAAACTGGGAAGGTTTCGCAATTGGAATCGACGAAAAGCTGCAAACTCTAGAACCAACACCCAGCAACTACGATAAGTTAATAGAAATCGTCCAGAATGTATCAAGAAAGTCTATCCCTAGGGGCTGCAGAACTGAGTTTGTACCGGGCCTAACGAAAGACAGCCTGCAATTATACGATCCATATAAGCAAAAGTATGAGGAGAACCCATTCTCTGAAGAAACTCTTGAACTTGCAAATGCACTTACCGACCAGCTAATCGAGAAGCGCCGAGAAGAATGGCAACATCTAATTGAAAGTGTAGACATGAAACATTCTAGCCGGATTGCCTGGAAGACAATTAAGAAGCTAAATAATGACCCTAAGCAGCAAACGGAAGCACCAAGAGTAACAGCCAAACAAATAGCGCACCAACTCGTTCTTAATGGGCAAACGAAGACTCCAGCAAAAACCATCCCAATAAGAAGTGGCGAAAGTGACACGAACTACTACAGCCGTCCATTTACCATCGAAGAGCTAGAGTCCGCACTTAAATCTCTGAAACCTGGCAAAGCAGCAGGGCTAGACGACCTTAGGAATGAACAGATCCTTAAATTTGGTGAGTACACGAAAAACTGGCTGCTCCTACTTTTCAATACCTGTATCCGGCTAAACAACATCCCGAAAATCTGGAGAAAGGGCAAGGTCATAGCCATTCCAAAACCCGGCAAACCATTGGACGAGCCAAAAAATTTCAGACCGGTAACACTACTTTGCTGCTTGTACAACGTGTTCGTGCGCATGCTGCTGAATCGACTTGTGCCTAATATTGATCATCAGATAATTCCGGAACAGGCGGGGTTTCGCCCTGAGAAAACTTGCACTGGACAGGTCTTGAATCTTACCCAGTTCATAGAGAATGGGTACGAGAACCGTCTAATTACTGGTGCCGTACTTGTCGTCCTCTCATCCGCATTCGACACTGTTAATCACAAACTGCTGCTCACTAAAATATACGCTATGACTAATGATTTCGGGCTGATACAAATTGTATCAACTCTTCTCAGCAACAGACGGTTCATCGTAAACCTAGGAGGGAAGCGAAGCCGATGGCGTATCCAGAAAAATGGACTACCCCAAGGCAGTGTCCTCGCACCCACTCTTTTCAACATATATGTGAATGATCAACCAGTTGTACCAGGGACTAGGAGCTTTCCTTACGCGGACGATCTTGCAATAGCCGTGCAGGGTCGGAACTGTAATGACATAGAAATTAGCCTTACGAATGCCCTCAACGGTCTAACGCCATACTACGAAGCCAACTGCCTACGCCCGAACGCAGCAAAAACATTATCCTGCCTATTCCATCTTCGAAACCGAGACGCCAAACATATCCTAAACATCACGTGGAACACCCAGCGGATCGCGTTCAGCAGCACTCCTTGTTATTTATGCGTCACCCTTGATCGCACACATACATACAGACATCATTTAGACAAGGTCAGGGGTAAACTATTAACAAGAAACAACCTCCTGGGCAAGCTCACCTCCACAAAATGGGGTGCCGACCCACATACTTTACGTACGTCGGCACTTGCACTCTGCTACTCGGTTGCTGAATACGCTGCCCCAGTTTGGGAAAGATCAGCGCATGCGAAACGAGTGGATCCTCTGCTGAACGATGCCTGTCGCGTAATCACGGGATGCCTAAGACCCACCCCGGTTAGCCACCTTTACTTGCTTAGTGGCATAGCTCCACCCAACATCAGACGAGCTATAGCAAGCGAAGCAGAGCGCCTCAAGCAGCTGCGCGACCAGCGCCATCCTCTATTCGGACAAAACCCTCCACACACACGTCTAAAATCAAGACGAAGTTTCCTCACCTCAGTTCAACCGCTCGAAACCTCAAAACAAAAGGCCAGATTGTCAAAATGGCAAGCAACATTGCCTGCGGGAGACCAGGCACCTCTAATCTCACCCAACGAACAATTGGCCTCTGGAAATGAACTAAAATGGCCATTATGGAGAACCCTCAACCACCTACGAACTGGGGTGGGCAGATGCAACGTAAACATGTGCAAATGGGGATACCGAGACGGGACGGACACGTGCCAGTGCGGACAGACCCAAACAATGGACCACCTCCTGGAATGCAGCGACATGGGGGAAGTGTGCAGGAAAGAAGATCTGGCAAACGCTATGGCAGTGGCAGTTAAATCCGCTGAATTTTGGCGGGACGTGATATGATATATATACTATGTTTGTCTTTATATTGTAATGTGACTCCCCATTTTGGGTTTGTTTTACTTATACATATGTGTATTGTATTTGTATTTGTGTGTATATGTAGTATGTGGGTTGTCTATGGCTTGGACACGATTAAATAAATAAATCTTAGTTATGTGGCTGGATTCGTGATTTCCAGTTAGAGAGGTCACAGAGCGTAATAACTGATGGAAAGTCACCGTGCAAAACAGGAGTGATTTCTGGCGTTCCTCGAGGTAGTGTGATAGGCCCTCTGCTCTTCCTTATCTACATAAATCATTTAGGAGTCAATCTGAGCAGCCGTCGTAGGTTGTCTGCACATGATGCTGTCGTTAGCGTCTAGTGAAGTCATGAGAAGTTCAAAACAAACTGTAAAACGATTTAGATAAAACATCCATTTGGCGCCAAAATTGGCAACTAGTAGCAAGTAATGAAAAGTGTGAGGTCATCTACATGAGGGCTACAAGGTCTCCGTTAAACTTCAGTTACATGATAAATCAAATGTAAAGGCCGTAAATTCAACTGAACATCTAGTAATTACAAATACGAGCAACTTGAATTGGAAAGCCGAGCGGTTCTAGGCGCTTCAGTCTGGAACCGTGCGACCGCTACGGTCGCAGGTTCGAATCCTGCCTCGGGCATGGATGTGTGTGATGTCCGTATGTTAGTTAGGTTGAAGTAGTTCTAAGTTCTAGGGGACTGATGACCTCAGATGTTAAGTCCCATAGTGCTCAGAGCCATTTGAACCTTTTTTTTTTTAATTGGAAAGAACAGGTAGAAAATTTCGTGAGGAAGACGAACCGAAGACTGCGTTTCATTGGTAGAACACTTACACCCAAACCTTCAGATTTCAGACATTCAAATCGGTACCAAAAGCAGTATGCAGACAGAGTATCAACCAAAATACAGATTTAGTTCATCCTATGTTCTGTCGTCCAGTAGAACATGCGTAAACGGTAATTTAAAGTAACTACGGAGCTCACGATAGTTTTGTAGATCTCGCGTGGGTGAGTTGTTAGTGCTTGAGGGCGTCGTGTCAAAATGCCATGTTCAAATTCCACTGATGGAAATTTGTTTTAACTGTTTTGCCGTGAAACTGTTATAATATGGTAGAACATTTACGTGTCATGTAAAAGGAATTTTGGGAGTTTATAGCAATGTTCTTTTGGCAGTCGGCTTTCGCTTCGTTAGTTTAAAGCAGCAAACCTATAGAGTGCATTTGCATGGATACGAATGGTGTTCTGTCGGACATAAGCGAAGAATAGACACCACTCGTCATGAAGCAGCTAGTGTATTTGTAGTCTCACAGAAGAAGCATAAACAGACAGAAGTATTAATAGTCCCATATAGCACATTCACACGTAATATAGCAAAAGAAAAATGGTCATCATTGGAACCCAGGAGCCTTAGTACATCTAAGCTCTGTCAACTTCCCCACGGAAGCAATACTTAATGATTACTCACGGTTGTGCTTTTCCTGTACTCCATAGTTCTGATATTACTTTTAATTAACATTTACTCCCTTTCTGCTGGACCACAGCACATAGTACCAACTAAATCGGAGTTTTGGTTGATACTCCATCGACAACGCTTGGTACCGACCCTAGTGTCTGACATCTGGAGGTTTGGGTGTTACAAGATGCAACAGATCTACTAAGGAGGCTCCCTACACTATACTCGCTCGTCGTGTTTTGGAGTACTGCTGCGCGGCGTTGGATCTTTACCGTATAGGACTGACGCAGTACATGGAGAAAGTTCAAAGAAGGGCAGCACGTTTTTTTTACTATCGAGAAATAGGGGAGAGAGTCTCACGAAGATGATACAGGATTTGGAGTGAACATCGTCAAAACGAAGGCGTTTCTCGTAGCGGCGGGGTGTTTTCACGAAATTTCAATCACCAACTTTCTGCTCCGAATGGAAAAATATTTTGTTAACGCCGACCTACTTAGGGAGATACGGTCATCATAATAAAAAAGGGAAATTAGAGCTCGCGCGGAAGGATACAGATGTTTGTTGCTTCAGCGCGCTGTTCGAGATTGGGATTATAGAGAATTATTGTGGAAGTGGTTCAATGAACTCTCTGGTAGGGACTTAAATCTAACTTGCAGACCATCCATGTAGGTGTCGATACAAAAATTTATCATTCCAAATTTCTCACTTGCTGAATTCGAATTCCATGACGTCAGCTGCAACAGGTAGGAATGTATTACATAGCTGCGACATATGAAGATTTTTGCAGAACGAGGACTCGAACCGAGATATTTTGCTTAACGCTAGCAGGCTCCTTAACCACTTCGGCTATCCTTGCACACTTCCCGGCCGGACATGTGAAGATTTTTGCAGGACGTGGACTCGAACCCAGATATTTCGCTTAACGCTAGCAGGCTCCTTAACTACTTCGGCTATCCGTGCACGCTTCCCGGTCCGTTGTCGAGATGATCTGATTAGTACAAATATTCACAGACCCTATCTGTTTCGGCAGATTATTGCCTTCTTCAGACATGACAGTTAATCTACATAGTTTTTGCGAATGAAACCATCTACAGGGTGTTTCATAATTCATGTCAACACGCTTCTAGAAGTTGTAGAGGGAACTCATTAGGTCAAGTTTTACATGGGAACCCACGTCCGGAAACGTCATCCAACGACGCTACAGAGCGTCAAAGTTACAGACGTTTAGAAAGTGATTGTTGAAAGTGCTCGTGAAAATCGTCACAAGATTACCGTTTAGCTTAATTATTATGATGTTATGTACACTGACTGGCTGTCAGTCTTCCATTTGACAATATCCCACAGAGTTTAAATTTTATTATTTGCTTTATTTATTTCTGTTAGCACATGCATATCTCTGGACGGTTTATTGACAAATCCTGAAAATACTGCAGTATTTTTTGTAGTATTAAATTACTGTCGGATGTTGACTTACTCTTGCCTTTATACAAATTTCCCTTATCCTCTTGTACTAGATTTTATTTTCTTTACTTATACACAACTTACTTGTTTTTTTAATGGATCTTTTAGATATTTTTTTAGAAAGCAACCTGCAACTACTGACATAAATTTACAATGGAATAAATTGAATCAGACATTGACATTTCTTTCTGTATGTACTCCACCACATACCACGCCTTTCGACTTACTCACGTTCTCATTAATATGCCTCACTGCTTTCTTATGAACCTGCCTCAGGACTGCAGGGTGTCATATTGTTTATTTCCAATAACTGTAAGTCATGACCAGATAGTCCACTAATAACTCGGTAAGCATTAATTGTTTTAGTCTTAGCACTCTATAAAAAGTTACATTTTCTACTATCTTGGTGCAAAATAGTTGAAAAATTGACTGCTGTAATTAGACTCGAACACCCAAATAATAGTACTAGTTCATTTTCTCTGTCTGCACTGAAATCTTCACAACCTACTAACTGTTTCTTCTTGCACATGGATTTCTCGTAAAAAGCTGAAAGTTTCCTAGAGGAGAACTGTAGACTGTAGCTATTATAAGAATCTGTTATGCAATAACAACTCAGAAGCACATGCTCCTAGGTTCTGATCAACACAACTATTTGTTTCAATATTTCTTTACTTTGTATCCAACTTTGACATACGCTGCAACTCTTCCTTTTTCCACGTGAACTCTACACGAAAATTATGTTGGTTTATAATTCGTTATATTTAAGTTATCCATTCCTGTGGTTACGTGGTATCCAGGGATGCACTCGTAATTTTCCACATCATGGATGCATACAACATGATCATCTATCTTGTTTTCCCGTCCTGCAACTTTTTGATGAAACAAATTAAATTTATTTTTCTGGAAACTTATGAGTATAGATTCAGCATCTTCTGTTAGTCCTTTTCAGTAATGCGTCCCACACACTTGAGTAGTTGCTTAGGGTGGGTCACGCAAGTACTTTGTAATCACTCTCCTTTACCTACTATATCATTTCTACTATCTGCCAGTGAACTGTATCTGCCAGCTGCCTGACCGTATACGAGTACGATCGTTTTATATATATATATATATATATATATTTCCACAAACTGTTAACATAAGTACTTGGATGTGTTGTGGTTTCCAGTTGCGAATCTTTGATAACGTACACACAGAACACACGTGGTTTCATTTTGTGAAGTGGACAGTTTTACATTACTCAATATTACGGCCTGGACTGTCAGTCTTTGCACCACTTTGAAGTCTTCACTGAATCTGACTGAATATTTGGCACATTTTTTACAGACTGTACTTCTTTATGAATAACTGAATCACCTGCGAAAATTCTCGGGGTACTATTAATACTGCATAGCTGGTCGATAAGATAGAACATGAACGCAAGGGTTTCCAGCACGCTTCCCTTACATCTTATGGCAACAATCCTCCATTCAAGATAACGCACTGCATCAAATCCCCAACTAAGTTATAAATTTTTTGATACCAGACATGCTGATCAGTCAGAACATTATGACCAACGACGTACTCTACATCTACATCTACATACATACTCCGCAATCCATCATACGGTGCGTGGCGGAGGGTACCTCGTACCACTACTAGCATCTTCTCTCCCTGTTCCACTCCCGAACAGAATGAATGAAAAGTGACTGCCTATATGCCTCTATACGAGCCCTAATCTCTCTTATCTTGCCTTTGTGGTCTTTCTGCGAAGTGTAAGTTGGCGGCAGTAAATTGTATTGCAGTCAGCCTGAAATGCTGGTTCTCTAAATTCCCTCAGTAGCGATTCACGAAAAGAACGCCTCCTTTCCTCTAGGGACTCCCACCCGAGTTCCTGACGCATTTCTGTAACACTCGTGTGATGATCAAACCTACCAGTAACAAATATAGCAGCCCGCCTCTGAATTGCTTCTATGTCCTCCCTCAATCCGACCTGATAGGGATCCCAAACGCTCGAGCAGTACTCAAGAATAGGTCGTATTAGTATTTTATAAGCGGTCTCCTTTACAGATGAACCACATCTTCCCAAAATTCTACCAATGAACCGAAGACGACTCTCCGCCTTCCACACAACTACCATTACATGCTTGTCCCACTTCATATCACTCTGCAATGTTACGCCCAAATATTTAATCGACGTGACTGTGTCAAACGCTACACTACTAATGGAGTATTCAAACATTACTGGATTCTTTTTCCTATTCATCTGCATTAATTTACATTTATCTATATTTAGAGTTAGCTGCCATTCTTTACACCAATCACAAATCATGTCCAAGTCATCTTGTATCCTCCTACAGTCACTCAACGACGACAACTTCCCGTACACCACAGAATCATCAACAAACAGCCGCACATTGCTATCCACCCTATCCAAAAGATCATTTATGTAGATAGAAAACAACAGCGGACCTACCACACTTCCCTGGGGCACTCCAGATGATACCCTCACCTCCGATGAACACTCACCATCGAGGACAACGTACTGGGATCTATTACTTAAGAAGTTTTCGAGCCACTCACATACTTCGGAACCAATCCCATATGCTCGTACCTTAGTTAGGTGTCTGCAGTGGGGCACCGAGTCAAACTCTTTCCGGAAGTGTAGGAATATGGCATCCGTCTGATGCCCTTCATCCATGGTTCGCAAGATATCATGTGAAAAAAGGGCGAGTTGCGTTTCGCAGGAGCGATGCTTTCTAAAGCCGTGCTGATGCATGGACAACAACTTCTCTGTCTCAAGGAAATTCATTATATTCGAACTGAGAATATGTTCGAGAATCGTGCAGCAAACCGATGTTAAGGATATTGGTCTGTAATTTTGAGGATCCGTCCTTCTACCCTTCTTATATACAGGCGTCACCTGTGTTTTTTTCCAGTCGCTCGGGACTTTAGGTTGGGCAAGAGATTCGCGATAAATGCAAGCTAAGTAAGGAGCCAACGCAGTAGAGTACTCTCTGTTAAACCGAATTGGAATCCCATCAGGACCTGGCGATTTATTTATTTTCAACCCATTCAGCTGCTTCACAACCCCAGGGATGTCTGTCACTATGTCCTCCATACGGGAATCTGTACGAGACTCAAACGGCGGTATGTTTGTACGATCCTCCTGCGTGAAAGATTTCTCAAATGCTAAATTTAAAATTTCAGCTTTCGTTTTGCTGTCTTCCGTTGTCAGACCAGACTGATCAGTAAATGACTGGATGGAAGCCTTCGACCCGGTTACCGATTTTACGTAAGAGCAGAATTTCCTTGGGTTTTCAGCAAGATCTTTTGCTAAGGTATGACGGTGGTAGTGGTTGAAAGCTTCGCGGATCGCTCTTTTTACAGCAGCGCGAATCTCTACTAACTTTCTCCGGTCCTCATTATCCTGATCTTTCTTCTACCGCGAGTGCAACTGCCTTTGCTTCCTGAGCATTCTCCGAATTGCGCTGTTAAACCACGGTGGGTCTTTTCCGTCCGTAGCCCACTTTTTCGGCACATACTATGTGGGATGCTAACAATTGCTTATCTGCTCTTTCTAGTAAGAATACTCTCCTAGCCTTCTTGACCGACTTTCTAACTTTAGTAACCATAGTCGTAATGACAACATCATGATCACTAATCCCTGTCTCAACACTGACACGATCGATGAGGTCTGGTCTGTTCGTGGCTACCAGATCTAAAACATTTCCATTACGCGTTGGCTGTCGATTTAGCTGCTCAAGACAGTTTTCGGATAATGTGTTCAAAAGTAATTCACACGACGGCTTGTCTGTACCACCTGTAATGAATCCATAGACATCCCAGTCTATATTAGGTAGGTTGAAGTCGCCTCCGACTAATACTTCTGCGATACAGAATGTAGACTCCCTTTGAATGATTCTAGAACTGTCACGGTGGAACCTGGGGGCCGGTAATAACACCCAACAATTAACTTTATTTCTCCTAGCCCTGTTAAACGTGTCCAGATAACTTCACAATCACGCTCTACTTCGACCTCAGTAGACACAATATTTTTGTCAACTGCAATGAAGACACCACCTCCTACGGTGTCTAATATGTCTTTCCGATACACGTTCCAACCCTCACCAAATATTTCAGAATTTCCTATCTCAGGGTTCAGTCAGGTCTCAGTCCCGAGAATAATCTGCGTGCCACACACTTCCTGGAGGGCAGTAAATTCAGGAACTTTATTCCGAACACTCTGAAAATTACTGCTAATACCTTGATAGCTGAAGTGTCTTTACACTGTGCGCGTCCTGATTTCCCTACCTGCACGTCGACTGGTGAGTGTTCATCAGGACATCTCGCACTACTGCTTAGCCTAAAAAAACCCCATGTGCACGCCACAAGTACTCTGCTACCCTATTGATATAAATCTTGGAGGCGACTGCAACGTCATCTGGTGAGGAATAACTGCTAGTCAGACACATGCACGGTGCATGTAGTATCAGTTGGTGTGCTGTCCACATGTAGGATGGGAAAGGCATGCCATCTGTCTGAGCTTGACCAAGAGCAGATTGTGATGTCCCAGAGTCTCGGCACGAGCATTTCGGTAACCGCACGACGTTTCGGATGTCCAGGAAGCGCTGTGGCGAGTGTCTTCAACACGTGGCGAAACCAAAGTGAAACCATGTCCGGACGTCGTGGGGTTAGGCAAGCACACCTCATTATTACAGATGTCGTAGGCAGACTGGTAAAATAGGACAGGCGGCGAACTGTTGTGGGAATAACGTCAAACCTTAATGATGGGCAGAGTACAAGTGTGTCTGAACACACAGTGCACCGAACACTCCTAACGATGGGGCTCCGCAGCCAATGTACCAATGTTAACATCATGACATCAGCAGCTACTACTTAAATGGACACATTGTCATGGGCACTGGACGTTGGCGCAATGGTGGGCCGTTGCATGACCTGATCAATCCGGTACCTTCTTCATTATGACGATGGGCGAATCCGTCGCCTTCCAGAGGAACAGCTCCTTGACACTTGTACTGCAGGAGGGAGACAAGCTGGCGGCGGCTGCATTACGTTCTGGGAAACATTCATGTGGACATCCATGGGTCCAGTGGAGCTCGTGCAAGGCACCACGTCGGCCAGGGAGTATGTTGCAGACCATGTACACCCCTACATGAAGATCATGTTTCCCGATCGCAGTGTCATTTTTCAGCCAGATAATGCCCCATGTCAGAAGGCCAGGAGCGTAACGGAATAGTTTGAGGAGCATAATGTCGAGTTCCAATTGATGTGCTGGCTGGCCCCCCAAGTCGCCAGATCTGAATCCGATCCAACACATCTGGGACGTGACTGAACGTGGCGTCAGAGCTCGACACCCCGTCCCAAGGATTTACGAGAATTAGGTGACTGGTCTGTCGAAATGTGGTGCCAACTCGCTCCAGTGACCTACAAAGATCACATTGGTTTCATGCCATGAAGCGTCGCAGCTATTATCTGCACCAAAGGTGGCCACACCGGCTATTAGGTAGGTGGTCATAATGTTCTGGCTGATCAGTATATAATTTACCTAGTGGATAACATTGGGACCTTTTCAAGCTATTCGCAGACCATGTAGTTGTCTCTAAGAAGACAGCGTCGCCCAGAGCTGTAGCGAGTTACAGGAGGACCAGAGGACGATCTGTTATTCCTGGATGGACTGCTAGGTAACCGTGAACATAGATATATTCACTGTATCCCCCGTTAATAGATGAATAAATGATTCAAATGGCTCTGAGCAGTATGGGACTTAACATCTGAGGTCATCAGTCCCCTAGAACTTAGAACTACTTAAGCCCAACTAACCTAAGGACATCACACACATCCATGCCCGAGGCAGGATTCGAACCTGCGACCGTAGCGGTCGCGTGGTTCCAGACTGAAGCGCCTAGAACCGCTCGGTCACACCGGCCGGCTAAATACACTCCTGGAAATGGAAAAAAGAACACATTGACACCGGTGTGTCAGACCCACCATACTTGCTCCGGACACTGCGAGAGGGCTGCACAAGCAATGATCACACGCACGGCACAGCGGACACACCAGGAACCGCGGTGTTGGCCGTCGAATGGCGCTAGCTGCGCAGCATTTGTGCACCGCCGCCGTCAGTGTCAGCCAGTTTGCCGTGGCATACGGAGCTCCATCGCAGTCTTTAACACTGGTAGCATGCCGCGACAGCGTGGACGTGAACCGTATGTGCAGTTGACGGACTTTGAGCGAGGGCGTATAGTGGGCATGCGGGAGGCCGGGTGGACGTACCGCCGAATTGCTCAACACGTGGGGCGTGAGGTCTCCACAGTACATCGATGTTGTCGCCAGTGGTCGGCGGAAGGTGCACGTGCCCGTCGACCTGGGACCGGACCGCAGCGACGCACGGATGCACGCCAAGACCGTAGGATCCTACGCAGTGCCGTAGGGGACCGCACCGCCACTTCCCAGCAAATTAGGGACACTGTTGCTCCTGGGGTATCGGCGAGGACCATTATCAACCGTCTCCATGAAGCTGGGCTACGGTCCCGCACACCGTTAGGCCGTCTTCCGCTCACGCCCCAACATCGTGCAGCCCGCCTCCAGTGGTGTCGCGACAGGCGTGAATGGACGGACGAATGGAGACGTGTCGTCTTCAGCAATGAGAGTCGCTT
Source organism: Schistocerca americana (assembly GCF_021461395.2). Lineage (NCBI taxonomy): Eukaryota > Metazoa > Arthropoda > Insecta > Orthoptera > Acrididae > Schistocerca > Schistocerca americana. The sequence continues at coordinate 141,815,521 of NC_060127.1, forward strand.
CTGCCTTGGTGCCAATGATGGTCGTATGCGTGTTTGGCGCCGTGCAGGTGAGCGCCACAATCAGGACTGCATACGACCGAGGCACACAGGGCCAACACCCGGCATCATGGTGTGGGGAGCGATCTCCTACACTGGCCGTACACCACTGGTGATCGTCGAGGGGACACTGAATAGTGCACGGTACATCCAAACCGTCATCGAACCCATCGTTCTACCATTCCTAGACCGGCAAGGGAACTTGCTGTTCCAACAGGACAATGCACGTCCGCATGTATCCCGTGCCACCCAACGTGCTCTAGAAGGTGTAAGTCAACTACCCTGGCCAGCAAGATCTCCGGATCTGTCCCCCATTGAGCATGTTTGGGACTGGATGAAGCGTCGTCTCACGCGGTCTGCACGTCCAGCACGAACGCTGGTCCAACTGAGGCGCCAGGTGGAAATGGCATGGCAAGCCGTTCCACAGGACTACATCCAGCATCTCTACGATCGTTTCCATGGGAGAATAGCAGCCTGCATTGCTGCGAAAGGTGGATATACACTGTACTAGTGCCGACATTGTGCATGCTCTGTTGCCTGTGTCTATGTGCCTGTGGTTCTGTCAGTGTGATCATGTGATGTATCTGACCCCAGGAATGTGTCAATAAAGTTTCCCCTTCCTGGGACCATAAATTCACGGTGTTCTTATTTCAATTTCCAGGAGTGTATATGAAGAGATGCATTAGTGCTTGATTACGCTTTTGGCTTGAAATCACTGACAGTGGAAGGAACCTTAAACTAGCCAATAGTAATAGACCGAACCGACGAAAACCGAAGAGGACACTAGAAACTAAATCTAGGAAAAGCGGATGATATATTCATTGGGAGAATCTTGAGGAAGTGTGATTTGTTCACGAAATAAGTGCTTTACCTTGTATGATCGATTCTCCAGAATTGATCATCGGCCTGGGAGATTTATCAGGTTAGATTTATAAAAGAATTAGATGAACCCAATGAAAAGCTGCGTGGTTCATCACGGGGGGTCTGTTCAACGCACCACTCAACCAGACCAGCTCAGCTTACTTTGGCACAGTCAGTGATCCGAGTAAGAGACTGAAAATACCAATTTGCAGAGGTATAAGACAATTGTGAACAAAATTAGAGGTTTGTAAAGTTCGGAAACTATGCGAACCTTGAGCACGTTTGTCTCAATGTAAATGACTATATTTCTTGGTCTAACCCAGATAAAGCAAATGAGTACAATTTCATGTTTGAATACAACATGGTGGGTTTCCAAGAATTTTCTGATGTCTAGATGTCGTGGGGTTAGGCAACCACCCCTCATTATAACAGATGTCGTAGGCAGACTGGTAAAATAAGACAGGCGGCGAACTGTGGTGGGAATAACGTCAGACCTTAATGCTGGGCAGAGTGCAAGTGTGTCTGAACAGCCACTCACCGAAGATTTGACCGCTGAGTTGCACCAAGTCGCGCGGATGGCGATGAATACGTTTTACCTGCTGTTTGAAAACGCCAAACGGAGTTCCTGTGGGGTTCGCATACTCTCTGTCAGTCCGCATTTGTACAAGGTCGATGAGGGACTTCGGCTGTTCAATATTGTGGTGTGTGTACTTTAAGACCTTCGGTACACGCACCATCAGAGTATTTGACTTGTCGCTGTAACGAAGTAGGCGAGTGTCAGCAATATGTCTCGTGGTCTTATCGTGGCGTGTTTATCTTCTGCCGTTAGGTCAGACGATAGAAATGCCACTTGCACACTTAGATTAGCAGATTGACGGTGACCAACTTTAAACAGAACTTGATTAATTTTCACACACATTTATTAAAATAATAAAAATCATAGATATTACGTAACTTGATTCTGGATGCTGTTTACAATTGACAATCTGAAGTTCCTTGGTCTTGATACTTGACAAAGTTCTATACATTTCTCTTCATGGCTATGTACAGGAATATGATATTCTTATTAGGCGCAGACTGAAACTTGACTACAGACTAATGCAGACTGATGCAGACTAAGGCAGACTGAGTAATCCGAGGTCTGTACACTCGTTATAATACCTCGAGCGTTCAGGTATCACTGCGCGAGTGTGATCGCGAGGAGAAAATGTTCTACGTTAGCAGCAACCTCATTGGCTGCGTTACATATTAATAGGCGGATCGGCGGAAGCAGAATTTGGTCCGTCTCTATGACAGCGCCATCTCGTAGTGCGGAGACGGACGAGCGCTACGCCTGCGCTGTTGTGCTTAGCGGAGCGCGCTCTAGTGGGAAAATTGTGTTTGCGCTGACTACGCGGAACTATGTACATAAGAAATATAAAATGTAAAATCAGGAACACCTTCACCTGTCCATATTTTGAATGCACTTTAATATGCAACCAGTTTCATCGTTTCGCTGCTCCATTTCGAGGCCCGCTGACTGACGTCTAGGAAGAGTCCAACCTTCAATCGAAATAGGTGCCAGCATTCAGTAACTGGTATCCACAGACTTCTTTTTCAACAATGTTATCCCTTCGTCCATCAGTAGTACAGCTGATGTTAAAACGTATTCCTAATTTGTGAATTCATTCAATCATGTGGTGAAAGTAATATAGCAAAGTCTCTACATGATCATATGACAACGTAATTTCCACTACTCCCTGTGTAATGGTTAACACCCAAACAATACACCTTTATTTTTTAAAACATCTTACAATTTTTTCGGACTTTTTCATGTAACGTTGACTTTAATAAATTTTAATGACTGATCCCCATGCTGTAGTTTTCTTATAGCCTTACAGATCGATAATATTCCTTTCTCTTCCCAGCCTGTTCATGTATAGTATTTGATATTCTCTTTCCTCTTCATATTTATCCCCAGACGAAGGTAAATGTGATATTCGTTTCCGTTCCTTTGACACATCTAATCTCATAAGTAAATTAAAGGAACATGGCTCATCTCATGATGAGCCTGTCATTCAACAGTTTTCATTCTTGAAGGTAGCTTAATCCTTCGTGGTCAGTGATAAACGTTATCTTTCTGCTCTCCAGATATATTCTAAACTACTAAAATACTATTGCAGTAATCCTTTCTCAGAGATGCTGTACATTAATTAATGTTTGCTCAGCAACCTGCTTGTAAATTCAATGTATGTTTGTTCTACATCTGCATTTAGTATTTTCTCCAGAAACAAAACCTCTACCACTCCATTATATGAACTGACAGATGCAATACAAAAGGTAAAGACATTTCTGGATGGTATAATATACTGCTGTTGCGAAATTTATTTTTTTATTGCTTATTTTATTGTAAAAAACAGTTATCTTAAAATGTTTTTCTGTTCTTCCCCAAAGTTTTAAGGAATATATACTGGCCCAGGAAAGTATAGAGCTAAGAAATTAAGCTCAGAACATGTTTCTCAACGTAGTCTATGAATGTAGATGATGATAATGATGATGATGATGATTTTGCTATGGACTGGATCGAAATGCACACTTGATTCTGTGCCACATCCCTATTGCACATATCATTCTCAGCACTGGATACCACTCATCATCATGAGATTTTATCGAAATGCTTGTATTCTCGCGAATATAGCTGCCAGAAGGATAATGGGAGGTGTGGTAACAGTTCTCCCATACATTAAAAGATTTTAAAGTGTTTTTCTTTTTCCTCTCTGTAACATGACCTCGCGTAATGTTGATACTCGTAGTCTAACAAATGTTGTGTCGCTACCTGCTGGTTGATGCAGAATGTAATGAGACCCTTTTAAAAGTTTGATTTGTGATTCGAAACTAATGAAGTACAAAGGACAAATAACGAGAAAAACTAACAAATAGAAACTACAATAATTTCATGTAAAGACTGTAAGAAACAATAATAACCAAGGTTAAATAAAAATGGTAGTTAAAAGTCAGTGAAGGATTGGATTACACACATCTTACAACTAGCCAATGTCACATCGTATTCCAGCTATGAAGTAGCCGGCTGGGACAAAGAGGACCAATGTAACAGAAAAGTGGTTTGTTGCAGTAATATGTAGACCTGTTGTGTGTGTGTTTGGTTATTTTGGCGAAATCTAGGAGTTAAGGTGATAAGCATGAATGACGCAAGTTAATACAAGGTTAATAAGTCTTGAAATTTGTAACTAATCTAAACAAATCTTCCCCATGGGAGGACCTGTCAGTCGTTCAGTAGCCAGATTCAATCTGCTGCCATACTGTCGCCCTTACTTCACGAAAGAGAGTTTAAGGAAAAGATGTGAAGAAACAAGTGAGGGTCTGATTGGTATTGTCATGTAAATGATAAAATTATTGAAGATTAACAACATTGTTATGGAATTTTTAACAACATTTTGGGAAATTTAAATTTTGATACCTACCGACGGATACCAAACCGGACAACCAGTTATCGTTGTTCATCCAAACAGTTACCTCAAGCGCGAGAAATTTGCCACAACCACACGTATGAATAATTGGAGTGTTCCAGTCACTGCAGGCAGTGTAGCTGCAGCTCAAAGTTGAGAAAGGGGTTTTTCCCAAGGTTGCAATCGTCAGTCCATCGTAATAGATTTTGGACTTTTCAATATCACTTACTTTGGGTGCAAAGAAAGATTGTCCACACCTAAATTTTTTGAGTAAAATTTGAAATTTGCCTCACTTTGATGCACTTTTACTTTTCTGGTAAAAATCAACAGTCACAACAGATTTATTGAACGAAATCCACTATGAGGGTGCATATAAAATTAGTTTCAGATAAAGTAGATTCCAAACTGAGTTTCATTAGAAGAATCCACACGAAATGTAGTCCATAAACGAAGGTGATACGCTGGTACTTAGGTAGGCCCTAGTACTTTGACAGCTTCGCTATCAACATCAAACTAAAGTGAACCACCTGAAATGTGATCCATATGTGGAAACTTAGCGTAATCTCTAGTATGCCTTCTGGCACCAGTTTTGCGTATGAGTAGCTTATGTGGGTTATAGCTCATCTAGATGTTGCTATTTACTGGCACCAGCACCATAGATAACACCACCAGCACCATCTCCAACAACAACACCACCATCATCATCATTACCATCACAAACAAGAATAAGAACAACAGCAACACGAAGTGCTGTCCATACACGAAGCCAATAGCTTAGGCTAGTGTTTACCTGGACCCTAACACACTGACAGCGACGCCAACAACAAGAAAATGAACTGTCTGTAATATGAAACACATATGGAACTTTCGGGGCATTCTCTGGCAGCATGCCTTCTCACAGCAGTCTTGAATAACAGTATCTTATGTGGATGATAGCTCATCTGGATGTTACTATTCACTGGCACGACCACCACCAATACTGCCACCATCACCACAACAAGCACCACCACTACCATCACGATCACCACCACTGCCATCACAAACAGCAACAATCAACTAAAGTCCCAAAGTTGTTGTACACGTACCAAAGCCAAGGGATATTATCTTGCACCACACTTTATCAGTACAGTCTTGGGATACAGCACTTTGTAGGCAACTATACACTTCCAGATTACTATCCAATCCCACCAACCATTCTGCCATTCCAACCTTCAATATGCATTTGAGTGTTGCATGCAACACTCATAATATCAGCACTTGTTACATTCTCAAGCTAGCTCCCTGCAGAATTTTGGTCGATCTTGTTCCTGAAGTAAGGAAGTCACTTGTCAATTACCTGTTCTGCTTTCCTTTCTGGGTATGGAGTTGCTACACTAACAAAACGAATACGCCATCTGGCAATTGCCTTGAGGACTTCCATCATAGCTGTACTTCAGAGTCACTGTTATCTACTTGTCATTATCAATTTGCTGCACATGTACATAAGGCTCCCACATTGTTGTCTGGATTACCTTAACTCTGTTACACGTGCAGTTACAAATGGCTCGACTAGTAATGGCTACTCTAGCCCTGTTTGATGACATGCAATGTACACTGTCGAAGCAAAAATAATAATAAACAAAAAGGAAATCCCATCACAATGCGCCATGAGTGCTGTTTAACCCAGTTGTCAGCTGGCCCCAAGCACTCTGGCACCACCACCAACAGCAACCACGTGCAGTAAACTGTATACTAAACTCCGCTCAACAGGCCATGAAGGCCCAATGATACTGACCGGCCATGATGTCATCCTCAGCCCACAGGCATCACTGGATGCAGATATGGAGGGCCATGTGGTCAGCACCCTGCTCTCTCAAATGTACGTCAGTTTACAGACTGGTTGGTCACCCATTCAAGTGCTAGCTAACCCCGACAGCGCTTAACATCAGTGAACTGGGGTGGAACAAGCGTTACCACTGTTGCAAGGCCGTTGGCAGCCACTTACAGTGAACAACCTAAAATTTGGGGAAATCTTGTAGCATGCATTATGACTACTATCTTGGGGCACAGCAGCTTGCTAGTCAAAGTTCACCTAGGTGTTTCTATCCAATACCACAAACACTACAGTCATCACTAGCACCACTATCCCAAATACTACCAAGACAGACACTTACAAGAACCAGCTGAATTGTAGTCTGTCATCTGCATGTGGATCACTGGGGACATCCTCTCAGAACCCTGATGTTTGCAGGTGTGAGTCACAGCAGATACTAAGTGACAGTCCACCTCACTAGTGCTGTACCATCTAATATGACCACCATAATAACAATATAAACAGTCGCCTCTATGCATGTCAGCTCTATGTATATTGCTGCATATATGGAGCACTGGGGACATTCTCGATAGCACACTTTGTGACCACACCCAGTATGCAGTTGGTGGCAGCTCACCTTGTTGGTGTTCTCCAGCACCCTGAGACTGTGCAGGTCTGCAAGGCTGGCAGCCCGCAAATAGTCATCCCCCTCGCCAAAGACGTCCCTCAACTCCTCATGGGCAAGGTGTTTCAGTTAGACTAGCTCACACACACATTGCCCATTCTCTAGATGCACAGCAAGGAATAGCTTTGTTCAATAAATAGAGGAGACACTAGGAGCCAAAATTTACACATGCACAAGGACAGAGGAAAATTGTAAAATGAATCAGTTGTCCGAGATTTACTTTTAAACTGTAAGTCGTCGGTTACTATGGTACGAGTGTTGTTCAATAAATAAGCCCCAAATATTTTTCAAGGGTCTGTAAATACAGAAAAGTTTTTGTACGTGCTTGAAATTTGAAGTTCCTTCTGCATGTGTGCGAAGTTTTGAACACGTCCGACAAATGGAAGTGACACAGCGACTTTCAAAATGGTGTTATTGCAAGACACTCGTTATGAGCAATGTTCTATAATTGAATTTCTGGTTGGAGGTAAAGAAACTGTTGTGAACTTTCACAAGCGGTTTTTTGATAGTGAGAGAGTAATGCCAAGGTAATAATGATGTAGTTCATAGGTGAAGTGTTGGGCGATGGGTAAGGGAGAGCAGAAAGTAAGCTTCTTCAACAGCCATGTTTAGAACGTCCACTCACCATCACTGCATCCGATGTGGTGAATAACGCAGATGCTACTATGTGAGAATTGGCAGTGTGTATTCAGTGACAGAGACTCATGGCTGTTCAATGGTTTGCTCAAGACGGGACCTGTGAATAGCCCCAAAAAACCATAAGATTAAAGGAAAGAAAAGTCATTTAATCTGAGATGTTGGAGAATATTGATTCCAATCACAGACCTTTCTGTCATGAACGAAACTAGGATGCCTAAATTTGAGCCAGAAACAATAAGGCAGTCATTAGAGTGGGAAAACCAGCAGTTACCCTCAAAGAAGAAATTTTAGACAGTTCCCTCTGCCGGCCGGTGTGACCGAGCGGTTCTAGGCGCTTCAGTCCGGAACCGCAAAACCGCTACGTTCGCAGGTTCGAATCCTGCCTTGGGCATGGATGTGTGTGATGTCCATAGGATAGTTAGGTTTAAGTAGTTCTAAGTTCTAGGGGACTGATGACATCAGATGTTAAGTCCCATAGTGCTAAGAGCCATTTGAACCATTTGAACAGTTCCCTCTACTCGCAAAGTCTTGATGACAGTCTTTTGAATAGCGTTGGTGTGTTGCCAAAAGCGTTAACCAATACTTCATAGGCATAAGTGCATACCTTGAATAAACTCAAGAATTATTTCCGACCTTTTGATCTGACAAGAACCCGAAATAAATCTTGATCTGATAATACATGCCCGCACACAAGCTCACAACCCGGGGAATACATCACCATAATGTGTTGGACATCATTGCCTCATCTATCCTGCAGTCGAGACCTTGGGCCCTTGGACTTCCATATATTTGGGCCACAAAAGGATTCTCTAAATGCGACACACTTTGAAGACAGTGACACAGTAATTCCTGCAGGGAAAATATGGCTATGGGCACCAGGCGAGAGAGTTTACCACCAGGGAATACTTATTGTTTATAACGGAGTGGCAGAAGAAGACACATTTCCATCGACAGCTATAGACTATTTTCTGCGATGGCTGGGGATGCATACATCAAAGAATTTAAAGCAAAGATTCTAGATCATGAAGTTCATTAAGTTTCTTCATTCCTTTATATCTCAGTTAAATATTCGCTCCTTCAAAAAACAGAAAAATCTCAGCCAGTAATGAAATTCAAAAATCTGTCTGGCTAAATAATTTTAAATTCATTATTCCATTCCAAGCATATTTTATTTTTGTGTCTAGTATTCAAATACTTACAACCAGTAATATCACAAAACAAATTTGCTTCTAGTTCAGTAATCTTTTCAAACAAATTAGTATTGTCTGTTGACCTTCTTCAATAAGGCTTTCATTTATTTATTTATAAACTAAAAATTTATTAATAAAATTTAAAAGCCATATGGCACTGTATCGTAATTTTCTGGAACTATTCTTTTATTACACTGAAATGAGAATTCTTTCTTAACTGTTTTACTTATGAAATTTTAGTATTTACAGATATAATTATTTGGTTGTAATCCAATTGTATCTTTTCTTTCACTTCATCCTCAATCTGACCATTCATTTTTCGAATATTCTTACAGTTTAAAGTGAATCCCTTTATTTTCATCACTATGTTTTAATGAATGTTCTCAAATTAGTAACTTTTAGGCGCAGTTGAAGCCCAACCACTAACGCAGTTAATTCGTAATTCATTGATCCATTCACTTAGCATACAAAGCATTTCCACAGTATTTTCACCATTATCAACAGATACTATACTGCCTGTATCAAAATATATAAAAGTTTTTCCTAGCTTATCCAACATGTCATACAATCATACAACTGATGTAGTGAATACAGCTATGTAAGTATGTGTAGTTATGTTACTTTCCACATAATAATCCTTGAAACTATACTTCACCTGAAGCATAGTCAAATTTGTATCTATATTACACTCCTGGAAATTGAAATAAGAACACCGTGAATTCATTGTCCCAGGAAGGGGAAACTTTATTGACACATTCCTGGGGTCAGATACATCACATGATCACACTGACAGAACCACAGGCACATAGACACAGGCAACAGAGCATGCACAATGTCGGCACTAGTACAGTGTATATCCACCTTTCACAGCAATGCAGGCTGCTATTCTCCCATGGAGACGATCGTAGAGATGCTGGATGTAGTCCTGTGGAACGGCTTGCCATGCCATTTCCACCTGACGCCTCAGTTGGACCAGCGTTCGTGCTGGACGTGCAGACCGTGTGAGACGACGCTTCATCCAGTCCCAAACATGCTCAATGGGGAACAGATCCGGAGATCTTGCTGGCCAGGGTAGTTGACTTACACCTTCTAGAGCACGTTGGGTGGCACGGGATACATGCGGAAGTGCATTGTCCTGTTGGAACAGCAAGTTCCCTTGCCGGTCTAGGAATGGTAGAACGATGGGTTCGATGACGGTTTGGATGTACCGTGCACTATTCAGTGTCCCCTCGACAATCACCAGTGGTGTACGGCCAGTGTAGGAGATCGCTCCCCACACCATAATGCCGGGTGTTGGCCCTGTGTGCCTCGGTCGTATGCAGTCCTGATTGTGGCGCTCACCTGCACGGCGCCAAACACGCATACGACCATCATTGGCACCAAGGCAGAAGCGACTCTCATCGCTGAAGACGACACGTCTCCATTCGTCCCTCCATTCACGCCTGTCGCGACACCACTGGAGGCGGGCTGCACGATGTTGGGGCGTGAGCGGAAGACGGCCTAACGGTGTGCGGGACCGTAGCCCAGCTTCATGGAGACGGTTGCGAATGGTCCTCGCCGATACCCCAGGAGCAACAGTGTCGCTAATTTGCTGGGAAGTGGCGGTGCGGTCCCCTACGGCACTGCGTAGGATCCTACGGTCTTGGCGTGCATCCGTGCGTCGCTGCGGTCCGGTCCCAGGTCGACGAGCACGTGCACCTTCCGCCGACCACTGGCGACAACATCGATGTACTGTGGAGACCTCACGCCCCACGTGTTGAGCAATTCGGCGGTACGTCCACCCGGCCTCCCGCATGCCCACTATACGCCCTCGCTCAAAGTCCGTCAACTGCACATACGGTTCACGTCCACGCTGTCGCGGCATGCTACCTGTGTTAAAGACTGCGATGGAGCTCCGTATGCCACGGCAAACTGGCTGACACTGACGGCGGCGGTGCACAAATGCTGCGCAGCTAGCGCCATTCGACGGCCAACACCGCGGTTCCTGGTGTGTCCGCTGTGCCATGCGTGTGATCATTGCTTGTACAGCCCTCTCGCAGTGTCCGGAGCAAGTATGGTGGGTCTGACACACCGGTGTCAATGTGTTCTTTTCCATTTCCAGGAGTGTATTTAATCTATCATCCAACACTATCTCATAAAATTGTTGTAAATCTGTGACATACTCAATTTTGTTCATGTTTTGTTTTTGCCCAAATTTTCCCCAAAATGAATTTATACATAGCAACAGCTCATTTACCTGTATTTTCTTTTTTCTTAGCACTATCTAAGTCAATACATATTTTTTCTCTTATATATTTTATATACAACTTATTAGTTTCAATCTCTTGGGGGCTGGTTATTAATTTTATTTTCATACAGATGATCATATAATTTTTAAACAATAGGTTCCCTACATTTCTAAAATTCCATACTTCATAGGTATCTCAAATTTTATATCCTTTATCTGTACATTTATTTACTTTGTCAGTTGTCCAATTTCCAGTACAACTTCTTTTATCATCATTATGATTATATTTATTTATTTTTACTCCTGCGTATTTTACACATACAGGAAACAACAGTTATACATTTTTATCAATCTTCATTCACACAGATAAAACAGGATGATACAATTTCTAGGTGCCACTTCTTTACATTTTATAAGCCCATAGCAGTTTTTACAATAATATCTTGGATTACATATTTATAATGGATGACCTACAGGATCACAATGATAATATTGTAGAGTTGGGTAGAGACTACTCACGTCAATATATCTTATTCTTGTGTTCTCATTATCAGCTTTAGCTCTTGATTTTATTGTATTTGTATGACCACTATAAAAATCCTGTCTTGGATTTAGTGGTTTGACAACTTCACATAACTGTTTTAATTTCTTAACCTTTTTATGCTCTGCTAAGTTAATCCAATTACATTCCCCCATCTCTGGTAAATTAGATTCTGAATTTCGTATTTATGTACTTCTTGTTAATGGCTTTTGATATAGATCATCCACTGATTCTCGATTTTTGTTGTTATCTGTTGCAGTGTTAAAACATTTGCAAAACACAGCTATGGTATTGATAAATGGTATTGGTTTCTTTATCAAATCCATCGACTTATATCCAGCCATTAAGAGCAAATTAAATGGTATTATTGTTTCCACAGTTTAACTAAGCTATAGATTCTTTACTTTTGAATACATTGTGGGAGTGAACAGAGATCAAAGTGTTACAAATATTTACTGTCAAAAACAGATTTGACTACAATTTAATTATTACAGTGACCGGTTTTGACCACTATTGTCGTCATCTTCAGACCAATGACCAATCATTGATTCTCCAGCAGAAGGAGGTCCTTACTCATTGGTCTCAAGATGACCACAGTAGTGGTCGAAACCGGTCACTGTAATAAATAAATTGTGATCAAGACTATTTTTGATAGTAAATATACATTCTTTAGTATAATTTTCCTCTTGTCCCTTATCCAGTACAGAAATTTTTTCAACAGGTAAATATTTAGATCTGTGTACAGCCATACAAACTGCAGCAATCGTTAAATAACAGGATGGATATATGTTAGCTGCTTCTAGGAATTTTTCTCTTAGTTATAAATAACCTTTTCTTAACATATCTACATCAGAATTACAGTATTCATTAATTTCATTTTTCATAGTGAGTATATAATTTTCTTTCCCTATTGACTATGCCATTTTATCAATATTTCTTTATCTTTCAGTTTCATAGTATCAGCACAATAATTTTTGATATCAGGAATTGGTCCTTTGTAATTTTCATTTTCCTATGTGTTGAACAAAGGTAGAAGGCAAACTTTCCCTAATTATTTCAAATCAAATGTTTCTGGAGGTTACTAAGTTTTCCTTGTATAAAATTGCTGCTATCTATAATTTTAGGAGTAGTTGTTTATCTCCAATAACATTAAGTTCCTCTGTAGATAATGTATAGCTTTATTGTATATTCAACATAGTGCTTCTGAATAAATTTTAAATCATAGTCTTTAGCATAATGAGCTAAAAATATATAATCAATACGTTAACTAGATGTCATCCACCTACAGAAGTCATCGTTTATTTTAAATTTACAAAAAGTATCACCATTAAAACTGTGAGATTTGTGATATTTTTCTTGTTTCTTCTTCAGTTCCATATTTTTCAGTATAGGTACATGGAATTCTCTTTGGGGATCCTTTTTTACAACACTTCAACTGTTTTCTGTCACTATATTATTGTACACCCAATAATGTAGTAATTTTATATTCTCCATTGACCTTACAACTATTTTATTACATTTTTGTCAATATTTGACCATACATTTTAAACCACATACACCACCTTTTTGTATTTTGCGTTGTGTTGAACAATGATGACTTTAAATTTCTACTTCTAGATTACCTTTTTCAAAGTCACATATGTGTTCTTTAGATCCCAAATAAGTCCTTTTACATTCTTCACATTTACAATCAATATTACAGACTTCTTGTTGACTATTTAAGCATTATACATTATAACATTATGCGTAACATTTTCAACAATATATCTTATTTTCCACAGTACTCTGTTCTGTACAATTTTATAATATGCATATATTTTTCTATCTTACCTTTATGTTCATTCTTCTTCTTATTTGTTTTGTTACATTTATCACAGAAATGTGATCATCCAAAGAATCCTGACATACTGTTAGTAACATGGAAATTGTTGCAAGTTTTGTGCAGCAAGAGATAACTGAATTAAAATTTTCAGTACATACAACATTTATTTGAATACCCAATAGTTGCTCAACATTTTTAATATCATCTAGAGTTAATCCTTCTTTGTTGTATTTGCTTAATTGGGTACATAATAATAATCTGGTTTCCTCGTTTTCTGATTTATACTTATCTCCTCCAATTTTCTTAATTTCTCCAGTTGTTAGTTCTCTGCCCAAGATAAAATCTGTGTGACACATTAAAGCAACTATTATTGCTCCAGGACAACGTAAGTTATCACTATTATTAATTCTTATAACACATTTTTCGTCTTTTTTACATCAAGTAATTTATTATTTTCTTACATTTGCTGCCTTTTGGAATTGTTAACATCTGAATATTAAATGTACTTTTCGCTAATCAGTACTCATCAGATGTTAATATATCTCTGATTTTATTGCACAAAACTTGAACAGATTGTTTGGTATTATTTAGTGCACCGTAATCTGTAGAAATACAACTGAACATTTTTCTATTTGCTGTTATTATATTTAACTTATCTCTTTTTCTAAAATTAGTTCTCTTTTTAGCTACTTCTACCATGTAATTCTTTCATTATATAGACTGTTTTCTCAGTTTACTAATATCACTATAGTTAAAGACTCTTTTATGGTCAACAGACAAAGCTTTAAAGTTTTCATTAAATTTTCGTTATTTCTTTAATCTCAAATAACTGTTTTACTATGGTTTGTTCTCTTTTTTTTGCTAAAATAGCTTACTACTGAATAAATTTAATCTGGTCTCACTATTTTTTTTGGACTCAGTGGTCGAGTTTTTTCAAACATCATCATCATCACATCTGCAAAAATAATTTACTCCATGTATATGTTGTGGTCTGTTTCGTCTTTTGGATTAATTATTGATTAAATGAAAAACCTTGCAAATTCATTAAATTAATTATTTCTGAATTTTTAAATTGCCTTAGCCTCTAATACAAAGATTTATAGCTCTCCTTTTGAATTAAACTACCATCATGTTATTGAGAGTCCTTGTAGAAGCAGGTAAATTATGTGATATAATTAAATCAATTAATTCACCTTTATTTAAACTGTGGTAATTAATCATTATTTCATCTCCCATAATCATGATGCTGGGAAATGGATTTGTTCCTTGTTAGTCCCTTATTTAATCCAGAGTGGCGCACATAAAACTTGCGCTGAAAGGAATGTGAATGAAGAAAATCAATGTACATCATCGCTTTAATACGTTTTTATTCTACAGTTTCATTATTACTCTGTAATTAACAGTTTCAGTAACAGTAACTTTTATTATTTTAATAAGAATAGTTTAGAAAGGAATTTAAAGTCTTTGTTGAAAATTTCTCCGCCAACATCCAAGAAAACTTGTCAATGTCAAAGCATGTTAAGGAAAACACTTATCAGTACTCTTTGAGAAATGTTCGTAATTTCTTCACATATTTTGTTTTTTAATGTGTCGAGTGTTCTGGGATTGTTGCTGTAGACTCTAGCCTTTAGAAATCCCCAGAGGTAAAACACACATGGTTACAAGTCGGGAGAGCGGGGTGGCCACAAGCCCTTACTAGTGGTCCTCTCTTGTGTAAAATCAGTGTGTATATGAGCTAAGGACAAATCCAACGTTTGAGAAGTTGCCCCATCTTGCTGGAAATATGCACAACATTTTTCGTTTGGAGTTAACAGAGCCGAAAATTCATTGTAGAGCTGCATGTTAACATATGTGTTGACAGTTTCGTTGACAAACAATGGCCTGATAATTCTGTCACCAGATACAGCGCACCATACACCAATTTTTGAATCGTGTAACAGCTTTTGCAGTATGCTATGGGGATTCTCTGTAACCCAGTGTCTTGTGTTTTGTGAATTAATGTAAACCATCAGATAGAACCAAGGTCCATCTGTCGAAAAGAGGAGGAACAGATCAAGATGTCCTCCAGCGACGTTTTCCAGCAACCAAATACAGTAATGTGTATGCTTACTCTTGTCCACTTCTTTTATTTGCTGAACAACTCTCGCATGGTAAGGTTTCAGTTTTAAGCCATGAAGGATGCATTGACATGACCTGTGAGATATCCCACATTGCTGTAATAATCATCATGCTGACTTGTAGGGATTTCTTTCAATGTGTGCCATTAAGTTTGCCACAACTTCAGGTGTACATATAGTCAGTGCCTTATTTCTCTTTGAATTAATAACACTGCCTGTTGAACGCCACTTTCTCACTAGATCCTGAATCGTTGATTTTGCAGGAATATTACTTTCAGGAAATTTTTCATGAAAAGTGTCACAAACAACTTCAATGGATTCAGACCGCACACATTCTTCAACTATGGACACATTTTCTTCAATGGAGTAAGGCATGACAATGAAGTACACGGTTTATAACGACTACTTTCAGTATGAAATACTCACACGCTACTGCTGTTGGAAGGTGGCAAAGAAACTGACATGCTAGTAATGCTACTCACACGCATTCACATTCCGGTTATGGCCGGTTTTATGTGCGCCACTCTGTATTAAGAAAATTATTAAGAAGTTTTAAAAAAGGATCACCCAAATTTCTTATCTTTTAAATATTTTCATATACATTTCTTACATCTACTTGTATGTTTGTCTTTACGTGATGGATCTGATTAAAAACATTCTTTAATCTCTTGAAAATCAACACCTTTTTGTGTGTTATTGGTCTCAGTCTTGTTCATCATTTTTCATCACCAACAAAATCTTCAAAGTTTCTTCACTTGGAATTCATAGCAAGCGATTTTTATAACAAGATATTGAAACATTTTTCCACACACACATACAAGTTATTCATTTACTGTGGAATACTTTTGTATGATACTCATTAGTCATGTAATTACCTTTTGTATATTTCTGTGAAGTAAAATTATCAATTTACTTCTCAGTTTTGCAATATTGACACAGTTTAGGTTGAACCTGCTTCATTTATATACCAGGTGTAGAAGTATGAAACCGGAATTTGGTTGCAATAATTACACATCTGCTGTTTGAACCTGATAAACAATATTTTATTCAATATAATCTCCATTGCTATTTATACATATCTCCCACCTCACCGGCAGACTATAAATGCCACCCCACAAAAAAGCAGTTCTTCTTTTGAAGTGAACCAGTCAGTGGGACATTTTCATAAAAATTGAAGCATTGTTCAGCGAAAGCGTGTCCCAGTGATGCAAACAGATGACAATCGGAAGGGGCCAAGTCTGGAGGATAAGCTGCATGCCCTAGTATCTCCCAACTGAACGCCTCGATCGTTTCCCTGACCGGTTTTGCTGTGTGTTATGGGGCGTTATCATGGAGCAATATGACTTTGTGTTGCCTTTTTCATATCCCAGTGATTTTTCACGTAGTGCTTGTTGTAAATCGATCATTTGCTGTTTGTAGCAATAAGTGTTAACGGTCTTACCAGGTTTTAGCAGCTCATAATAGATGGCACACTTCTGATCCCACCTAGTACAGTGCAGTGGATGTCGATGGCTTGCCTCGATTCGCCAATGATTTACGACTCAGTATTCTCAAAGTATGTCCGTTTTGAGGTCATCAGTCCCCTAGAACTTAGAACTAATTAAACCTAACTAACCTAAGGACATCACACACATCCATGCCCGAGGCAGGATTCGAACCTGCGACCGTAGCGGTCGTGCGGTTCCAGACTGTAGCGCCTAGAACCGCTCGGCCACCCCGGCAGGCTCCATTTTTCCACTTTCTGCACCTTTCCCATAGCTTTCAACAGAAGAGAAACGGTTTTTTTTAGTTACAATGATTCGTTCCGCGAGTTTCTGTCGAGTATGAGTACCATCTTTATCCAATAAGGCCTGCAATTCGTTGTCTTCCAGCTTTTTCGGTGGTTTCCCGCCATTGTCGTTGCTCATATCAAAATCACTACTTTTGAATTTTTTGAACCACTCGAAACACTGTTTTTTCCCAAGAGCATGTTCGCCGAAAGCTTCGACAAACATTTGATGCGAATCTGTAGCATTTTTCTTCAAATTATAACAGGAAACGAATGTTGTCCACGATCGTAGATCGTAGGCACCAAAGTCGACATGTTTATGGGTTTGTAACAAATACCAGTGTATGGAACTTTGGTTACTGTGTGTAGACATTCGTCGTCAGCCGTTGTAGAAAGCAGATGGCGCTCCAGACGTGGTCTCACGGGCCCTACACTGACAGCTAGCACCATCTATAGGGAAATTCCGGTTTCATACTTCTACATCTTGTAGAAGAAATTTTTGCTAGGAAAAAGTAAAATTTTATAGTTTTTGCAGTGTCTTTTAATGTATTTATTACCTTAAGTACTAATTATGATTGTTTATTGCACTCAATACCAAATAAAGATAAAGCGGCTGTACCAGTCCTAACTACTTTCTTGTGAATTTATCATATTCATACAAAGTATAATCCTTGAAAAAATACTTGAATGAAATAGTATATCTGCATAATTTGATAAATCAGCACCATCAAATTTTTCCCATATCATTTATCAAAGTTGAATTTACGGCCTTTAGATTTGACTGATTTACCGTCTAACCGAAGTTCAGCGGATATTTTTTTTTTTAGCACAAACGTGGATGACCTCACTTTTCATTATTTAATGTCAACTGAAATTTTTGCACCATACAGATATCTTTTCTAAATCTTTTTGCAATTTGTTTTGATCTTCTGATGACTTTACTAGGTGATGAATGACAGCATCATCTGCAAATAACCTAAGATGGCCGCTAGGATTGTTTTCTAAATCGTTCATATAAATGAGGAACAGCAGAGCGCCTGTAACAGCAGTTTGGGGAACGCCAGAAATCACTTCTGTTTCACAACTTTTCCGTCAACTACTACGAACTGTGACCTCTCTGGCAGGAAATCACGAATCCAGTCAAATAACTGAGACGATATTCCAAAAGCACGCAAATTGACTACAAGTTGCTTGTGTGGTACAGTGTCGAAAGCCTTCTGGTAATCTAGAAACACTAAACCAATTTTAAATATCTTGTCAATGGCACTCAGCACTTTAGGTGAGTAAAGAGCTAGTTATGTATCACAAGAACGATGTTTTCTAAATCCGTCTTGACTGTGTGTCAATAGACGGTTGTCTTCAAGGTAACTCATAATAAATGTTCCAAAATCCCGCTGCATTGATGTTAATGACATGGGCTTGTAATTTAGTCGATTACTCCTACTACCTTTCTTGAATGTTTGTGTGGCCTGTGCAACTTTCCTGTCTTTGGGAACGGATTTTTCGTCGAGCGAGCGGTTGTACACTCAAGCGCCAAAGAATCTGGTATAGGCATCCGTATTCAAATAAAGAGATATGTAAACAGACAGGAAACGGCGCTGCGGTCGGCAACTCCTACATAAGACAACAAGTGTCTGCCGCAGTTGTTAGATGGTTCGTTGCTGCCACTACGGTCGGTTATCAAGATTTAAGTGAGTTTGAACATGATGTTATAGTCGGCGCACGAGCGATAGGATACCGATCTGTCAAGTAGCAATGAAGTGGGGATTTTCCCATACCACATTTACACTAGTGTACCGTGACCGTGAAAAGCAGGGATCTGGTAAAACATCAAATCTCGAACATCGCTGCGGCCGGAAAAAGACCCTGCAAGAATGGGACCAACGACGACTGAAGACAATCGTTTAGTGTGACAGAAGTGCAACCCTTCCGTAAATTGCTGCAGATTTCAATGCTAGGCCATCAACAAGCGTCAGCGTGCGAACCATTCAACGAAACATCATCGATACGGGCTTTCGGAGACGAAGGTCCACAGCTGTGTCCTCGATGATTGCACGACACATAGATTTACGCCTCGTCTAGGTTCGTCAACATCGACATTGGACTGTTGATTACTGAAAACATGCTCCTGGTCGGACGAGTCTCGTTTAAAATTGTATCGAGCAGATGGACGTGTAGGGGAATGGAGACAACCTCATGAATCCATGGACCCTGCATGTCAGCAGGAGACTGTTGAAGCTGGTGGAAGCTCTGTAATGGTGTGGGGCATATGCCGTTGGAGAGATATGGGACCCCTGATACCATATGACAGATGACATGTACGTAAGTATCCTGTCTGATCACCTGCATCCATTCATGTCCATTGTGCATTCCAACAGGCAATTCTATCGGGACAATGCGACCCCTATACGTCCATAATTGCTGTAGAGTGGCTCCAGGAACACTCTTCTGAGTTTAAACACTTCCGATTCCCACCAAACTCTCCAGACATGAACATTATTGAGCATACCTGGGATGTCTTGCAACATGCTGTACAGAATAGATGTCCACCCCCTCGTACTCTTACGGATTTATAGACAGCCCTGCAGGGTTCATGGTATTAATTCCCTCCAGCACTACTTCAGACATAAGTCGAGTCCATTCCACATCGCGTTGCGGCACTTCTGCGTACTCGCGGGCCCTACACGATATTAGGCATGTGTACCAGTTTCTTTGGCTCTTCAGATTATATGATTGCTAAGTATGGAGCTATTGCGTGAACAGGTACAGAAAATGAGAAACAAACACAGTGAGACATCGAACATGGCGTGGATGAAGGGGATATATTTTATACGGCGAGCAACAGCGACCATGGGCATCTGTCGGAAAGTCGACAGCGACGAGAAGGACAGTTGTGCCCCACCCCCCATTTCACCCCTTACAGGCGTTCTTCTGAGTGCCTGCTATAGGTGCTTCTGTCCAGCAGTCGACCAGAGACTACCTGCAGGTATCGGGCTAGCCGTACTTTCAAAAAACTGTCGGAATTTCACGACGTAATCTAGCGACTGACTACACATTGAGCCGACAGAAATCATGGTAAGCCTCCTAATATCGTGTCGGACCTCATTTTGCCTGGCGTAGTGCAGCGCCTCGACGTGCCATTGACAGGACAAGTTGTGGAACTCTCCTGCAGTAATGGTGAGCCATGCTGGCTCAGTATCCGACCATAACTGAGAAAGCATAGCAGGTGCAGTATTTTGTGCACGAACTGCTAGCAATGGCACTCACTTCAGTCGTCTGCTGGCACAGCCCATTGACGCCAAATTTCGCCCCACTGTCCTAACAGATACGTTCGTCGTACGTTCTGCAGTGATTTCTAACGTTATTTCATGCTGTGTTGCTTGTCTGTTAGCACTGATAACTGGACGCAAACGACGCTGCTCTGGGTCGTTAAGTGAAGTTTATTCCCTCCACACTCGTGACACTATGGATCTCGGAATATTGGATTTCCTATCCATTTCCGAAATGGTATGTCCCATGCGTCTAGCTCCAATTACCACTCCACGTTCAAATTCTATTAATCCTCATTGTGTGGCCATAACCTTCAGACATGAATCACCTGAGTACAAATGACAACTGTGGTGTCACCGCCAGACACCACACTTGCTAGGTGGTAGCCTTTAAATCGGCCGCGGTCCGTTAGTATACGTGGGACCCGCGTGTCGCCACTGTCAGTGATTGCAGACCGAGCGCCGCCACACGGCAGGTCTAGAGAGACTTCCTAGCACTCGCCCCAGTCGTACAGCCGACTTTGCTAGAGATGGTTCACTGTCAAATTACGCTCTCATTTGCCGAGACGATAGTTAGCATAGCCTTCAGCTACGTCATTTGCTACGACCTAGCAAGGCGCCATTATCAATTGCTATTTATATTGTGATGCATGTACCGTCAGACCGATGTTCACCAATTATGGATTAAAGTTAAGTATTCCAACAGCTACGTACTTTATTTGCTAGACTCAAATCCTTTAACTGTTCCAGACCTCACGCCAGCCTGCGTGAGCTTAAACGCGTGCCTTTCGGCTACCCGTCACAGTGGATTGGCTGTCTTGCCAGTCCACAACAACAACAACTGCACTGCCATTTTATACCTTATGTACAATATACTACCACCATCTGACATATGTGCAAATCGCTAGCCCATGAATTTTGTCACCTAAGTGTATGTTTAACATACCTATTGTTAAACACCTGTTCTACTACCAAGCCAAAGAGTTTTTTCCCTCAAGTAGTGGTCGGAATAGAATGAAAACCTTACTTCCACAGGAGACGCTGCGCTTATACCCGACAGTCCCTGTGATCCCCCGGGAGGCCTCGGAGGACCTCCGGCTGCCCAGAGGGCGGGTGCTGGTCCCTAAGGGCACCGTGCTGCTGTTGGTACCTGGCATCACGCAACGCGTGCCACAGTTTCACCCAGACCCTCTGAGGTTCGACCCTTCGCGGTTCTCGGACGGCCGCACAGGGAAGGAGCATGCGTGCAGCTACCTGCCGTTCGGGGTGGGCGCACGCAGATGCGTGGGCACCCAGTACGCCCGTCTGCAGCTCAAGCTCTTCCTGGCAGAAATCCTGAGGCGCTTCCGCTTCCTGGCGCACAGCCGCTGGGAGGACCTGGAGGATGCCTTAGTCGCCACCAGCCTACACACCATCGAGCCGGTAAGAGTCTCCTGTGTGCCTCTGCATCCATCCAGGACATAAGAATACTCTTCACCGTTCTGAATTTGGAAGTTAATAAAGAAATTATGTTCTTGTCTAGGTCCACAAACGTTATGAATATTTTATGAATAAAACCGTCTAGATCACTTATTAAATTTCTATATTTACTAAGCCATTTTGGCGACTGCCATCATCAAATATCAGCAAATTAAGATGAAACCCAAATATTCGAGATTTTGAATATGGCTGCGCTTCAGCAACAGGGACAGAATCAGAGGCTGAGATGGTTCTGCGACCGTGTTGGCTGCAGATTCCTCGACTTGCGCCATAGGGTGGTGGGGTTTCGGGTTCCGCTGGATAGGTCAGGAGTCCACTACACGCAACAAGCGGCTACGCGGGTAGCAGGGGTTGTGTGGCGTGGACTGGGCGGTTTTTTTAGGTTAGATGGTCTCGGGCAAGTACAGAAAGGGGAACAGCCTCAAAGGGTGCGGGGCAAAGTCAGGACATGGGGGGACCAAGCAGCAATCGGTATTGTAATTGTAAACTGTCGAAGCTGCATTGGTGAAGTACCGGAACTTCAAGCGCTGATAGAAACACCGAAACTGAAATCGTTATAGGTACGGAAAGCTGGCTGACGCCAGAGATAAATTCTGCGGAAATTTTTAGAAAGGCACAAACGGTGTTTAGAAAGGATAGATTGCATGCAACCGGCGGTGGCATGTTTGTCGCTGTTAGTAGTAGTTTATCCTGTAGTGCAATAGAAGTGGATAGTTCGTGTGAATTATTATGGATGAAGGTTACACTCAACAACCGAGCTAGGTTAATAATTGGCTCATCTTACCGACCTCCCGACTCAGCAGCATTAGTGGCAGAACAACTGAGAGAAAATCTGCAGTACATTTCACATAAATTTTCTCAGCATGTTATAGTCTTAGGAGGAGATTTCAGTTTACCAGATATAGACTGGGACACTCACATGTTTAGGGTGGTAGGGACAGAGCATCCAGTGACATTATACTGAATGCTTCTCTGTTGAGTGCACAAGTAGGACGGTGTGAACATCATATCAGGAACTCAGCTGATTTTTTACGTCGTTTGGAGGGACTGAGGCTGAATGACTCTGATATTTTAGTGAGTTTCGATGTGGTCTCTCTCTTCACTCGTGTTCCTCTGTCTGATTCGTTGCGGTTAATTGAAGCCAGGTTTGGTGCTGATTTAACTAATCTCTTTAGGCATGTGTTGACATCCACTTATTTTTTATTTAATGACCAGTATTACGAGCAGACAGATGGAGTTGCGATGGGTAGTCCGTTGTCTCCTGTGATCGCAAATTTGTTTATGGAAGACTTCGAGGAACGTGCATTGGAGTCGGCGCCTTTAAAACCCGCCTGTTTCTATAGATACGTTGGCGATACCTTCGTTGTTTGGCCTCACGGTAGGGAGAATCTGAATGTCTTTCTAGAACATCTGAACTCGATCCACCCGAACATTCGTTTTACGATGGAGGTGGAAAAGGATGGTTGCCTTCCCTTTCTCGACGTGTTGGTTAGGAGGAAGGATGATGGATCATTGGGACATGCAGTCTACAGGAAACGTACTCACACCGACTTGTACTTACAAGCTAATAGTTGTCACCATTCGGCTCAGCGTGAAGGGGTACTTCGTACCTTGGTACACAGGGCACATATCGTTTCTGACGCTGAGACTTTGCCAGCTGAGCTGTCCCATCTTGAAGTTACATTTCGTCAAAATGGTTACAGTGATAGACAGATTGAACGTGCGTTGCGCTATCGACCAACTGTACATCAGGTGATTGATGATAATTCTGAGTCAACACCTAAGTCTACTGCCTTCTTGCCTTACGTAGGAAACACGTCCAATAAGATCGGTCGTATTTTACGGAAATACGATGTGAAATGCGTTTTCCGACCTCCATCTAAAATTAGAGCACTTTTGGGTTCCGTTAAGGATGATCTTGGACTGCGTAAGGCGGGTGTATATCGTGTCCCTTGTAGCTGCGGCATGGCATATATTGGTCAAACTATCAGGACCCTGGAGGACAGATGTACTGAGCATAAACGGCACACACGATTACAGCAGCCTAATAGATCTGCTATTGCCGAACATTGCTTGGATACTGGTCACCCCATGTTATATAATAACACCGAGATATTGGCATGCACGTCCAGCTATTGGGACAGTGTGATTCGGGAGGCAGTTGAGATTAAATTAGCGAGCAACCTTGTTAACAGGGATGGAGGTTTCTGTTTAAACTCTGTTTGGAATCCGGCTCTCTCCCTTGTCAAGAAAGAGAGGGATAGACTCAATGCTACCTCACCTGCGAATTCATAGTCTCACTATCGATAGCTCTGACTTTGGCCATCTTTGGTGGCACTAGTGTTCAGTGTGTGTGTGTTATCTTTCCTGCTTGGGTCCGAGAACCGAGGTATTAAATTTGCATGTACGCCGCCTGTCCGTTGCAGTTTGCCTTGAAAATGGCGGGGTGTTCTCCCGCCGAAATATCGGCGGTCGCTGAAAGTGTTACCTGGCTGAATTCCCGGAAGTTATTTGAAAGTTGTATACGCCAGGAGAAACTCAGGTCTCATACTGAATGCACTATCCGAAAATTACCTCGAGCAGTTAAACAGAGAACCGACTCGTGGAGATAACATCTTGGACCTACTGATAACAAACAGACCCGAACTTTTCGACTCTGTAAGCGCAGAACAGGGAATTAGTGATCATAAGGCCGATGCAGCATCCTTGAATATGGAAGTAAATAGAAATATAAAAAAAGGGAGGAAGGTTTATCTGTTTAGCAAGAGTAATAGATGGCAGATTTCAGACTACCTAACAGATCAAAACGAAAATTTCTGTTCCGACACTGACAATGTTAAGTATTTATGGAAAAAGTTCAAGACAATCGTAAAACGCGTTTTAGACAGATACGTGCCGAGTAAAACTGTGAGGGACGGGAAAAACCCACCGTGGTTCAACAACAAAGTTAGGAAACTACTGCGAAATCAAAGAGACCTTCACTGCAAGTTTAAACGCAGCCAAAACCTCTCAGAGAAACAGAAGCTAAACGATGTCAAAGTTAGCGTAAGGAAGGCTATGCGTGAAGCGTTCAGAGAATTCAAAAGTACAATTCTATGTACCGACTTGACAGAAAATCCTAGGAAGTTCTGGTCTTACGTTAAATCAGTAAGTGGCTCGAAACAGCATATCCAGACACTCCGGGATGATGATGGCATTGAAACAGAGGATGACACGCGTAAGGCTGAAATACTAAACACCTTTTTCCAAAGCTGTTTCACAGAGGAAGACCGCACTGCAGTTCCTTCTCTAAATCCTCGCACAAACGAAAAAATGGCTGACATCGAAATAAGTGTCCAAGGAATAGAAAAGCAACTGGAATCACTCACCAGTGGAAAGTCCACTGGACCTGACGGGATACCAATTCTATTCTACACAGAGTACGCGAAAGAACATGCCCCCCTTCTAACAGCCTTGTACCGCAAGTCTCTAGAGGAACGGACGGTTCCAAATGCTTGGAAAAGAGCACAGGTAGTCCCAGTCTTGAAGAAGGCTCGTCGACCAGATGCGCAAAACTATAGTCCTATATCTCTGACGTCGATCTGTTGTAGAATTTTAGAACATGTTTTTTGCTCGCTTAGTATGTCGTTTCTGGAAACTCTGTAGGAATCAACATGGATTCCGGAAACATCGATCGTGTGAGACCCAACTCGCTTTATTTGTTCATGAGACCCAGAAAATATTAGATACAGGATCCCAGGTAGATGCTATTTTCCTTGACTTCCGGAAGGCGTTCGATACAGTTCCGCACTGTCGCCTGATAAACAAAGTAGGAGCCTACGGAATATCAGACCAGCTGTGTGGTTTTAGCCATCAGAACACAGCATGTTGTTCTCAATGGAGAGACGTCTACAGACGTTAAAGTAACCTCTGGCGTGCCACAGGGGAGTGTTATGGGACCATTATTTTCACAATATATATAAATGACCTAGTAGATACTGTCGGAAGTTCCATGCGGCTTTTCGCGGATGATGCTGTAGCATACAGAGAAGCTGCAGCATTAGAAAATTGTAGCGAAATGCAGGAAGATCTGCAGCGGATAGGCATTTGGTGCAGGGAGTGGCAACTGGCCCTCAATATAGACAAATGTAATCTATTGCGAATACATAGAAAGAAGGATCCTTTATTGTATGATTATATGATAGCAGAACAAACACTGGTAGCAGTTACTTCTGTAAAATATCTGGTAGTATGAGTGCGGAACGATTTGAAGTGGAATGATCATATAAAATTAATTTTTGGTAAGGCGGGTACCAGGTTGAGATTCATTGGGAGAGTCCTTAGAAAATGTAGTCCATCAACAAAGGAGGTGGCTTACAAAACACTCGTTCGACCTATACTTGAGTATTGCTCATCAGTGTGGAATCCGTACCAGATCGGGTTGACGGAAGAGATAGAGAAGATCCAAAGAAGAGCTGCGCGTTTCGTCACAGGGTTATTTGGTAAGCGTGATAGCGTTAGGGAGATGTTTAGCAAACTCAAGTGGCAGACTCTGCAAGACAGGCGCTCTGCATCGCGGTGTAGCTTGCTGTCCAGGTTTCGAGAGGGTGCGTTTCTGGATGAGGTATCGAATATATTGCATCCCCCTACTTATACCTCCCGAGGAGATCACGAATGTAAAATTAGAGAGATTCGAGCGCGCACGGAGGCTTTTCGGCAGTCGTTCTTCTCGCGAACCATAAGCGACTGGAACATAAGGGGGAGGTACAGACAGTGGCACGTAAAGTGCCCCCCGCCACGCACCGTTGGGTGGCTTGCGGTGTATAAATGTAGATGTAGATGCATGCAAGAGCTTCAGCGAATTAGACATAACAGCCAACCAGTTGCAAAATACAGGTTTATTGTATGTGAATTGAAGGTGGAGGGAGTGGGGAGAAAGCAAAGAAAGGCGATTACTGACGTAAGCTTCATCGGGACATTACGTGGAATTAACGAAAACGAGTGAAAATGTGTTCGACCGGGATTCGAAACTGTGATCACCTGCTGACTAGGTAGTTGCGCCATCCGAGACACAGTGTTATCGCATCTGCGCGAACCATCTGGGTACGCCTTGCGGCCGACCCACAGTCTCATCCAGGTCCACCTGTCCTGCGGTAAACACTGTGTTCTGGGTAGCGCAGTATTAACGCGACTGCCTAGTCAGCAGAAGATCCCAGGGTCGAATCCGAGCCCGACACACCTTTTCAATCATCGCCGCTGATTTCGCATAATATATCGTTGCAGCTGACAGCATAGATTCATTGATTCCCTCCCCCCACATTCAATTTAGAAATAATTCAAAAGCCAAGATCGCTTAAATACTGATTACTGGATGACCGATTTCAACACACTAAAGGTGCCATCATCGGGTCTGAATGTAGCTTAACATTTATAAACCATTTGGATATAACGATACATGAGGCAGACCAGCTGATATAAAATCATTGTCTCAGGAATAAAAAATTAAAACTGCTCTCATGGTCATTCTGTCCTATCAGATATCTAAAACCGAAGTCACAAGATAAAACTATTTGGTACATGACCGCTGCTCGAAATAGTTTTATCTTGTGACTTCGGTTTTAGATATCTGATGGGACAGAATGACCATGAGAGCAGTTTTAATTTTTTATTAATAAGACAATGATTTTACGTATATCAGCTGGTCTGCCTCATGTATCGTTATATCCAAATGGTTTATAAATGTTAAGCTACATTCAGATCCGATGATGGCACCTTTAGTGTGTTGAAATCGGTCACCCAGTAAACAGTATTTAAGCCATCTTGGCTTTTAAATTAGTTCTACAACAGAGTCATCGCCCCACAACACACTATGTGTTCACTGCAACATTCAATTTACTTGTAATACACTCCTGGAAATGGAAAAAAGAACACATTGACACCGGTGTGTCAGACCCACCATACTTGCTCCGGACACTGCGAGAGGGCTGTACAAGCAATGATCACACGCACGGCACAGCGGACACACCAGGAACCGCGGTGTTGGCCGTCGAATGGCGCTAGCTGCGCAGCATTTGTGCACCGCCGCCGTCAGTGTCAGCCAGTTTGTCGTGGCATACGGAGCTCCATCGCAGTCTTTAACACTGGTAGCATGTCGCGACAGCGTGGACGTGAACCGTATGTGCAGTTGACGGACTTTGAGCGAGGGCGTATAGTGGCTATGCGGGAGGCCGGGTGGACGTACCGCCGAATTGCTCAACACGTGGGGCGTGAGGTCTCCACAGTACATCGATGTTGTCGCCAGTGGTCGGCGGAAGGTGCACGTGCCCGTCGACCTGGGACCGGACCGCAGCGACGCACGGATGCACGCCAAGACCGTAGGATCCTACGCAGTGCCGTAGGGGACCGCACCGCCACTTCCCAGCAAATTAGCGACACTGTTGCTCCTGGGGTATCGGCGAGGACCATTCGCAACCGTCTCCATGAAGCTGGGCTACGGTCCCGCACACCGTTAGGCCGTCTTCCGCTCACGCCCCAACATCGTGCAGCCCGCCTCCAGTGGTGTCGCGACAGGCGTGAATGGAGGGACGAATGGAGACGTGTCGTCTTCAGCGATGAGAGTCGCTTCTGCCTTGGTGCCAATGATGGTCGTATGCGTGTTTGGCGCCGTGCAGGTGAGCGCCACAATCAGGACTGCATACGACCGAGGCACACAGGGCCAACACCCGGCATTATGGTGTGGGGAGCGATCTCCTACACTGGCCGTACACCACTGGTGATTGTCGAGGGGACACTGAATAGTGCACGGTACATCCAAACCGTCATCGAACCCATCGTTCTACCATTCCTAGACCGGCAAGGGAACTTGCTGTTCCAACAGGACAATGCACGTCCGCATGTATCCCGTGCCACCCAACGTGCTCTAGAGGGTGTAAGTCAACTACCCTGGCCAGCAAGATCTCCGGATCTGTCCCCCATTGAGCATGTTTGGGACTGGATGAAGCGTCGTCTCACGCGGTCTGCACGTCCAGCACGAACGCTGGTCCAACTGAGGCGCCAGGTGGAAATGGAATGGCAAGCCGTTCCACAGGACTACATCCAGCATCTCTACGATCGTCTCCATGGGAGAATAGCAGCCTGCATTGCTGCGAAAGGTGGATATACACTGTACTAGTGCCGACATTGTGCATGCTCTGTTGCCTGTGTCTATGTGCCTGTGGTTCTGTCAGTGTGATCATGTGATGTATCGGACCCCAGGAATGTGTCAATAAAGTTTCCCCTTCCTGGGACAATGAATTAACGGTGTTCTTATTTCAATTTCCAGGAGTGTATATCAGAGCTGCGGAGTCCAATGATGTCTATTATTTCCGATATGTCAGAATGAACAGACACCACGTATACATATAATATATTAAACCTGGACCACGGTTTCAACGGTTTAAAACCTCCTTCTTCAGGAGATGTAGTACCTATTAATGAGATTACGACATTGTGTATGAAACAGAGATAGTAACATTACAATAAAAGAATTACAGGAAATGTTACAAATTTTTTTTTGTTGAAGCTTACTCACTTTTAATCACATTATCTTAGTCAATGCGGGATTAGTTGAGTCTGTCTGGTACATGTCATCCACTTAATCACCATTTAAAGTATGTTATACAAAAGTAGTAGCCGTCTATTGTGCGGCTTTGTCGTAAAACGTTCAAATTTTTTAAGTGTCATATATTTGACGCAGGATACAACAACATATAGTGTGAAACTTGAAAGATCAGTACACAACTGACATTTCAATATAAAACTTGACATCACACCCTATAGAGCGTCAATATGTCACGTTCAGAGCTAGTGACATGCGCTGACTGGTTGAAGAGCGAAGGCACTGCCCTCAAGTTACATCTGGTAGGTGGCGAACCTGCGTGTCCTATATGCGTGTAGCTGCAATGAGCCGCTTGTGTGATTTCGTTAGTAGGCCTACATTTTATTAACTGAATCAACATATTAATAAACAGCTGATAAGAGGGAGAGAGGAGGGGCAGGGTTAAGCAGAGATTCATTAAAATCATGTGGCTTATAAAGAGCCCGCTGGCTCAGGTAAACATACTATCAGAGCAAAACTGCTTGAAGGGACGCTATCATTGTACAAGAGACCCAACACTAGACGTATCCAACTACCACCTGTCGTTCTGGACTAGTGTAAAAGGACACACTGTGACAGAGAATCTGCATACAGTGAAATACAAATGCAAATTGGGAATAGAAAGGGGGGGGATGGAAGTAGGAGGGTAAATGATCACTTGTCAGGCATCATGCTACGGGGGATGGTCGTACTGATAAAGCATGCTATATGAACGAATGAACTAGGAACAGGATGTTATAAAATAAAGAATGGAATAGTAAACGAAGCCTCAGTAACCACCATATACGCCCAGAAAGCACGATGTTATAGGTAGAATAAAAACACGCTAAAATAGAAAGAGGTGGGTGGAATAGGTCTAAGATGGTATATAACTAAAACGTTGAATAGCAGCCATTTGTGGACGACAAAGGGCGTTGTAATACAACAAGAGACGTATTCATGCTGAACTTAGAATTCTGAGGAAAATAAATGCTATGTGGAAAGCAGCAGCGATCTGTCAACATGACCGGCGAAACGATGGTCAAGTTTTAATAAACCTGTATTTTGCAACTGGTTGGCTGCTATTTCTAATCCACTGAAGCTAAAAAAATTTTCTTGAAGTTCACTTGACAAAAAGCTGATAATTTGCTGAACAAAGTTCAGTGTCAGTGTTAAAAGTCTTTGCCTTAATAAGGGCATCAACTACCAACTTGGCTCAAAAAAATTATGCAGGGACACACGTTCTAGCTGAAAGATAATGCTGTTGTGGGGAACAATGTTTAAGATTTTTTTCACTCTTCATACGAATAAAATTACAGAGAGACTAACTTACAAAGATTCAAAGTCAAGATACAATTACATGAGTTAAGAGAGGCGCTACTGCTCCGTGCTACACAGCCACATTGATGATCTGCAGTACAGTGTTCTTCCCGCCAGCCTAAACACAGTGAAGACCATCAGGATTCCTTACATGTCTGCGGGTTTCTAGCACGTAGGACCAAGATCATCTCAGTACCCCAAAGTGGGTTTCTTTCATGCCACTTATCTCCTGCAAGGAACTAGAAGTAAACACTATCTGCATCGGCCAATTCACTGCGAAGCTGATCATGGTGCTGCACTTACCGGAAGACTTCCCAAATATGCAAAGGACAATCCACGCTGCATCAACATGATCAATGTATCACCTGTTCGAAACTGAAATATATAGACATTGTTCAGAACATTAGAAGATCGTTGGATCGGTCGCTGGAGGAACAGAAAATTGCCTACACGCTCGCTATACTTAAAACGACTGCACTTTTGTAAGTGGGAAAAACTAAAATAAGACTACCAGAATACACAGGTGACTTCCGAAAACACAGAATGCCGTGTAAAACATTCCTCCGCTGTTGCAAATCCAGAGGAGTTTCAGCGTCCAGTACTGTATGTCTGGAGTCTCTTTTAGTGTTACTATCACTCTGGGCTGATGAGGACCCCAAACGCTCGAGCACTACTGTGGAATGGATGGCACAAGTGTCCTACGACCAGTCTCCTT
The DNA here is from genome assembly GCF_021461395.2 of Schistocerca americana. Taxonomy (NCBI): domain Eukaryota; kingdom Metazoa; phylum Arthropoda; class Insecta; order Orthoptera; family Acrididae; genus Schistocerca; species Schistocerca americana. Next base: position 141,847,022 of record NC_060127.1, read on the forward strand.
TACAGATGAGCTACCGCTTTCTTAGAATTCTCCCAGTAAACGAATGTGGACAGTTCGCCTTCCCTACAACCGAGTTCAAGAGGTCGTTCCACTTCGTGCGCTGTGTAGTGTTACGTTTAGATATTTAGTCGACATGACTGTGTCAAGCAATTAATGCTGTATTCGAGCGTTACACGACTGCTTTTTTTTCTGCTAATCTGCATCAACTTACATTTGTATACATTTACAGCAAGCTGCCATTTAGTACACCAAATGTAAATCTCATGTAAATCATCCTCTGCAAACAGTCGTAGACAGCTGCTCACTCTGATACGCCACACCAGGTATGTACATGCAGGACGTGAGCGGTCCTGTCACACATCCCTGAGGCACTTTGGCGGCGAACACTCGCCGTCCGGGACGACGCGCTGGATTCTGTTACTTAAGAAGTCTTCGAGCCACTGTCATATCTGAGAATCTAATCTCTATGCTCGGACTTTTTCTGGCGGTCTGCATAGGGGACACCGTGTCAAACGATTTCCAGAAATCTAGGAATACGGAATCTGCCTGTTGCCCTTAATCCATGATTCGTGGGATATCGTGCGACAAAAAGGCAAGCAGAGTTCCCCACGAGCCACTCTTTCTAAATATGTGCTGATCTGTGGGGAAAAGGTTTTTTGTCTCAATGAAACTTGTTATATTCGGAGTTAGTATAAGCTCAAGAATTCTCCACCAAACCAATCTAAGGATATCCGCATGTAATACTGCTGGTCCGTTCTGTCACCCTTCTTGTACGCGGGAGTCACCAGCGCTTTTTTTTTCAGTCACTTGGGACGTTGTAGTAGGCGAGAGATACGTGATGATTGTAAGCTAAGTAAGGGGCCACTGTGGAAAAGCACTCTCTGTAGAACCGTATGGGATTCAATCCGGCACTGGCGACTTACTCCTTTCCAACTCTTTTAGTTGGTTTTCAGCACCAGAGTTATCTGTTTCTAGCATCCTGGATGACAGTAAAACGGTGGTACGTCTTCACGATCCTCTTCCATGAACGTTATTTTAAACGTCAAATTTAAAACTTAAGGTTTCCTTTCGCTATCTTTAGTTGCCACTCCAGACTGTTCGACGAGCGACTGAATAGCAGCCTTCGACCCGATTAGCGATTTTATGTAGGATCAGAATTTTCTCGGGTTTCGGCAACGTCTTTAATTAGTGTATGACGGTGGAAATTGTTGTACTCTTCACGTATTGATCTTTTTATAGACACACGAACTCAGTTTTTCCTGTTGAAATTTCCGTGCTCTCCTTTTACCGGGAAGGGAACAGTCACTGTTTAACCAGAACTTGCTAAATTAATTATTATACCACGATGGGTCTTTTCCACCCTTAATCCACTTACTTTGCAACGTACGGGGTTATAATCTCTATAAAAACATGCTTACTTATTTAGTGCTATCCGACTTTGGCTCTGTTTAACTGCGCGAGTAATACCCCCAATACCGTTTCGATCAATTTTGAATAATAATTTCTGTTAATAAAAACTATTACTCTCAATAAGTGGTTTACTACCTACGGAAATTATAACAAGTTTAATTATGCTGTGTAATCAAATCACAAATTTACTAATTAAAACAGGATGAGCAATGTTACTAACCTAAGACATTACAACACCAATCAAATTAACTTCTTAAATTAACTACCATACCATTGGCACAATGGATACTCTATTCCTTATCGCGCCCCTTTCCCTAAATTATGTTGGTTGATACTCGTCACGCAAGTCGTTGTTCTACTGAAGCTCCACCTAGACGGACGCAGGGTGAGAGAGCTCAAGCAAAGAGCTAGTGTAACACGTACCCATTTTCACGTACAGACCCCTACTTTGCAGCTGTTTGCACTAATATCACGGTAATTCAGTGTGAAGATCACGACGGTCGTCCCAGGCACCGGCGTGATGTCGTCTTTCCTCTCTGAAATCTCGACTTTATCTGAAAACGTCGACTTGATTTCCGTCTGAAAAATCCTGACGTAAGTTGGTCAACTGCGGAATCCGTCATTAGTCGATACACAGTCTACTTGCTCAAATATCAGTAGTAGTTGTAGACTCGTGTGAGCGGCAGAAAAGGAACACTTAATGTTGCACTCGAACGCCACAAGTGGGACAGTTCTGTTTTCTCTTCTCAGTGCAACAGATTATTCTGCTTTTGTGGAGATGTATGCACTAACTCTGAAAAACTGGGGAGGGATCACTGGTCGCAATGCCAGCAATATCTCCAAACCTAACTGTGTGTAGGCCTCCACTCGCAGACGAGACACTCCGTGTCTGCCCAGCACCGCACCAGAAACTAGTGTCTTCTACCTCTTGTTGCCGTCAAACTTTCCAGTTCCTCTCACATGTATCCCTACGCGTTTTCGGCCAATCAGAACTCTGAAATTTCTCGCGGTTCTCCCACCTTTCATGGGCGCGCCGTATTTGTGTCCCATTCCAATCGCTGTATAGGCGCAACGGCGTGAAGCAGTCTCTCTGTGTCTCACATGTACGCTCTCTCTCTGTCTCCTTCCTCCTGAGTGGTCTCAGGCTCGCCCAGTGCCCACGTCGGCCGCTGGCGACACTCTGCAAACAAAGAAGCCGCCTTGTGAAGCTCCGGCCTCCCGCCGGCTACCTTGCTTGATCCACAGCTCAAACAGCTCTTTCCTGTGTCCGTTCAAACTAACTTCCCGACGATAACATGAAAAGTTCTCAAAATCTTACGTACCAGTATGAACCTTGGTTTTGCTATCAGTATTATTCTGTGCAACAGCTATACCTGTCTGCGTGGTATTTGTCATTTACTTTCTGAACCAATCTCATGTAAGGTGCTAAAATTTGCCACCTTACAACTCTGCACATACTGCTCCAGAGCGCGATATACACTGCCGGAAAAAAAATCCAACACCCACAAGGACTGGATCGGTTTCATCACATGTGTATCCTAATGGTTTTAGTGTCAGTGTTTCGTTTGTGATGATCATCGGCGATCGGACGGTGTTCAGAGCGCCTCTCTGTGCACCCTCTGTGTTGGCACTACAGGCGATAACTGTGCTGAATTTAGAGGTGAGCAGTGTATGCAACAATCATTTTAGGGTAAAACCGTGCCCCTGTTGAACGGCTACAGCCGTTTGAACGGTGTCTCATTAGAAGTATGCGGGAAGCTGGATCAACGTATCAACGAATTACGACACGTGTTGGGCATAGTGTGGCGGTGGTGTGGCGCTGATTTCAACAGTGATCTGAGGAACATTCCCACATATTTGGACCATATTCTGGACGTCCGCTGCCACATTTTGCGTATAGCTGTGGCCTACCAAACGACATCCAGGGCATAAATCCAGAATTTGTTGCACCTGCTGTATCACCAAGGACAATTGAGGGCCACCTGCTTGCAGCAGGACTATGCACATGTGTGCCTCTGGCCAGGATAACGCTGCCGCCACGACACCGCCAAGCACAGGTACTCCGGCGTCGTGAAAGCGTCGACCGGAGAGCAGGATCTCACTCTGTTATCTTCAGTGATGAAAGCAGATTCTGTGTCTATGCTAGTCATTGACGTACACGTGTGTGGCACAGATCTGGTGGGCGGCCAGTTCCGAAGTGCACTCGCCCACCCCACAAAACACAGGGCCGGCGCCGTGCTTCATTATGTGGGGCCCATTAGCTACAACTCACATCCAGATCTGGTGTTCCTGCAGTGTGCAGTAACCATCGCCCGCTAGATTCCGCAGTTGTAAACATGCTACTGTCCTTTCATAGTCGGGAAGGTAATGTGCTTTTTCAGGAGGAGAATGCACATTGGCATACGACTGTTGCGATGCGACATTATCTTCAAGGTGTACAACAACTCCCCTGACATCTCTCGCGAACTGAACATGCATGGAGCATGGCGAAGTGGGAACGCACTCATTCACCAGAGCCTGCAAGAACCAAATCCGGGTTGCAACGAAAGGTGCAAGATGCTTGGGACAATCTTTTGATGGATGTCATTTGACACTTTTTATGGTCGTTTGCATGCGAGAATGCACCCCTGCACTGCTACCAGAGGTGGGTACATTGTAGATGTCACAGTTTGCTTGATGTCTGCGAACCCATGACGTAATACAGATGGTGAATAGAAATCATTCGCTTCTGTATAATTGTCAGGAATTTCATCATTTAAACATTTTATCTCAAAATTTAGATTAGGTTCAGCATCATTGGGGGGTTACTCTTTCTCATTGCACGTGACAGTCATAAAGGAAGGTTTAGGATTTGTATCCTCTTCTTGCCGTGACTTAGTGATATAACTTTTATTAAAACATCTCAGCCTTTAAATAAGAGAGAGAGAGAGCGAAAAACGCTTCAAATCGCCCCCAACGTGGACCCATCGGATAACTGAAATTTCGGTGTAAAGGATTAAAGAAGTTTTTTCTCTTTTGCACGTGACAGGGTTAACAAATGTCGTTGGAAGCAAGAAAATTGATCTAAAGCCAAAATGTGAGATAATTCATAAGTGAACGACGTAATAAAAGGATAAAAATCTTTGTAGTTGATGTACGACCAGCTTTATTGCATAAAAAAGTTGCAAAACGTTGGAATAAGGTACAGACACCTTAGTTTGATCCCTGCATTTTGTGTTGCTACTACTTTTAAAACATTGCCTTAAAGAATTTTGACCTACTTATATATATATATATATATATATATATATATATATATATATATATATATATCAGATGTTTTTAAGAGCAAAAAGTAAGTATTTACAAAGCTCATAATTTAAGAAAGTCATACGCAACATGGCCGCTATTAAACAGTCCGTGAACAAGATGGATGTACGTTTTCGTTAAGTTAGTTTTGCTGAGTGGCATTTCATTAAATTATTCTTGGTGCTATGTATGACAGGATTTTAGTAACATATGTTACTGTATAGTATGACCAAATTTGGCAAAATACAAATTGAGCATGGATAATACAGAGAACTTAGGTACAGGTGTGAATGCCGATGGCGACAGTGTCTTTGATCCAACAATGTAAAAGGTGGGTTCTGATAATACACAGACTGAATCACAAATGCAGTCTGCGTCTGCAGAGAAGATTCCGGAAACTACTGAAGGTTGTGACCCGTTTAAGGACTTCTCCAATAAATTAGCTAATATGTCGAGTGAAAATTTTCCGTGTTTGGCAAAGAAACAAACCTATCAAGTGAACGCCAATTGCGCCCGCCTAGCGATTGGATAGGCAGCCCAGATCAACAGAATTCTTGATCGAGTTTCAAAAACGTGCCCCCAGCAGATAGTAGGAGTCTTGATCGAATCTCTAAAAAAAAAGGCTTCAACGACTGATCAGAATTTAGGTTTTCAATAACTGTTAAGCAGCAATGTCTTACTTAGTCTATTACATAAAAATGTTTGTTTTGGTCGATCCAAGGTCAGGATGCATTTGAAAAGATAAAAGCCTCTTTCGTTTCCTCTGAGATTTTACACCATCCAGGTATGGAGAAAGAACTTTTCATCGCCTCAGATGCAGCGTACTTGATATGAGAGCTTTCTTATTTTGAATTATAGAGTATGATGGAAAAAACAACGTAAACATTATCAGCTTCGCTAGTAGGGTGAAAGATCTTAATAAATGATGGAGTTAGAAGCACTTGCGGCAGTATGGTCGTTCAAAAAGTTTCATTATTACTACTACGGCAAGAAAAAAGATAGATCTTTTGTGATCATCAGCCCTTGAACTTAATGTTACCATCCAAAGACTTACACTGAAGATTATCTATATGGTTTCTATTTATATAGGACTACGTTCTTTTAGTTGCACATATGAAAGGTAAGGGCAATGTCGCTGGCGCTCTTTCTAGGTTACCTCAAGCTCTTCCATAATGTGTGGAGATAACTGGACAGATGTCAGATTACAAGGTGTTGCTGATGATATTATCAGAACATAGGCGTCATTGTTTAAAGCTGTGTAAGGATACGAAAAGGCTACAGGTTGCAGATCCAAGGTGGAGAATTGTAAGACAACTGCTGTTACAACAGCCTTAACACAAATTGGCATCATATCACAAGGTTTATAATAACGTATTGTTTTACCGACAAGGTATAGATTCAAATGTATGGTGTGTATGCATTCCCTCTGCTATGCTAAGATAATCTTACTTGGTTTACACACTTAGCTTGAGGGTATTTTGGAGAGGAGTAACGCAAAAGAAAGTTTATCCTACACTGATATGTTCCTAACTCACATAGACATAAACACAGATTATTATCTACCTACACTACTTGTCAGAGGCTACATCTTTAAAGGTTTCTAACACAAGACAGGTACATCCCATTCTAACGTTTACGCCTGGAGAGAATTTGGCCATTGATGTAGCTTGATCCCTTCCACAGGCAAGAGGCGGCGTTAGACACCTCGTTAATCTTTTCTTTACCAATTATGTTAGATTATATGCATCCAAATGTACAAATGCTGGTACAGTAATCAAGAGACTGATGGTTATATTCCAAGACTTGCCAAATCTAAAGCAATACTCCCTGATAATGCTTCCAGTTTTACCTCAAATGTACGGAGATCATTTCTGCATGATCAGAAAGTTAAACAGATACCCATCTTGAAATTTCATCCAGAGTCGAACCTGACAGTAAGGGTATTTAGGAAATTTAACCGCTTCATTAAGACTTACAAACCACGCCAACAAACAACAAACCAAATGGACCGAATATGTCATTTCATTTGAGCCAATTGTAAATAACTTGTCGCGTGCTACGACACAACGAATTCCATATGTAGTTTACTAGGTACCTGTTAAGAAAAAAACGAGTAGGTAGACTCTCTTCCACGCAAGCTTGGTACTGGTGTGACAAAGGAAGATTCGTTGAACATTGATTCCAGTCACAGCCACAGCAAGTTTATGTAAGTCTGCCAAAGTATTGGGACGTATACAAAATTTCGAGGTAAGTGAAAAAAATATTCTCCTGAGGACACATGCTAAACCCTAACTGATACACAAGAAAAATAAGAACAGTTGCATACTGAGTCCTATACGAATATCTGAATCCCACATGAAGGTCGCACCTGGTAGTCTGTTCACATTCTAGTAGAATAAAATGACTTAATCGCCAAGAGGATATTAAGAAGTATCTGCAATAAAGACTTTCATTTGTACTAATATCTGTTACATCATGTCATAACTAATATATTATACGTATAAATATTATGTATTTAATTGTGTATAAGTGTGTAAAGATCATTTTGTACCTTGGTTCAGGAAGTACAGACTATACTTTTCTATGGAAGTTATGTGAAATATGAATAGCATATAGCTATTTGTGCAATTCACCATCTATACATATTATAGGTTCTGAAGTCAATATTTCGTAGTATATAAGTGAGAAAAGTACTTGAGCTAAATTACCAAAACTTATATATTTATCTAGAAGCTATGTACACATTATGCAGGACTGACCAGTAACAGAAATGTAAGCAGTTTGTTTTAACGAAATTGACATAGTGGGTGAGGCTGGACACAATTTCATAATGTACTACGAAGTGGTTTCAACTCATGAAGTTTTTAGATTGTGAAATGTGAATCTATGAACCATCAGTACACTACGTACGTCATGTAATTCAAAGATCTTAATGTACAACAGGGATATGCACAAGTGTATCAATGAGTAATGAAATGTGGATACTAAAATAACAGTTTCGCTGTCAAGGCCGCGAGTTATGTTTACAACGCACCACAAATGGCATATAAATATAAAACACTCGCTAAATAAGTAAAATTCAATATATAAATATTTCTTCAATATGAATTAAGATTTAGGTATATTATTTTATTGAAATGATAAAAGTTCCTTACTTTACTAAATAAGTAAATCTTGGTCCTTTTTCATATTCGAAGGAAATAAAGTAATGATATTAACTATAATTATTGCAATGTTTGGTGCCGGCCGCTGGTGGCCAAGCGGTTCTAGGCGCTTCAGTCTGGAACCACGCGACTGCTACGGTCGCAGGTTCGAATCCTGCCTCGGGTATGGATGTGTGTGCTGTCCTTAGGTTAGTTAGGTTTAAGTAGTTCTAAGTTCTAGAGGACTGATGACCTGAGATGTTAAGTCCCATAGTGCTCAGAGCCATTTTGCAATATTTGGTTGAGCTTAAGGCCAGACAAATTTTACTTGGTGTATGTTTGGATACACGTTCTAGTTTCGATTTCTCTTTCTAAGATTCCTGTTTCTCGATTCGTACTGACACGTTTTAGATTTTCGTGCATGTGAGAGTAGAAGTGTGGTGTTTTCCACGGCAAAACATACAATTTTACTACCTGAGCAAACAATTCATGTGTAAACATCAAGGCACTCAGCTAAGTAATTACAAACACGGCCAGTTAAATTGCGAATGAAAAGTATTGTACGTAGCTAGACTTTTAAAAGCAAAGAGAAAAATATAAAATTTGTAACTAGGTTTAGTATTCTGACAAATTGCATGATCCATTGTAACTGAATAGATAAACGATTTACATTCGCTAGGATAAATCGAAATGTATAGAAATATAGACTAAGCGACTCGATGTAGAACGCAGTCTAATTGAGTATGGAAATCAGGGCACTTACCCGACGTTGTCTGAAACAATGCAAGTGAAACATTTGACGACGCACAGCAGAATGTGAACTGGTACTCACCTCTGCTGAAAGTGCTTATGGAAATAATTGTTTGATGTATCCATTAACTCTTTTAATCCTGTGTATCTCCAACTAGTGATGTTGCACGAATAAACACATGTGATGAACGTGGTTCTGCTACAACGAACTGATTCCTTCAATAATGGTAACCTCTAACAGTGTTAAACGCAGCCATTGTTGTTATCGCATATATTAGGTTCGTGCATAAGTTCGCAGCGTTTTTCCATTAGTGTAAACACAACAGATACACACAACAGAGACGTCAGTCCTCTATAATATATCATCCTCCACTCTTTACAACAGTCTGTCAGTGCACGAATAACTTTTCGATTCTGGACTGTACAAATCACGAGGTTTTGAGGCGAAGAACTCGCCGAGTGATGTTCGGAGCGCATTTTCATCCTGAAAGGAAGTTTATGGTTGTTCAACATACAGCAGAAAAGGTGAAAATATAAGGGCACAAGATCAGGTGAATAAGGTGGTAGGGGAATGACTTCCCAAAAGAATTCCTGTGTAGTGTTTTTTGTGAGTCTAGCAGAATGCGGACGGGTCTGATATTGGAGCAGCATCACTTCACGCTGCCTTCCTGGCCGTTGCTCTTGGATTACGTCTACAAGACGTCTCAGTTGTTGACGATAAATGGCAGTAGTGATAGCGACACCTCGCGGAAGCAATTCGTAGTACACCACACCGTCGTTGTTTCACTAGATTATCTTTTGTGAATACGCATTGGTCGTTTGCATTATAAAGCCAGGAGCGAAATTTATTGCAGTTATATCAATGAGTTCATAAAAGACTTTATATGAAGATGGTATCTGTTCTTTTGGACATGTCCGAAAGAACAGATACCATTGGTGACCATGCAGCCCGTTTTTAGAATGAAACTGCAATGAAATCACTACGCTTAGCTGAATACAGGCGTTGATATACGTCATCGGGGATTGTCGAATATGTGTGCCCCGACCGGGACTAAAATCCGGGGAATCTCCTGCTTACATGGCAGACGCTCTATCCATATGAGCCACCCAGTGCACAGAGGATAGTACGACTGCAGGGACTTATCTCTGGCACGCCTCCCGTGACACATTCCCAACTTATTGTCCCGAACTATATTCATTGTGTCCCTGCCATTTGACCATCTTCTTCTGTGCGGATGCACAAGCAGTGCCCGAACTCTTACGGGAATCGGCAAAAAAGCCGCGAGTAATGAGTAATGGGCAGGGGTACTATGAATATAGTGCGGGACAATAAGTTGCGAATGTGGGTTTCACGGGAGGCGTCCCTGCAGTCGCACTATCCTCTGTGTCCTCGGTGGCTCAGACGGATAGTGATGTGTTGGCAGAAGAGCCAACACCGTGTTGCTAGAGGAGGCCGAAATGCACGCATTTAAGCTCACGCAGACTGGCGTGAGGTCTGGAACAAGGTAAAGTAGTTGAGTCTAGTAAGAAAATAACGTAGTTGCTGGAATACTTAACTTTAATCCATAATTGGAGAACATCACTCTTGACGGTACATGTTTTACAATCTCAATATTAACTGGTAATGGCGCCTTGCTAGGTCGTAGCAAATGACGTAGCTGAAGGCTATGCTAACTATCGTCTCGGCAAATGAGAGCGTATTTGTCAGTGATCCATCTCTGGCAAAGTCTGCTGTACAACTCGGGCGAGTGCTAGGACGTCTCTCTAGACCTGCCGTGTGGTGGCGCTCGGTCTGCAATCACTGACAGTGGCGACACGCGGGTCCGACGTATACTACCGGACCGCGGCCGATTTAAAGGCTACCACCTAGCAAGTGTGGTGTCTGGCGGTGACACCACAGATAGAAGGTCTGCTATGTAAGCAGGAGATCCCGGGTTCGAGTCCCACTCGGGGCATACATATTCGACTGTCCCCGTTTACGTATATCAACGCCTGTATGCAGCTAAGCGTAGTGATTTCATTGTAATTTCATTCAGAAAAGATTTCTTTATTAACTAACAAAGAGTTTTGCGCCTTTCTTTCAAGGTGCGAAAGAAATGGTTTCTTAATCTCACTTGAAAGAAGACCGTTTAAGCTGAGAGAGACAATCGTCGCCCTTTTTTTCAGTGCCACATCAACACGAAGTGATAGGGTGCTCGTGTGTCAACAAGGAAACTCAAAGCGCTAATACAGAGATGCAGAAGATCGGTAGTCGTTTTGAAAACGCAACATTTGTGAACATTAACCATTTGGAGAAAAGCTTTCACACTACACACGGTTTTCACTTAAATAGACTAGGGAAAACGCTTTAATAACGAAGGTGTTAGATACAGTAATTAAAATCTCAAATGTGCTAGTTAATGCTACATAGGTCGTATCTCGTATGGTCCGAAGGTATATGTTACCTGAGAATCAAACATAATTTCTACCGTCAGTGAATATACATCACTCCAAGCCAGCGATGAGATGTTGTTATAGGAAGCAAAGTTCAAACATGACACCTGTTCACGAAGAAGAATTAGAAGAACATGGTCATATAGCGTGCCTGATACAACAACTGATGGGCTACTGAGTATCAAGATTTCTCAATCTACAAAAACATCTCAGAGAAACACCAGAAATTCACAGGAGAGCAAAGTAGTAGTGACAAATGAAACACCTGAAGGACCAGTAACAGCAGCAGCATCATCAGCGAAAACATTCACTGATCAGCCGGTATTGTGACCACCTACCCAACAGCTGGTATGTCCACTTCTGGCACGGATAACAGAGGCGGCGAATCGTGGCATGGAAGCAATGAGATCTTGGTAGGTCGCTGGAGGGAGTTGGCACCACATCTGCACACGCAAGTCATCCAATTCCCGTAAATTCCGGAGAAGGGGCGATGAGCTCTGACACCACATTCAATCACCTCCCAAATGTGTTCAATCGTGTTCAGATCTGGCGTGTGGGTGGGGTCGGAAGGGGGGAGGCCACATGAGTTGGAACTCCCCACTGTGTTCCTCGAACCACGCCATCACAATCCTGACCTTGAGACATGGCGCACTATCTACCTGAAAAATGCCACTTCAGTTGGGAAACATGATCGTCATGAAGGGGTGTGTATGTGGACTGCAACCAGTGTGCGATACTCCTTTGCCGTCATGGTACATTCCAGGAGCTCCACTGGACCCATGTGAATATCCCCCAGAGCACAATGGAGACGCCGCCACGTTGTACAGGTGTTAAGGAGCTATTACCCTCGAAGATGACGGATTTGCGCCCTCCCATATTCATAATGAGGAATGTATTGGTATTTATCAGACAGTGCAATCCTCTGCCGCTGCACCAACGTCCACTTCCGATAGTCACGTGTCCATTTCAATCGTAGTTGCCGATTTCGTGGTGTTGACATTGCCACACACATGGGTCACTGGCTGCGGAGACCCATTGTTAGCAGTGTTCGGTCCACTGTGTGTTCAGACACACTTATCCTCTACCCAGCATTATAAGTTATGATGTTAGTTCCGCTACAGTTCGATGCTTCTCCTGTTTCAAGAGTCTGCCCAGCCTACGACGTCCTACATCTGTAACGAGGGATGGTCACCCAACCCAACGACGTCTGGACGTGGTTTCACCATGGTTTCGACACATATTGAAGACACTCACCGCACCACCCCTCGATCTCCAGACAAATCGTACACCTTCCGGAATGCTCGCGCCGAGCCTCCGGGCCATCACAATCTGCCTTCGTTCAAACTCTGATGGATCGCGAGTCTTTCCCATTCTACACAGGGACAGCAAGCTCACTGATGCTAAGTGCATTGTGTGTGTGTGTGTGTGTGTGTGTGTGTGTGTGTGTGTGTGTGTGTGTGTGTGTGTGTCTGACTAGCAAAAGTTCCTTGCCGGTTGACGCTGCTGTTGCCTGTATGGGTTTACATCTATAGTAGGTTGTGGTTATGGTGTTCTGGCTGAACAGAGCATAGGACAAAACAGCAGCGGCAACAAACTACTCATCGCAGCCCAGATGTTGGTTGATTTGGGGGAGATAACCAAACAGTGATGTCATCGCTTCCGTCGGATTAAGGAAGGATGGGGAAGGAAATCGACCATGCCCTTTCAAAGGAACCATCCTGGCATTTGCCTGGAGTGATTTATGAAAATCACGGAAGACCTAAATCAGGATGGCTGTACGTCGTCCTCCCGAATGCGAGTCCAGTGCCCTAACCACTTCGCCACCTCGCCATCTCGCTCAGTCCGCAGCCCAGAGCGCGATCCGTGAGGTGCAGGAAACGGATGCTTGCCAAGGATTTTTGGATCCTCACCAGGACACAGGAGAGACCATGAGACTAAATACTGTCAGTATGACTGGAGAACACCCTCGTATTAATAAACGCAAGTGAATTTATGTTGCATTTAGGAATATATTGTTGGAAATCGTGAATTTCTGCGGGTATGTGTATCAAACCATTGACTGAGGAGTAATGAGATAGATTCCTTTACTCCTCAGAGATACGTCCCAAAGAGTCGTGAAACTTTTTCACATAGAACGCGCCTGAGATGTTGCCGCTACACGCGCCGCTCAGTGGCTCCGCCATTCAGCATAAATCTGAAACCTGCCTCCATCGCAGCACGTCTGCTTGTGACTCTAGCCAATGTCATAATGATACCTGCTTCACCACGTACCGAGTTCTGGCGGCACCCTAAAAATTCTTACCATACACGCATCTCCACCAATAAGGGAACCCCCAAACAGACAAATTTATGCATTAATACGGCGAATTAAATATTATGTACCTATTCACTATTTCCTGCACCTCGAACAAGGACTTAGGAAAATCAACTATCGAACTGTACCCTTTATAGTCCAGATAGCTTTACAGGTATTGGGTGAGAGCACATCACCCAAGAGAACCAGGCTTCGAGCCTCGGCCACAGTCGATGCGAAAAAATAATTACAGCTAAGTCTGTCCCATCACTACATGATACCCCAACAAAACACTAAAACAAGTACACCCCACCAGTAAACAGTGTCTAACTACTCCTTATCCCCCCTCCCCCCCCCCCCCCCCCACCCCGCCACCACCAGAGATATGCCAGAAGGCTCAGTATTACGCGCATTTTGTATGCAAATATCTGTTGATTTTCCAAAGTCTTTGTTCGAGGTGTGCCACTAAATTCTCTTCTCATATATACAAGTGATTCCATTACTCATGAACCCATGCTACCAATCGATTTCTTCATTTAGTCAAGTTGTGCCCCACATTTCTCTTCTCCCATATTTGCGTTTTTTTCATATTTGCGTTTTTCCCACATTTGCGTTTTTCCCTTATTTGCGTTTTTCCCAAGTTTGCGTTTTTCTCATATTTGCGTTTTTCCCATATTTGCGTTTTTCCCATATTTACGTATTTCCCATATTTGCGTTTTTCCCATATATGCGTTTTTCCGATATATGCGTTTTTCCCATAGATGCTGTTGTCCAATATGTGCCTCTCTCCCATATATGCGCTTTCCCCATATATGCGTTTTCCCATATATGTGTTTCCCCATATATGCGTTTTCCCCATATATGCGTTTTTCCCATATATGCGTTTCTCCCATATCTGCGATTCTCCCACAATTGCGTGTTTCCCATATTTGCGTTTTTCTCATTTTTGCTTTTTCCCCTTTACTCATGAACCCATGCTACCAACCACTTCCTTCTTCTACTCAAGGTGTGCCACAAAATTCTCTTCTCCCATATTTGCGTTTGTCTGATATTTGCGTTTGTCCCACATTTGCGTTTGTCCCACATTTGCATTTGTTCCACATTCGCGTTTGTCATACATTTGCGTTTAGCCCACATTTGCGTTTTTCCCACATTTGCGTTTTTCCCATATTTGCGTTTTTCCAATATTTGCGTTTTTCCCATATTTGTGATTTTCATATATTTGCGTTTTTCCCGTCTTTCCGTTTTTCCCATATTTGCGTTTTTCCCATTTTTCCGTTTTTCCCATATTTGCGATTTTCCGACATTTGCAATTTTCCCATATTTGCGTTTTTCCCATATATGCGTTTTCCCATATATGCGTTTTCCCCAAATATGCGTTTTTCCCATATATGCGTTTTTCCCATATTGGCGTTTTTCCCATATTTGCGTTTTTCCCATACTTGCGTTTTTTCCATATTTGCGTTTTTCCCATATTTGCGTTTTTCGCATATTTGCGTTTTCCCACATTTGCGTTTTTCCCATATATGCGTATTTCCCATATTTGCCTTTTTCCCATATTTGCATTTATCCCATATTTGCGGTTTTCCCATATTTGCGTCTTCCCCATACTTGCGGCTGCCCCATACTTGTGTCTCCCCCAAAGTTGCATCTTCCCAACACTTGCGTCTTCCTAACACTTGCGTCTTCCCCATACGTGCGTCTTCCCCATACTTGCATCTTCCCCATACTTGCTTCTTCCCCATACTTGCGTTATTTCCTTACTTGCTTCCTTCCGATATTTGTTTTTTCACATATATGCGTTTTTCCAATATTTGCGTTTTTCCCATATATGCGTTTTTGCCATATATGCGTTTTTCACATATATGCGTTTTTCCCCTATATGCTTTTGTCCAATATGTGAATTTTTCCCATATCTGCACTTTTCCCATATATGCGCTTATCCCATATATGCGTTTCCCCATATATGCGTTTTTCCCATATATGCGTTTTTCCCATATTTGCGTTTTTCCCATATTTGCGTTTTTCCCATATTTGCTTTCTTCCCATATTTGCGATTCGCCCATATTTGCGTTTTTCCCATATTTACGTTTTTCCCATACTTACGTTTTTCCCATATTTGTGTGTTTCCCATCTTTACTTTTTTCCCATATTTGCGTTTTTCCAATTTTTGCTTTTTTCTCATTACTCATGAACCCATGCTACCAACCACTTCCTTCTTCAACTCAAGTTGAGCCACAAAATTCTCTTCTCCCATATTTGCTTTTGTCCGATATTTGCAATTTTCCAACATTTGCGTTTTTCCCATATTTGTGTTTTTCCCATTTTTGCGTTTTCCACATATATGCGTTTTTCCCATATATGCGTTTTTCCCATACATGGGATATTCCCATATCTGCGATTTTCCAATATAATTTGCGTTTTTCCCATATTTGCGTTTATCCCATATTTGCGTTTTTCCCATATATGCGTTTTTCCCATATATGCGTTATTCCCATATATGCGTTTTTCCAATATAATTTGTGTTTTTCCACACATTTGCGTTTATCCCATGTTTGCGTTTTTCCCATATTTGCGTTTTTCCTATATTTGCATTTTTCACATATTTGCGTTTTTCCAATATTTGCGTTCTTCCCACATTTGCGTTTTTCCTATATTTGCGTTTTTCCCATATTAGCGTTATTCCCATATTTGCGTTTTTTTCTTATTTGCGTATTTCCTATATTTGCGTTTTTCCCATATTTGCGTTTTTCCCATTTTGCGTTTTTCTTATATATCAAGAACCCATCTTACCAACCGTTTTCTTCCTCAAGTCAAGGTGTGCCACTAAATTCTCTTCTCCCATATTTAAGTGTTTCCATTACTCATGAACCCATGCTACCAACCGATTCCTTCATTTAATCATGTTGTTCCGCACATTTCTCTTCTCCCATATTTGCGTTTTTCCCATATTTGTGTTTTTCCCATATTTGCGTTTATTCCATATTTGCGTATTTCAAATATTTGCGTTTTTCCCATTTCTGCGTATTTCTCATACTTGCTTCCTTCCGATATTTGTTTTTTCCCATATTTTCGTTTTTCCCATACTTGCGTTTTCCCATATTTGCGTTTTTCCCATACTTGCGATTTGCCCATACTAGCGTTTTTCCCATATTTGCGATTTGCCCATATTTTCGTTTTTCCCATATTTGCGTTTTCTCCATATTTGCGTTTTTTCCATATTTGCGTTTCATCCCATATTTGCGTTTTTCCCATATTTGCGTTTTCCCCATACTTGTGTCTTCCCCATACTTGCGTCTTCCCCATACTTGCGTTTTTCTCATACTTGCTTCCTTCCGATATTTGTTTTTTTCCCATATCTACGTTTTTCCAATATTTGCGTTTTCCCCATATTTGCGGTTTTCCTATATATTCGTTTTCCCCATATATGCGTTTTTTCCATACGTGAGTTTTTCCCATATATGTGTTATTCCAATACATGCGTTTTCCTCATATATGCTTTTATCCAATATGTGCGTCTTTCCCATGTATGCTCTTATCCCATTTATGCGTTTTTCCAATATATGCCTTTTTCCCATATATGCGATTTTCCCATATTTGCGTTTCTCCCATATTTGCGTTTTTTTCCTATTAGCGTTTTTCCCATATTTGCGTATTTCCCATATGTGCATTTTCCCCATATATGCGTTTTTCCCATATATGCGTTTTTCCCAAATATACATTTTGCCCATACATGCGATTTTCCCATATTTGCGTTTTTTTCCATTATTGCGTTCTTTACCTATTTGCGCTTTTCCCATATTTGCTTTTTCACCATATTTCAGTTTTTCACATACTTGCGTTTTCCCATACTTGCGATTTTAGAATATTTCCGTTTTTCCCATATTTGCATGTTTCCCATATTTGCATTTTTCCCATATTTGCGTTTTTCCCATATTCGCATTTTTCCCATATTTGTTTTTTTCCCATATTTGCGTTCTTCCCATATTTGCGTTCTTCCCATATTTGCATTCTTCCCATATTTGCGTTTTTCCCATACTTGCGTTTTTCCCATATTTGCGTTTATCCCATATTTGTGTTTTTCCCATATTTGCGATTTTCCCATATTTGCGTTTCTCCCATATTTGAGTTTCTCCCATTTTTGCGATACTCCGATATTTGCGTTTTTACCATTTTTGCGTTTTTCCCATATTTGCGTTTTTCCCATGTCTCCTGATCCCATCTTACCAACCGCTTCCATCTTCTACTCAAGGTGTGCCACTAAATCCTCTTCTACCATATTTGAGTTTTTCCATTACTCACGAACCCATGCTACCAACTGATTCCTTCTTTTACTTAAGTTTTGCCCAACACTTCTCTTTTCCCATATTAGTGTTTTCCCATATTTGCGTTTTTCCCATATTTGCGTTTTACCCATATTTGCGTTTTTCCTATATTTGCGTTTTCCACATATTTGCGTTTTTCCCATATTTACGTTTTTCGCATATTTGCATTTTTCCCATATTTGCGTTTCTCCCATATTTCCGTTTTTCCCATATTTGAGTTTTTCCTATTTCTCAAGAACCCATCCTACCAACCATTTCCTTCCTCTAGTCAAGGTGTGCCACTAAATTCTCTTCTCCCATATTTAAGTGTTTCCATTATTCATGAACCCATGCTACCAACCGATTCCTTCATATAATCAAGTTGTGCCCCACATTTCTCTTCTCCCGTATTTGCATTTTTCCCACATTTGCGTTTTTCCCATGTTTGCGATTTTCCCTTATTTGCCTTTTTCCCAAATTTGCGTTTTTCCCATATTTGCGTTTTCACATATTTGCTTCATTCCCATATTTGCATTTTTCCCATATTTGCGTTTTCCCATACTTGCGTTTTTCCCATATTTGCGTTTCATCCCATATTTGCGTTTTTCCCATATTTGGATCTTCCACGTACTTGCGTCTTCCCCATACTTGCATTTTTCTCATACTTGCTTCCTTCCGATATTTGTTTTTTTCTCATATTTACGTTTCTCCAATATTTTCGTTTTCCCCATATTTGCGTTTTCCCTATATATAAGTTTTTCCCATATATGCGTTTTTCCCATATGAGTTTTTCCCATATATGCGTTATTCCAATATGTGCATTTTTCCCATATGTGCACTTTTCCCATTTATCCGTTTTTCTCATATATGCATCTTTCCGGTATTTGCTTTCTTCCCATATGTGCGTTTTTCCGATTTTTGCGTTTTTCCTATATTAGCGTTTTTCCTATATTAGCGTTTTACCCATATTAGCATTTTCCCATATTTGCGTTTTTCGGATATTTGCTTATTTCCCATATTTGCGTTTTTCCCATAGTTGCGTTTTTCCCATATTTGCGTTCTTCCCATATTTGCGTTCTTCCCATATTTCAGTTCTTCCCATATGTGCGTTTTTCTCATACTTGCGTTTTTTCCATATTTGCGTTTATCCCATATTTGTGTTTTTCCCATATTTGTGTTTTTCCCATATTTGCATTTCTCCCATATTTTCGTTTCTCCCATATTTGCGTTACTCCCATATTTGAATTGTTCTCATATCTGCGTTTTTCCCATAATTGCGTTTTTCCCATATTTGAGTTTTTCCCATATCTCATGAACCCATCTTAACAACTGCTTCCTTCTTCTAGTCAAGGTGTGCCACTAAATCCTCTTCTCCCATATTTGAGTTTTTCCATTACTCATGAACCCATGGTACCAACCTATTCCTTCTTTTATTTAAGTTTTGCCCCACACATCTCTTCTCCCATTTTTCCGTTTCTCCCATATTTGCATTTTCCACATATCTACGTTTTTCCCATATCTCATGAACCCATTCTACCATCCCTTTCCTTCTTCTAGTAAACGTGTGCCACTAAATTCTCTTCTCCCATATTTGATTTTTTCCATTACTCATGAACCCATGCTTCCAAAAGATTCCACCCTTTAGTAAAGTTGTGTCCCACACTTCTCTACTCCCAAATTTTGGTTTTTCACGTATTTGCATTTTACAAAATTTGGGGTTTTTCACATATTTCCGTTTTCCCCATATTTGCATTTTTCCCATATCTGCATTTTTCCCATATTTGTGTTTTTCCCATATTCGCGTATTTCCCATATTTGTGTTTTTCCCATATTTGCGTTCTTCCCATATTTGCGTTCTTCCCATATTTGCGATCTTCCCATATGTGCATTTTTCCCATACCTGCGTTTTTCCCATATTTGCGTTTATCCCATATTTGTGTTTTTCCCATATTTGTGTTTTTCCCATATTTGTGTTTTTCTCATATTTGTGTTTTTCCCATATTTGCGTTTCTCCCATATTTGCGTTTCTCCCATATTTGTGTTACTCCCATATTTGCGTTTTCCCATATCTGCGTTTTTCCCATAATTGCGTTTTTCCCATATCTGAGTTTTTCCCATATCTCATGAGCTCATCTTAACAACCGCCTCCTTCTTCTAGTCAAGGTGTGCCACTAAATCCTCTTCTCCCATATTTGAGTTTTTCCATTACTCATGAATCCATGGTTCCAACCAATTCCTTCTTTTATTTAAGTTTTGCCCCACACTTCTCTTCTCCCATATTTCCGTTTTTCCCATATTTCCATTTTCCACATATTTGCGTTTTTCCCATATCTCATGAACCCATTCTACCATCCCTTTCCTTCTTCTAGTAAATGTGTGCCACTAAATTCTCTTCTCCCATATTTGATTATTTCCATTACTCATGAACCCATACTTCCAACACACTCCTTCCTTAAGCAAGTTGTGCCCCACACTTCTCTTCTCCCTTATTTTCGCTTTTCACGTATTTGCGTTTTTCCCATTTTTGCGTTTTTACATATTTCCGTTTTTCCCATATTTGCATGTTTCCCATATTTACATTTTTCCCATATTTGCATTTTCCCATATTCGCATTTTTCCCATATTTGTATTTCTCCCATATTTGCGTTCTTCCCATATTTGCGTTCTTCCCATATCTGCATTCTTCCCATATTTGCGTTTTTCCCATACTTGTGTTTTTCCCATATTTGTGTTTATCCCATATTTGTGTTTTTCCCATATTTGTGTTTTTCCCATATTCGTGATTTTCCCATGTTTTCGTTTCTCCCATATTTGAGTTTCTCCCATATTTGCGATACTCCGATATTTGCGTTTTTCCCATTTTGGCGTTTTTCCCATATCTCATGAACCCATCTTACCAACCACATGCCGCGTGGGATTAGCTGAGCGGTCTGAGGCGCTGCAGTCATGGACTGTGCGGCTGGTCCGAGCGGAGGTTCGAGTCCTCCCTCGGGCATGGATGTGTGTGTTTGTCCTTAGGATAATTTAGTTTAAGTAGTGTGTAAGCTTAGGGACTCATGACCTTAGCAGTTAAGTCCCATATGATTTCACACACATTTGAACAACCAACCACTTCCTTCTTCTAGTCAAGGTGGCCACTAAATCCTCTTCTACCATATTTGAGTTTTTCCAATACTCATGAACCCAGGCTACCAACCGATTCCTTCATATAGTCAAGTTGTGCCCCACATTTCTCTTCTCCCATATTTGCGTTTTTCCCACATTTGCGTTTTTCCCACATTTGCGATTTTCAATTATTTGCGTTTTTCCCATATTTGCGTTTTTCCCATATTTGCGTTTTCCCATATTTGCTTTTTTCCCATATTTGCGTTTTCCCCGTATTTGCGTTTTTCCCATATTTGCGTTTTTCCCATATTTGCGTTTTCCCCATATCTGCGTTTTCCCATATTTACCTTTTTCGCATATTTGCATTTCTCCCATATTTGCATTTCTCCCATATTTCCGTTTATCCCATATTTGAGTTTTTCCTATATCTCAACAACTCATCCTACCAACCGTTTCCTTCCTCTAGTCAAGGTGTCACTAAATTCTTTTCTCCCATATTTAAGTGTTTCCATTATTCATGAACCCATCTACCAACCGATTCCTTCATATAGTCAAGTTGTACCCCGCATTTCTCTTCTCCCATATTTGGTTTTTCCCACATTTGCGGTTTTCCCACATTTGCAATTTTCCCTTATTTGCGTTATTCCCACATTTGCGTTTTTCCCATATTTGCGTTTTTCCCATATTTGCTTTTTTCCCATATTTGATTTTTTCCCATATTTACGTTTTTCCAGTATTTTAGTTCTCCCCATATTTGCTTTTTTCCTATATATGAGTTTTCCCCATATATGCGTTTTCCCCATATATGCGTTTTTCCCTTATTTGCTTTTTTCCAAATATTTGCGTTTTTCCGATTTTTGCGTTTTTCCGATTTTTGCGTTTTTCCTATATTAGCGTTTTTCCTATATTAGCGTCTTCCCCATATTAGCATATTTCCCATATTAGCATTTTCCCATATTTGCGTTTTTCCCATATTTGCTTATTTCCCATATTTGCGTTTTTCCCATATTTGCGTTTTTCCCATATTTGCTTATTTCCCATATTTGCGTTTTCCCCATATTTGCGTTTTTCCCATATTTGCGTTTTTTCCATATTTGCGTTTTTCCCATATTTAAGTTTTTCACTTAATAGGGTTTTTTCAATATTTGCCTTTTTTAACATATTTGTGATTTTCCCATATTTGCGATTCTCCCAAATTTGCGTTGTTCTCATATTTGCGATTTTTCCTATATTTGCGTTTTTCTCATATTTGCGTTTTTCCCACATTTGCATGTTTCCCATATTTGCGTTTCTCCCATATTTCTGTTTTCCCCATATTTGCGTTCTCCTATATCTCATGAACCCATCCTACCAACCGTTTCCTTCCTCAAGTCAAGGTGTGCCACTAAATTCTCTTCTCCCATATTTAAGTGTTTCCATTACTCATGAACCCATGCTACCAACCCATTCCTTCATTTAGTCAAGTTGTGCCCCACGTTTCTCTTCTCCCATATTTGCGATTTTCCCACATTTGCGTTTTTCCCAAGTTTGTGTTTTTCCCTTATTTGCGTTTTTCCCAAGTTTGTTTTTTTCCCATATTTGCGTTTTTCCCATATATGCGTTTTTCCAATATTTGCGTTTATCCCATATCTGAGTTTTTCCCATATTTGCATTTACTCCATATTTGCGTTTTTCCCGTATTTGAATCTTCCCCATACTTGCGTCTTCCCCATACTTGCGTTTTTCTCATACTTGCTTCCTTCCTATGTTTGTTTTTTCCCATATTTACGTTTTTCCAATATTTGCGTTTTCCCCATATATGCGTTTTTCCTATATATGCGTTTTTCCTATATATGCGTTTTTCCTGTGGTGTCACCGCCAGACACCACACTTGCTAGGTGGTAGCTTTAAATCGGCCGCGGTCCATTAGTACATGTCGGACCCGCGTGTCGCCACTGTCAGGGATCGCAGACCGAGTGCCACCACAATGCAGGTCTCGAGATACGGAATAGCACTCGCCCCAGTTGTACGGACGACGTAGCTAGCGACTACACTGGCGAAGCCTCGCTCCTTTGCCGAGCAGATAGTTAGAATAGCCTTCAGCTAAGTCCATGGCTACGACCTAGCAAGGCGCCATTAGTAACATTGCATGTATCTATGGAGTCTCACTTATATCGTCAATAGCGATGTACCAAGGATGAATTAAAGTTAAGTATTCCAGAAGCTACGTACTTTTCTTTATAGCATTCATTACGTATCCTGTTACAGACCTATCTCTTGCCTGCGTGAACTAAACGCGTGCCTTTCGGCTACTTCTGTAGCGTGGCTGTCTTGCTACGCCACAACTGTTGGCGACGACGATTAAAACGATTTTCTTCTTTACCCTTACTTGATTTACTTGTGTCATGGCTTCGCCACACTCTCCAGATGTACTGTCTGAATTTTATCGCTTGCAGACGCAGGCATTATTGGATGCCCTTGGACACGTGGTCCAGGGTCAACGTGCACTGCAAAACGATGCGGCAGCCGCCGCTTCATCGCTACCGCAGCCACAACATGCCGTTGCACCACCATTCCGGCCATATAATGAGGCCCTCGAAACATGGACGGAGTGGTCACACCAGTTTGGATTTCATTTCGCCGCCTATAGAATTCAAGGTATCGAGCGGCAGCCTCATTTATTGGCGTGTGTAGGGGTGCAAACGTACCGTGTGATAGTGTAATTATTTCCCCGACGCGACGTAGCAACTCTGTCCTACGAAGAAATTTTGTCTGCTTTAGATGCCTATATTTGCGCTTCTCCCATATTTGCGTTTCTCCCATATTTGCGTTTCTCCCATATTTGCGTATCTCCCATATTTGCGTATCTCCCATATTTGCGTTTCTCCCATATTTGCGTATCTCCCATATTTGCGTATCTCCCATATTTGCGTATCTCCCATATTTCCGTATCTCCCATATTTGCGTATCTCCCATATTTGCGTATCTCCCATCTTTGCGTATCTCCCATCCTTGCGTATCTCCCATATTTGCGTATCTGCCATATTTGCGTATCTCCCATATTTGCGTATCTCCCATCTTTGCGTATCCCCCATCCTTGCGTATCTCCCATCTTTCCGTATCTCCCATATTAGCGATTCTCCCATATTTGCGTTTCTCCCATATTTGCGTATCTCCCATATTTGCGTATCTCCCATATTTTCGTATCTCCCATATTTGCGTTTCTCCCATATTTGCGTTTCTCCCATATTTGCGTTTCTCCCATATTTGCGGTTATCCCTTATTTGCGTTTATCCCTTATTTGCGTTTTTCACAAATTTGCGTTTTTCACATATTTGCGTTTTTCCCATATTTGTGTTTCATCCCATATTTGCGTTTTTCCCATATTTGGATCTTCCCCATAGTTGCGTCTTCCCCATACTTGCGTTTTTCTCATACTTGCTCCCTCCAATATTTGTTTGTTTCCCATATTTACGTTTTTCCAATATTTTAGTTCTCCCAATATTTGGTTTTTTCTAATATATGAGTTTTTCCCATATATGCGTTTCTCCCATATATGCGTTTTTCCAATACAATTTATGTTTTTCCCAAATTTGCATTTTTCCCATATTTGCGATTTTCCCATATTTGCGTTTTCCCCATATATGCGTTTTTCCCTTATTTGCTTTTTTCCCATATTTGCGTTTTTCCGATTTTTGCGTTTTTCCTATATTAGCGTTTTTCCTATATTAGCGTCTTCCCCATATTAGCATTTTCCCATATTTGCGTTTTACCCATTTTTGCTTATTTCCCATATTTGCGTTTTCCCATATTTGCGTTTTTCCCATATTTGCTTATTTCCCATATTTGCGTTTTTCCCATATTTGCGTTTTTCCCATATTTGCGTTTTTTTCCATATTTGCGTTTTCCCCATATTTAAGATTTTCACTTACTAGGGTTTTTTCAATATTTGCCTTTTTTAACATATTTGTGATTTTCCCATATTTGCGATTCTCCCAAATTTGCGTTGTTCTCATATTTGCGATTTTTCCTATATTTGCGTTTTTCTCATATTTGCGTTTTTCCCATATTTGCATGATTCCCATATTTGCGTCTCTCCCATATTTGTGTTTTCCCATATTTGCGTTTTCCTATATCTCATGAACCCATCCTACCAACCGTATCCTTCCTCAAGTCAAGGTGTGCCACTAAATTCTCTTCTCCCATATTTAAGTGTTTCCATTACTCATGAACCCATGCTACCAACCGATTCCTTCATTTAGTCAAGTTGTGCCCCACGTTTCTCTTCTCCCATATTTGCGATTTTCCCACATTTGCGTTTTTCCCACGTTTGCGTTTTTCCCTTATTTGCGTTATTCCCAAGTCTGTTTTTTTCCCATATTTTCGTTTTTCCCATATATGCGATTTTCCCATACTTGCGTTTATCCCATATCTGAGTTTTTCCCATATTTGCGTTTACTCCATATTTGCGTTTTTCCCGTATTTGAATCTTCCCCATACTTGCGTCTTCCCCATACTTGCGTTTTTCTCATACTTGCTTCCTTCCTATATTTGTTTTTTCCCATATTTACGTTTTTCCAATATTTGCGTTTTCCCCATATATGCGTTTTTCCTATATATGCGTTTTTCCTGTGGTGTCACCGCCAGACACCACACTTGCTAGGTGGTAGCTTTAAATCGGCCGCGGTCCATTAGTACATGTCGGACCCGCGTGTCGCCACTGTCAGGGATCGCAGACCGAGTGCCACCACAATGCAGGTCTCGAGATACGGAATAGCACTCGCCCCAGTTGTACGGACGACGTAACTAGCGACTACACTGGCGAAGCCTCGCTCCTTTGCCGAGCAGATAGTTAGAATAGCCTTCAGCTAAGTCCACGGCTACGACCTAGCAAGGCGCCATTAGTAACATTGCACGTATCTATGGAGTCTCACTTATATCGTCAATAGCGATGTACCAAGGATGGATTAAAGTTAAGTATTCCAGAAGCTACGTACTTTTCTTTATAGCATTCATTACGTATCCTGTTACAGACCTATCTCTGGCCTGCGTGAACTAAACGCGTGCCTTTCGGCTACTTCCGTAGCGTGGCTGTCTTGCTACGCCACAACTGTTGGCGACGACGATTAAAACGATTTTCTTTTTTACCCTTACTTGATTTACTTGTGTCATGGCTTCGCCACACTCTCCAGATGTACTGTCCGAATTTTATCGCTTGCAGACGCAGGCATTATTGGATGCCCTTGGACACGTGGTCCAGGGTCAACGTGCACTGCAAAACGATGCGGCAGCCGCCGCTTCATCGCTACCGCAGCCACAACATGCCGTTGCACCACCATTCCGGCCATATAATGAGGCCCTCGAAACATGGACGGAGTGGTCACGCCGCCTACAGAATTCAAGGTAACGAGCGGCAGCCTTATTTATTGGCGTGTGTAGGGGTGCAAACGTACCGTGTGATAGTGTAATTATTTCTCCGACGCGACGTAGCAACTCTGTCCTACGAAGAAATTTTGTCTGCTTTAGATGCCTATATTTGCACTTCTCCCATATTTGCGCTTCTCCCATATTTGCGCTTCTCCCATATTTGCGCTTCTCCCATATTTGTGCTTCTCCCGTATTTGCGCTTCTTTCATATTTGCGCTTCTCCCATATTTGCGCTTCTCCCATATTTGCGCTTCTCCCATATTTGCGCTTCTCCCATATTTGCGTTTCTCCCATATTTGCGTTTCTCCCACATTTGCGTTTCTCCCATATTTGCGTTTCTTCCATATTTGCACTTCTCCCATATTTGCGTTTCTCCCACATTTGCGTTTCTCCCACATTTGCGTTTCTCCCATATTTGCGTTTCTCCCATATTAGCGATTCTCCCATATTTGCGTTTCTCCCATATTTGCGTTTCTCCCATATTTGCGTTTCTCCCATATTTGCGTATCTCCCATATTTGCGTATCTCTCATATTTGAGTGTCTCCCATATTTTCGTATCTCCCATATTTGCGTATCTCCCATATTTTCGTATCTCCCATATTTGCGTTTCTCCCATATTTGCGTTTCCCCCATATTTGCGTTTCTCCCATATTTGCGTTTCTCCCATATTTGCGTTTATCCCTTATTTGCGTTTATCCCTTTATTTGCGTTTTTCACATATTTGCGTTTTTCACATATTTGCGTTTTTCACATACTAGGGTTTTTTCAATATTTGCCTTTTTTAACATATTTGCGATTTTGCCATACTTGCAATTCTCCCAAATTTGCGTTGTTCTCATATTTGCGATTTTTCCTATATTTGCGTTTTTCCCATATTTGCATTTTTCCCATATTTGCGTTTTTCAAATATTTGCGTTTTTCCCATATTTGCGTTTCTCCCATATTTGCGTTTCTCCCATATTTGCGTTTCTCCCATATTTGCGTTTCTCCCATATTTGCGTTTCTCCCATATTTGCGTCTCCCATATTTGCGTTTCTCTCATATTTGCGTTTCTCCCGCATTTGCGTTTCTCCCACATTTGCGTTTCTCCCATATTTTCATTTCTCCCATATTTGCGTTTCTCCCATATTTGCGTTTTTCCCATATTTGCGTTTTCCTATATCTCATGAACCCATCCTACCAATCGTTTCCTTCCTCAAGTCAAGGTGTGCCACTAAATTCTCTTCTCCCAAATTTAAGTGTTTCCATTACTCATGAACCCAGGCTACCAACCGATTCCTTCATTTAGTCAAGTTGTGCCCCACGTTTCTCTTCTCCCATATTTGCGTTTTTCCCATATTTGCGTTTTTCCCACACTTGCGTTTTTCCCACATTTGCGTTTTTCCCACGTTTGCGTTTTTCCTACGTTTGCGTTTTTCCCACGTTTGCGTTTTTCATCCTTTTGCGTCTTTCCCACGTTTGCGTTTTTCCCACGTTTGCGTTTTTCCCACGTTTGCGTTTTCCTCACGTTTGCGTTCTTCCCACGTTTGCGTTTCTCCCCCATTTGCGTTTTCCCCACGTTTGCGTTTTCCCACGTTTGCGTTTTCCCCACGTTTGCGTTTTCCCCACGTTTGCGTTTACCCCACTTTTGCGTTTTCCCCACGTTTGCGTTTTTCCCACGTTTGCGTTTTTCCCACGATTGCGTTTTTCCCACGTTTGCGTTTTTCCCACGTTTGCGTTTTTCCCACGTTTACGTTTTTTCCCACGTTTGCGCTTTTCCCACGTTTGCGCTTTTCCCACATTTGCGATTTTCCCAGATTTCCGTTTTTACCATATTTGGGTTTTTCCGATTTCTATGTTTCTCCCAGATTTGCGTTTTTCCCAGATTTGCGTTTTTCCCAGATTTGCGATTTTACTATATTTGCGTTTTCCAATTATTTGCGTTTTTCCCATATTTGTGTTTCTCCCATATTTTCGTTTGTCCCATATTTTTGTTTTTCCCATATTTTCGATTTCCCCATAATTGCGTTTTTCCCATATTTGCGTTTTTCCCATATTTGCGTTTATCCCATATTTGCATTTATCCCATATTTGCTTATATCCCATATTTGCCTTTATCCCATATTTGCGTTTATCCCATATTTGCTTTTATCCCATATTTGCGTTTATCCCATATTTGCGTTTATCCCAAATTTGCGTTTATCCCATGTTTGCGTTTTTCCCATGTTTGTGTTTTTCCCATATTTGCGTTTTTCCCATATTAATGTCTCTCCCATATATGTGTTTTTCCCATTAGTAAGGAACCCATCCTACCAACCGTTACTTTCTTCTATTGAAGTTGTGTCCCCAAATTTCTCTTCTCCTATATTTGCGTTTGTCCCATATTTGCGTTTGTCCATTATTTGCGTATTTCCCTTATTTGCATTTCTCTCTTATTTGCGTTTCTCCCTTATTTGCGTTTCTCCCTTATTTGCGTTTCTCCCTTATTTGCGTTTCTCACATATTTGCGTTTCTCACATATTTTCGTTTCTCACATATTTGCGTTTCTCACATAATTGCGTTTCTCACATATTTGCGTTTCTCCTATATTTGCGTTTCTCACATATTTGCGTTTCTCCCATATTTGCGTTTTTCACATATTTGCGTTTCTCCCATATTTGCGTTTCTCCCATATTTGCGTCTGTACCATATTTGTGTTTCTCCCATATTTGCGTCTGTGCCATATTTGCGTCTGTACCATATTTGCGTCTGTACCATACTTGCGTCTGTACCATACTTGCATCTGTACCATACTTGCGTCTGTACCATATTTGCGTCTGTACCATATTTGGGTTTATCCCATATGTCATAAACCCATTTTACCAACCTTTTGCTTCTTCTAGTCAAGGTGTTCCACTAAACCATCTTCTCCCATATTTGAGCTTTTCTATTTCTCATGAACCCATGCTACCAACCGATGCCATCTTATATTTAAGTTGTGCCCCACATTTCTCTTCTCCCATGTTTCCGTTTTTCCCATATTTCCGTTTTTCCCATGTTTCCGTTTTTCCCATGTTTCCGTTTTTCCAATGTTTCCGTTTTTCCCATGTTTCCGTTTTTCCCATGTTTCCGTTTTTCCCATGTTTCCGTTTTTCCCATGTTTCCGTTTTCCCCATGTTTCTGTTTTCCCCATGTTTCCATTTTTCCCATGTTTCCGTTTTTCCCATTTCTATGTTTTTCCCAGATTTCCGTTTTTACCATATTTGCGTTTTCCAATTATTTGCGTTTTCCAATGATTTGCGTTTTCCAATGATTTGCGTTTTTCCCATATCTCACTAACGCATTTGACCATCCCTTTCCTGCTTCTAGCAAACATGTGCCACTAAATTCTCTTCTCCCATATTTGATTTTTCCATTACTCATGAACCCATGCTTCCAAAGGATTCCTTCCTTCAGTCAAGTTGTGCCCCACACTTCCCTTCTCCCTTATTTCCGTTTTTCTCTTATTTGCATTTTCCCATATTTGCGTTTTTCACATATTTCCGTTTTTCCCATATTTGCATGTTTCCAATATTTGCATTTTTCACATATTTCCGTTTTTCCCATATTTGCATGTTTCCCATATTTGCATTTTTCCCATAGTTGCGTTTCTCCAATATTTGTGTTTATCCCATATTTGCGTTTATCCCATATTTGCGTTTATCCCATATTTGCGTTTATCCCATATTTGCGTTTATCCCATATTTGCGTTTATCCCATATTTGCGTTTATCCCATATTTGCGTTTTTCACAAATTTCCGTTTTTTCCATATTTGCATGTTTCCCATACTTGCTTTATTCCCATAGTTGCGTTTCTTCAATATTTGCGTTTCTCCCATATTTGAGTTTATCCCATATTTGTGTTTATCCCATATTTGCGTTTATTACATATTTTCGTTTATCCCATATTTTCGTTTATCCCATATTTGCGTTTATGCCATATTTGGGTTTATTCCATATTTGCGTCTATCCTATATTTGCGTTTATCCCATATATGCGTTTATCCAATGTTTGTGTTTTTCCCATATTTGCGTTTTTCCCATATTAGCGTCTTTCCCATATATGTGTTTTTCCCATTAGTAAGGAACCCATCCTACCAACCGTTACTTTCTTCTATTGAAGTTGTGCCCATAAATTTCTCTTCTCCTATATTTGCGTTTGTCCCATATTTGTGTTTCTCCCATATTTGCGTTTCTCCCATATTTGCGTTTCTCCCATATTTGCGTTTCTCCCGTATTTGCGGTGCTCCCATATTTGCGTTTCTCCCATATTTGCGTTTCTCCCATATTTGCGTTTCTCCCATATTTGCGTTTCTCCCATATTTGCGTTTCTCACATATTTGCGTTTCTCCCATATTTGCGTTTCTCCCATATTTGCGTTTCTCCTATATTTGCGTTTCTCCCATATTTGCGGCTCTCCCATTTTTTCGGCTCTCCCATATTTGCGGCTCTCCCATATTTGCGGCTCTCCCTTATTTGCGGCTCTCCCATATTTGCGGCTCTCCCATATTTGCGGCTCTCCCATATTTGCGGCTCTCCCATATATGCGTTTCTCCCATATTTGCGTTTCTCCCATATTTGCGTTTCTCCCATATTTGCGTTTTTCCCATACTTGCGTTTTTCCCATATTTGCGTTTTTCCCATACTTGCGTTTTTCCCATATTTGCGTTTTTCCTATATTTGCGTTTTTCCCATGATTCCGTTTTTCCCATGTTTCCGTTTTTCCCACGTTTCCGTTTTTCCCATGTTTCCGTCTTTCCCATGTTTCCGTTTATCCCATGTTTCCGTTTTTCCCATGTTTCCGTTTTTCCCATGTTTCTGTTTTTCCCATGTTTCCGTTTTTCCCATGTTTCCGTTTTTCTCGTGTTTCCGTTTTTCCCATGTTTCCGTTTTTCCCATGTTTCCGTTTTTCCCATGTTTCCGTTTTTACCATGTTTCCGTTTTTCCCATATTTCCGTTTTTACCATATTTGCGTTTTTCCGATTTCTATGTTTTTCCCAGATTTGCGATCTTACCATATTTGCGTTTTCCAATTACTTGAGTTTTCCAATTATTTGCGTTTTCCAATTATTTGCGTTTTTCCCATATCTCAGTAACCCATTCAACCATCCCTTTCCTGCTTCTAGCAAACATGTGCCACTAAATTCTCTTCTCCCATATTTGATTTTTCCATTACTCATGAACCCATGCTTCCAAAGGATTTTCTCCTTTAGTCAAGTTGTGCCCCACACTTCTGTTCTCCCTTCTTTTCGTTTTTCCCATATTTGCGTTTTTCGTATATTTCCGTTTTTCCCGTATTTGCATGTTTCCCATATTTGCATTTTTCCCATAGTTGCGTTTCTCCAATATTTGCGTTTCTCCAATATTTGCATTTCTCCCATATTTGTGTTTATCCTATATTTGCGTTTATCCCATAATTGCGTATATCCCATATTCGCGTTTATTCCATATTTGCATTTATCCCATATTTGCATTTATCCCGTATTTGCGTTTATCCCGTATTTGCGTTTATCCCATATTTGCGTTTATCCCATATTTGCGTTTTTCCCATATTTGCGTTTATACCGTATTTGCGTTCATCCCATATTTACGTTCATCCCATATTTGCGTTTATCCCATATTTGCGTTTATACCATATTTGCATTTATCCCAGGTTTGTGTTTTTCCTATATTACCGTCTCTCCCATATATGTGTATTTCCCATATTTGCGTTTATCCCATATTTGCGTTTTTCCCATATTTGCGTTTTTGCCATATTTGCGTTTTTGCCATATTTGCGTTTTTCCCATACTTGCGTTTTTCCCATTCTTGCGTTTTTCTCATATTTGCGGTTTTCCCATATTTGTGTTTTTCCCGTATATCTTGAACCCATCCAACCATCCATTTCCTTCTTGTAGTAAAGGTGTGCCACTAAATTCTCTTCTCCCATATTTGAGTTTTTCCATTACTCATGAACCTGTGCTACCCACTGATTTCGTCTTTGAGTGAAGTTGCGCCCCACATTTCTCTCCTCACATATTTTCGTGTATCCCATATTTGCGTTTTTCCCATACTTGCGTTTTTCCCATACTTGCGTTTTTCCCATACTTGCGTTTTTCGCATACTTGCATTTCTCGCATACTTGCGTTTTTCGCATACTTGCGTTTTTCCCATAATTGCGTTTGTCCCATATTTGCGTTTATCCCATATTTGCGTTTTTCCCATATTTGCGTTTTTCCCATATTTGCGTTTTTCCCATACTTGCGTTTTTCCGATACCTGCATTTCTCCCATACTTGCGTTTTTCCCATACTTACGTTTTTCCCATACTTGCGTTTTTCGCATACTTGCATGTTTCGCATACTAGCGTTTTCGCATACTTGCGTTTTTCCCATATTTGCGATTTTCCCATATTTGCGTTTTTCCCAAATTTGCGTTTTTGCCATATTTGCGTTTTCGCCATATTTGCGTTTTCGCCATATTTGCGTTTTCGCCAAATTTCCGTTTTCGCCATATTTGCATTTTTGCCACATTTGCGTTTTTGCCATATTTGCGTTTTTGCCAAATTTGCGTTTTTGCCATATTTGCGTTTTTGCCATATTTGCGTTTTTGCCATATTTGCGTTTTTGCCATATTTGCGTTTTTGCCACATTTGCGATTTTGTCATATTTGCGATTTTGCCATATTTGCGATTTTGCCATATTTGCGTTTTCGCCATATTTGCGTTTTCGCCATATCTGCGTTTTTGCCATATTTGTGTTTTTCCCGTTTCTCTTGAACGCATCCTACCATTGATTTCCTTCTTCTAGTCAAGGTGTCCCACTATATCCTCTTCTCCCATATTTGAGTTTTTCCATTACTTTTGAACCCATGCTACCAACCGATTCCTTCTTTTACTAATGTTGTGCCCCACATATCTCTTCTCCCATACTTGCGTTTTTCCAATAATTGCGTTTTTCCAATATTTGCGTTTTTCCCTTATTTGCGTTTTGCCCATATTTGCGTTTTGCCCATATTTGTGTTTCACCCATATTTGCGTTTCTCGAATTATTGCGTTTTTCCCATATTTGCGTTTCCCCTAATTTGAGTTTCTCCCATATTTACGTTTATCTTGTACTTGCATCTTTCCCGTATTCGAGATTTCCCGTATTTGAATTTTGCCGTATTTGAGTTTTTCCCATATTTGCGTTTTCCTTTTACTTGCGTTTTTGTCATATTTGCGTCTTCCCATATTTGCGTTTTTCCCATATTTGAGTTTTTCCTATATTTGCGTTTTTCCCATATTTGCGTTCTTCCCATATTTGCGTTTTTTCCATATTTGCGTTTTTCCCATATTTCCGTTTTTCACATATTTGCGTTTTCCCAATATTTGCGTTTTTCCCATATTTGAGTTTTTTCCATATTTCCGTTTTTCCCATATTTGCGTTTTTCCCATATTTGCGTTTTTCCCATATTTGCGATTTTCCCATATTTGCGTTTTTCCCATATTTGCGTTTATCCCATACTTACGTTTTTCCCATACTTGCGTTTTTCCGATACCTGCATTTCTCCTATACTTGCGTTTTTCCCATACTTGCGTTTTTCCCATACTTGCGTTTTTCGCATACTTGCGTGTTTCGCATACTTGCGTTTTTCCCATATTTGCGATTTTCCCATATTTGCGTTTTTCCCAAATTTGCGTTTTTGCCATATTTGCGTTTTTGCCATATTTGTGTTTTCGCCATATTTGTGTTTTCGCCATATTTGCGTTTTTGCCATATTTGCGTTTTTGCCATATTTGCGTTTTTGCCATATTTGCGTATTTGCCAAATTTGCGTTTTTGCCATATTTGCGTTTTTGCCATATTCGCGTTTTTGCCATATTTGCATTTTTACAATATTTGCGTTTTTGCCATATTTGCGTTTTTGCCACATTTGCGATTTTGCCATATTTGCGATTTTGCCATATTTCCGATTTTGCCATATTTGCGTTTTCGCCATATTTGCGTTTTCGCCATATCTGCGTTTTTGCCATATTTGTGTTTTTCCCGTTTCTCTTGAACGCATCCTACCATTGATTTCCTTCTTCTAGTCAAGGTGTCCCACTATATCCTCTTCTCCCATATTTGAGTTTTTCCATTACTTTTGAACCCATGCTACCAACCGATTCCTTCTTTTACTAATGTTGTGCCCCACATATCTCTTCTCCCATACTTGCGTTTCTCCAATAATTGTGTTTTTCCAATATTTGCGTTTTCCCCTTATTTGCGTTTTGCCCATATTTGCGTTTTGCCCATATTTGTGTTTCACCCATATTTGCGTTTCTCGAATTATTGCGTTTCTCCCATATTTGCGTTTCCCCTAATTTGAGTTTCTCCCATATTTACGTTTATCTTGTATTTGCATCTTTCCCGTATTTGAGATTTCCCGTATTTGAATTTTGCCGTATTTGAGTTTTTCCCATATTTGCGTTTTCATTTTACTTGCGTTTTTGTCATATTTGCGTCTTCCCATATTTGCGTTTTTCCCATATTTGAGTTTTTCCTATATTTGCGTTTTTCCCATATTTGCGTTTTTCCCATATTTGCGTTTTTCCCATACTTGCGTTTTTCCGATACCTGCATTTCTCCCATACTTGCGTTTTTCCCATACTTACGTTTTTCCCATACTTGCGTTTTTCGCATACTTGCATGTTTCGCATACTAGCGTTTTCGCATACTTGCGTTTTTCCCATATTTGCGATTTTCCCATATTTGCGTTTTTCCCAAATTTGCGTTTTTGCCATATTTGCATTTTTGCCATATTTGCGTTTTCGCCATATTTGCGTTTTCGCCAAATTTCCGTTTTCGCCATATTTGCATTTTTGCCACATTTGCGTTTTTGCCATATTTGCGTTTTTGCCAAATTTGCGTTTTTGCCATATTTGCGTTTTTGCCATATTCGCGTTTTTGCCATATTTGCGTTTTTGCCATATTTGCGTTTTTGCCACATTTGCGATTTTGTCATATTTGCGATTTTGCCATATTTGCGATTTTGCCATATTTGCGTTTTCGCCATATTTGCGTTTTCGCCATATCTGCGTTTTTCCCATATTTGTGTTTTTCCCGTTTCTCTTGAACGCATCCTACCATTGATTTCCTTCTTCTACTCAAGGTGTCCCACTATATCCTCTTCTCCCATATTTGAGTTTTTCCATTACTTTTGAACCCATGCTACCAACCGATTCCTTCTTTTACTAATGTTGTGCCCCACATATCTCTTCTCCCATACTTGCGTTTTTCCAATAATTGCGTTTTTCCAATATTTGCGTTTTTCCCTTATTTGCGTTTTGCCCATATTTGCGTTTTGCCCATATTTGTGTTTCACCCATATTTGCGTTTCTCGAATTATTGCGTTTTTCCCATATTTGCGTTTCCCCTAATTTGAGTTTCTCCCATATTTACGTTTATCTTGTATTTGCATCTTTCCCGTATTTGAGATTTCCCGTATTTGAATTTTGCCGTATTTGAGTTTTTCCCATATTTGCGTTTTCATTTTACTTGCGTTTTTGTCATATTTGCGTCTTCCCATATTTGCGTTTTTCCCATATTTGAGTTTTTCCTATATTTGCGTTTTTACCATATTTGCGTTTTTCCCATATTTGTGTTTTTCCCATACTTGCGTTTTTCCGATACCTGCATTTCTCCCATACTTGCGTTTTTCCCATACTTCCGTTTTTCCCATACTTGCGTTTTTCCCATACTTGCGTTTTTCCCACACTTTCGTTTTTCCCATACTTGCGTTTTTCGCATACTTGGGTTTTTCGCATTCTTGCGTTTTTCGCATACTTGCGTTTTTCCCATATTTGCGTTTTTCCCATATTTGCGTTTTTCCCATATTTGCGTTTTTCCCATATTTGCGGTTTCCCATATTTGCGTTTTTGCCATTTTTGCGTTTTCGCCATATTTGCACTTTCGCCATATTTGCGTTTTCGCCGCATTTGCGTTTTTGCCAAATTTGCGTTTTTGCCATATTTTCATTTTTGCCATATATGCGTTTTTGTCATATTTGCGATTTTGCCATATTTGTGTTTTGCCATATTTGCGTTTTAGCCATATTTGCGTTTTCGCCACATTTGCGTTTTAGCCATATTTGCGTTTTTGCCATATTTGCGTTTTTGCCATATTTGTTTTTTTCCCGTTTCTCTTGAACCCATCCTACCATCCACTTCCTTCTTCTAGTCAAGGTGTCCCACTAAATCCTCTTCTCCCATATTTGAGTTTTTCCATTACTTATGAACCCATGCTACCAACCGATTCCTTCTTTTACTTATGTTGTGCCCCACATATCTCTTTTCCCATACTTGCGTTTTTCCAATATTTGCGTTTTTCCAATATTTGCGTTTTTCCAATATTTGCGTTTTTCCAATATTTGCGTTTTTCCCTTATTTGCGTTTTGCCCATACTTGCGTTCTGCCCATATTTGTGTTTCACCCATATTTGCGTTACTCGAATTATTGCATGTTTCCCATATTTGCGTTTCCCCTAATTTGAGTTTCTCCCTTATTTACGTTTATCTTGTATTTGCATCTTTCCCGTATTTGAGTTTTCCCGTATTTGAATTTTGCCGTATTTGTGTTTTTCCCATATTTGCGTTTTCCTTTTACTTGCGTTTTTGTCATATTTGCGTTTTCCCATATTTATGTTTTTCCCATATTTGCGTTTTTCCCATATTTGTGTTTTTTTCATATTTGCGTTATTCCCATATTTGCGTTTTTCCCATATTTGCGTTTTTCCAATATTTGCGTTTTTTACATATTTGCGTTATTCCCATATTTGCGTTTTTCCCATATTTGCATTTTTCCAATATTTGCGTTTTTCCCATATTTGCGATTTTCCCATATTTGCGTTTTTCCCATATTTTCGTTTTTCCCATATTTGCGTTTTTCCCATATTTGCGTTTTTCCCATTTTATCGTTTTTCCCATATTAGCGTTTTTCCCATATTATCGCTTTTCCCATATTTGCGTTTTCACATATTTGCGTTTTTCCCATATTTGCGTTTTTCCCATATTTGCGTCTCTTCCATATTTGCGTTTTTCCCATATTTGCATTTCTCCCAAATTTGCGTTTCTCCCATATTTGCGTTTTTCCAATATTTGCGTTTTTCCCATATTTGCGTTTTTTCCATATTTGCGTTTTTCCCATATTTGCGTTTTTCCCATATTTGCGTTTTTCCAGTATTTGCGTTTTTCCCATATTTGCGTTTTTCCCATATTTGCGTTTTTCCTATATTTGCGTCTCTCCCATATTTGCGTTTCTCCCATATTTGCGTTTCTCCCATATTTGCGTTGCTCCCATTTTTGCGTTTTTCCCATATTTGGGTTTTTCCCATATTTTCGTTTGTCCCATATTTTCGTTTTTCCCATATTTGCGTTTTTCCCATATTTGCGCTTTTCCCATATTTGTGTTTTTCCCATATTATCGTTTTTCCCATATTAGCGTTTTTCCTGTATTATCTTTTTTCCCATATTTGCGTTTTTCCCATATTTGCGTTTCTCCCATATTTGCGGTTTTCCCATGTTTGGGTTCTTCCCCTTATTTGTGGTTTTCCAATATTTGTGTTTTTCCCGTATATCTTGAACCCATCCTACCATCCATTTCCTTCTTGTAGTAAAGGTGTGCCACTAAATTCTCTTCTCCCATATTTGAGTTTTTCCATTACTCATGAACCTGTGCTTCCAACTGATTCCGTCTTTTAGTGAAGTTGCGCCCCACATTTCTCTCCTCCCATATTTTCGTCTTTCCCATACTTGCGTTTTTCCCATACTTGGGTTTTTTCCATACTTGCGTTTTTCCCATACTTGCGTTTTTCCCATACTTTCGTTTTTTCCATACTTGCGTTTTTCGCACACTTGCGTTTTTCGCATACTTGCGTTTTTCGCATATTTGCGTTTTTCCCATATTTGCGTTTTTCCATATTTGCGTTTTTCCAATATTTGCGTTTTTCCCATATTTGCGTTTTTCCCATATTTGCGTTTTCCCCATATTTGCGTTTTTGCCATATTTGCGTTTTTGCCATATTTGCGATTTTGCCATATTTGCGATTTTGCCATATTTGCGTTTTCGCCATATTAGTGTTTTCGCCATATTTGCGTTGTAGCCATATTTGCGTTTTTGCCATATTTGCGTTTTTGCTATATGTGTGTTTTTCCCGTTTCTCTTGAACCCATCCTACCATCCATTTCCTTCTTCTAGTCAAGGTGTCCCACTAAATCCTCTTCTCCCATATTTGAGTTTTTCCATTACTTATGAACCCATGCTACCAACCGATTCTTTCTTTTACTTATGTTGTGCCCCACATATCTCTTCTCCCATACTTGCGTTTTTCCAATATTTGCGTTTTTCCAATATTTGCGTTTTTCCAATATTTGCGTTTTTCCAATATTTGCGTTTTTCCCTTATTTGCGTTTTGCCCATATTTGCGTTTTGCCCATATTTGTGTTTCACCCATATTTGCGTTACTCGAATTTTTGCGCTTTTCACATATTTGCGTTTCACCTAATTTGAATTTCACCCATCTTTACGTTTATCTTGTATTTGCATCTTTCCCGTATTTGACTTTTCCCGTATTTGAATTTTGCCGTATTTGCGTTTTTCCCATATTTGCGTTTTCCTTTTAATTGCGTTTTTGTCATATTTGCGTTTTTCCCATATTTGCGTTTCTCCCATATTTGCGTTTTTCCATATTTTCGTTTTTCCAATATTTGCGTTTTTCCCATATTTGCGTTTTTCCCATATTTGCGTTTTTCCCATATTGCGTTTTTCCCATATTTGCGTTTTTCACATTTTTGTGCTTTTCCCATACTTGCGTTTTTCCCATATTTGCGTTTTTCCCAAATTTGCGTTTTTGCCATATTTGCATTTTTGCCATATTTGCGTTTTCGCCATATTTGAGTTTTCGCCAAATTTCCGTTTTCGCCATATTTGCATTTTTGCCACATTTGCGTTTTTGCCATATTTGCGTTTTTGCCAAATTTGCGTTTTTGCCATATTTGCGTTTTTGCCATATTCGCGTTTTTGCCATATTTGCGTTTTTGCCATATTTGCGTTTTTGCCACATTTGCGATTTTGTCATATTTGCGATTTTGCCATATTTGCGATTTTGCCATATTTGCGTTTTCGCCATATTTGCGTTTTCGCCATATCTGCGTTTTTGCCATATTTGTGTTTTTCCCGTTTCTCTTGAACGCATCCTACCATTGATTTCCTTCTTCTAGTCAAGGTGTCCCACTATATCCTCTTCTCCCATATTTGAGTTTTTCCATTACTTTTGAACCCATGCTACCAACCGATTCCTTCTTTTACTAATGTTGTGCCCCACATATCTCTTCTCCCATACTTGCGTTTTTCCAATAATTGCGTTTTTCCAATATTTGCGTTTTTCCCTTATTTGCGTTTTGCCCATATTTGCGTTTTGCCCATATTTGTGTTTCACCCATATTTGCGTTTCTCGAATTATTGCGTTTTTCCCATATTTGCGTTTCCCCTAACTTGAGTTTCTCCCATATTTACGTTTATCTTGTATTTGCATCTTTCCCGTATTTGAGATTTCCCGTATTTGAATTTTGCCGTATTTGAGTTTTTCCCATATTTGCGTTTTCATTTTACTTGCGTTTTTGTCATATTTGCGTCTTCCCATATTTGCGTTTTTCCCATATTTGAGTTTTTCCTATATTTGCGTTTTTCCCATATTTGCGTTTTTCCCATATTTGCGATTTTCCCATACTTGCGTTTTTCCCATACTTCCGTTTTTCCCATACTTGCGTTTTTCCCATACTTGCGTTTTTCCCACACTTTCGTTTTTCCCATACTTGCGTTTTTCGCATACTTGGGTTTTTCGCATTCTTGCGTTTTTCGCATACTTGCGTTTTTCCCATATTTGCGTTTTTCCCATATTTGCGTTTTTCCCATATTTGCGTTTTTCCCATATTTGCGGTTTCCCATATTTGCGTTTTTGCCATTTTTGCGTTTTCGCCATATTTGCACTTTCGCCATATTTGCGTTTTCGCCGCATTTGCGTTTTTGCCAAATTTGCGTTTTTGCCATATTTTCGTTTTTGCCATATATGCGTTTTTGTCATATTTGCGATTTTGCCATATTTGTGTTATGCCATATTTGCGTTTTAGCCATATTTGCGTTTTCGCCACATTTGCGTTTTAGCCATATTTGCGTTTTTGCCATATTTGCGTTTTTGCCATATTTGTTTTTTTCCCGTTTCTCTTGAACCCATCCTACCATCCATTTCCTTCTTCTAGTCAAGGTGTCCCACTAAATCCTCTTCTCCCATATTTGAGTTTTTCCATTACTTATGAACCCATGCTACCAACCGATTCCTTCTTTTACTTATGTTGTGCCCCACATATCTCTTTTCCCATACTTGCGTTTTTCCAATATTTGCGTTTTTCCAATATTTGCGTTTTTCCAATATTTGCGTTTTTCCAATATTTGCGTTTTTCCCTTATTTGCGTTTTGCCCATATTTGCGTTCTGCCCATATTTGTGTTTCACCCATATTTGCGTTACTCGAATTGTTGCATGTTTCCCATATTTGCGTTTCCCCTAATTTGAGTTTCTCCCTTATTTACGTTTATCTTGTATTTGCATCTTTCCCGTATTTGAGTTTTCCCGTATTTGAATTTTGCCGTATTTGTGTTTTTCCCATATTTGCGTTTTCCTTTTACTTGCGTTTTTGTCATATTTGCGTTTTCCCATATTTATGTTTTTCCCATATTTGCGTTTTTCCCATATTTGTGTTTTTTTGATATTTGCGTTATTCCCATATTTGCGTTTTTCCCATATTTGCGTTTTTCCAATATTTGCGTTTTTTACATATTTGCGTTATTCCCATATTTGCGTTTTTCCCATATTTCCATTTATCCCATATTTGCGTTTTTCCCATATTTGCGTTTTTCCCATACTTGCATTTTTCCCATACTTGCGTTTTTCCCATACTTGCGTTTTTCCCATACTTTCGCTTTTCCCATACTTGCGTTTTTCGCATACTTGGGTTTTTCGCATTCTTGCACTTTTCCCATACCTGCGTTTTTCCCATATTAGCGTTTTTCCCATATTTGAATTTATCCCATATTTGCGTTTTTCCCATATTTGCGTTTTTCCCATACTTGCGTTTTTCCCATATTTGCGTTTTTCCCATATTTGCGTTTTTCCCATATTTGCGATTATCCTATATTTGTGTTCTTGCCATATTTGCGTTTTCGCCGTAATTGCGTTTTTGCCAAATTTATGTTTTTGCCATATTTGCGCTTTTGCTATATTTGCGTTTTTGCCATATTTGCGTTTTTGCCATGTTTGCGATTTTGCCATATTTGCGATTTTGCCATATTTGCGTTTTCGCCATATTTGCGTTTTCGCCATAGTTGCATTTTCGGCATATTTGCGTTTTCGCCATATTTGCGTTGTCACCACATTTGCGTTTTAGCCATATTTGCGTTTTTGCCATATTTGCGTTTTTGCCATATTTGTGTTTTTCCCGTTTCTCTTGAACCCATCCTACCATCCATTTCCTTCTTCTAGTCAAGGTGTCCCACTAAATCCTCTTCTCATATATTTGAGTTTTTCCATTACTTATGAACCCATCCTACCAACCGATTCCTTCTTTTACTTATGTTGTGCCCCATATATCTCTTCTCCCATACTTGCGTTTTTCCAATATTTGCGTTTGTCCAATATTTGCGTTTTTCCAATATTTGCGTTTTTCCAATATTTGCGTTTTTCCCTTATTTGCGTTTTGCCCATATTTGCGTTTTGCCCATATTTGTGTTTCACCCATATTTGCGTTACTCGAATTATTGCGTTTTTCCCATATTTGCGTTTACCCTAATTTGAGTTTCTCCCATATTTACGTTTATCTTGTATTTGCATATTTCTCGTATTTGAGTTTTCCCGTATTTGAATTTTGCCGTATTTGCTTTTTTCCCATATTTGAGTTTTCCTTTTACTTGCGTTTTTGTCATATTTGCGTTTTCCCATATTTGCGTTTTTCACATATTTGAGTTTTTCTCATATTTGCGTTTTTCCCATATTTGCGTTTTTTCAATATTTGCGTTTTTCCCATATTTGCGTTTTTCCCATTTTTCGTTTTTCCCATATTTGCGTTTTTCCCATATTTGCGTCTTTCCCATATTTGCTTCTTTCCCATATTTGCGTCTTTCCCATATTTGCGTCTTTCCCATATTTTCGTCTTTCCCATATTTGCGTTTTGCCCATATTTGCGTTTTGCCCATATTTGCGTTCCGCCCATGTTTGCGTTCCGCCCATGTTTGCGTTTCGCCCATATTTGCGTTTCGCCCATGTTTGCGTTTCGCCCATGTTTGCGTTTCGCCCATGATTGTGTTTCGCACAAGTTTGCGTTTCGCCCATGTTTGCGTTTCGCCCATGTTTGCGTTTCGCCCATATTTGCATCTCTCCCATATTTGCGTCTCTCCCATATTTTCGTCTCTCCCATATTTGCGTCTCTCCCATATTTGCGTCTCTCCCACATTTCCGTCTCTCCCATATTTGTGTCTCTCCCATATTTGCGTCTCTCCCATATCTGCGTCTCTCCCATATCTGCGTCTCTGCCATATCTGTTTTTTTCCCATATCTGCGTTTTACCATATCTGCGTTTTTTGAATATCTGCATTTTTCCAATATTTTGCGATTTACCAATATCTGCGATTTTCCAATATCTGCGTTATGCCCATATTTGCGTTTTGCCCATATTTGCGCTTTGCCCATATTTGCGTTTTGCCCATATTTGCGTTTTTCCCATATTTGTGTTTTTCCCATATTTGCGATTTACCCATATTTGCGATTTTCCCATATTTGCGTTTTTCCCATATTTGCGTTTTTCCCATATTTGCGTTTTTCCCATATTTTCGTTTTTCCCATATTTGCGTTTTTCCCATATTTTCGTTTTTCCCATATTTGCGTTTTTCCCATGTTATCGTTTTTCCCATATTTACGTCCTTTCCATATTTGCGTTTTCCAATACTTTCATTTTTCCAATACTTTCGTTTTTCCAATACTTGCGGTTTGCCCATATTTGCGTTTTGCCCATATTTGCGTTTTTCCCATATTTGCGTCTTTCCCATATTTGCTTCTTTCCCATATTTGCGTCTTTCCCATATTTGCGTCTTTCCCATATTTGCGTCTTTTCCATATTTGCGTTTTCCCATATTTGCGTTTTTCCCATATTTGCATTTTTCCCATATTTGCGATTTTCCCATATTTGCGTTTTTCCCATATTTGCGTTTTTCCCATATTTGCGTTTTTCCCATATTTGCGTTTATCCCATATTTGCATTTTTGCCATATTTGCGTTTTCGCCATATTTGCGTTTTCGCCATAGTTGCGTTTTCGCCATATTTGCGTTTTCGGCATATTTGCGTTTTTGCCGTATTTGCGTTTTTGTCAAATTTGCGTTTTTGCCATATTTGCATTTTTGCCATATTTGCGATTTTGCCATATTTGCTATTTTGCCATATTTGCGTTTTCGCCATATTTGCGTTTTCGCCATAGTTGTATTTTCGCCATATTTGCGTTTTCGCCACATTTGCGTTTTAGCCATATTTGCGTTTTTGCCATATTTGCGTTTTTGCCATATTTGTCTTTTTCCCGTTTCTCTTGAACCCATCCTACCATCCATTTCCTTCTTCTAGTCAAGGTGTCCCACTAAATCCTCTTCTCCCATATTTGAGATTTTCCATTACTTATGAACCCACGCTACCAACCGATTCCTTCTTCTACTTATGTTGTGCCCCACATATGTCTTCTCCCATACTTGGGTTTTTCCAATATTTGCGTTTTTCCAATTTTTGCGTTTTTCCAAAATTTGGGTTTTTCCATTGTTTGCGTTTTACCCATATTTGAGTTTTGCCCATATTTGCGTTTTGCCCATATTTGTGT
The DNA here is from genome assembly GCF_021461395.2 of Schistocerca americana. NCBI lineage: Eukaryota > Metazoa > Arthropoda > Insecta > Orthoptera > Acrididae > Schistocerca > Schistocerca americana. The sequence goes on from NC_060127.1 coordinate 141,891,052, forward strand.
TTCACCCATATTTGCGTTAATCGAATTATTGCGTGTTTCCCATATTTGCGTTTCCCCTAATTTGAGTTTCTCCCATATTTACGTTTATCTTGTATTTGCATCTTTCCCGTTTTTGAGTTTTCCTGTATTTGAATTTTGCCGTGTTTGCGTTTTCCTTTTACTTGCGTTTTTGTCTTATTTGCGTTTTCCTATATTCACGATTTTCCCATATTTTCGTTTTTCACATATTTGAGTTTTTCCCATATTTGCGTTTTTCCCATATTTGCGTTTTCCCATATTTGTGTTTTTCCCATATTTGCGTTTTTCCCATATTTGCGTTTTTCCCATATTTGCGTTTTTCCAATATTTGCGTTTTTCCCATATTTGCGTTTATCCCATATTTGCATTTTTCCCATATTTGCATTTTTCCCATATTTGCGTTTTTTCCATATTTGCGTTTTCCCCATATTATCGTTTTTCCCATATTATCGTTTTTCCCATATTATCGCTTTTCCCATATTTGCGTTTTTCCCATATTTGCGTTTTTCCCATATTTGCGTCTCTCCCATATTTGCGTTTCTCCCATATTTGCGTTTCTCCCAAATTTGCGTTTTTCCCATATTTGCGTTTTTCCCATATTTGCGTTTCTCCCATATTTGCGTTTTTTTCATATTTGCGTTTTTCCCATATTTGCGTTTTTCCCATATTTGCGTTTTTCCAGTATTTGCATTTTTCCCGTATTTGCGTTTTTCCCATATTATCGTTTTTCCCATATGAGCGTTTCTCTTATATTATCGTTTTTCCCATATCTGCATTTTTCCCATATTTGCGTTTTTCCCATATTTGCGTTTTTCCCATATTTCCGTCTCTCCATTATTTGCGTTTTTCCCATATTTGCGTTTTTCCCTAATTTGCGTTTTTCCCATATTTTCGTTTGTCCCATATTTTCGTTTTTCCCATATTATCGTTTTTCCCATGTTAGCGTTTTTCCCATACTATCCTTTTCCCATATTTGCGTTTTTCCCATATTTGCGTTTCTCCCATATTTGCGGTTTTCCCATGTTTGGGTTCTTCCCCTTATTTGCGGTTTTCCAATATTTGTGTTTTTCCTGTGTCTCTTGAACCCATCCTACCATCCATTTCCTTCTTGTAGTAAAGGTGTGCCACTAAATTCTCTTCTCCCATATTTGAGTTTATCCATTACTCATGAACCTGTGCTACCAACTGATTCCGTCTTTTAGTGAAGTTGCGCCCCACATTTCTCTCCTCCCATATTTTCGTTTTTCCCATACTTGCGTTTTTCCCATACTTGCGTTTTTCCCATACTTGCGTTTTTCCCATTCTTTCGTTCTTCCCAAACTTGCGTTTTTCGCACACTTGCGTTTTTCACATACTTGCGTTTTTCGCATACTTGCGTTTTTCCCATATTTGCGTTTTTTACATATTTGCATTTTTCCATATTTGCGTTTTTCCCATATTTGCGTTTTTCCCATATTTGCGTTTTTGCCATATTTGCGTTTTTCCCATATTTTCGTTTGTCCCATATTTTCGTTTTTCCCATATTTTCGTTTTTCCCATATTTGCGTTTTTCCCATATTTGCGATTTCCCATATTTGCGTTTTTCCCATATTTGCGTTTTTCCCATATTTTCGTTTGTCCCATATTTTCGTTTTTCCCATATTTTCGTTTTTCCCATATTTGCGTTTTTCCCATATTTGCGATTTCCCATATTTGCGTTTTTCCCATATTATCGTTTTTCCCATGTTAGCGTTTTTCCCATACTATCTTTTTTCCCATATTTGCGTTTTTCCCATATTTGCGTTTCTCCCATATTTGCGGTTTTCCCATGTTTGGGTTCTTCCCCTTATTTGCGGTTTTCCAATATTTGTGTTTTTCCTGTGTCTATTGAACCCATCCTACCATCCATTTCCTTCTTGTAGTAAAGGTGTGCCACTAAATTCTCTTCTCCCATATTTGAGTTTATCCATTACTCATGAACCTGTGCTACCAACTGATTCCGTCTTTTAGTGAAGTTGCGCCCCACATTTCTCTCCTCCCATATTTTCGATTTTCCCATACTTGCGTTTTTCCCATACTTTCGTTTTTCCCATACTTGCGTTTTTCCCATACTTTCGTTTTTCCCATACTTTCGTTTTTCGCACACTTGCATTTTTCACATGCTTGCGTTTTTCGCATACTTGCGTTTTTCCCATGTTTGCGTTTTTCCCATATTTGCATTTTTCCATATTTGCGTTTTTCCCATATTTGCGTTTTTGCCATATTTGCGTTTTTGCCATATTTGCGTTTTTGCCATATTTGCGATTTTGCCATATTTGCGATTTTGCCATATTTGCGTTTTCGCCATATTTGCATTTTCGCCATATTTGCGTTTTCGCCATATTTGCGTTTTCGCCATATTTGTGTTTTAGCCATATTTGCGTTTTTGCCATATTTGCGTTTTTGCCATATTTGTGTTTTTCCCGTTTCTCTTGAACCCATCCTACCATCCATTTCCTTCTTCTAGTCAAGTTGTCCCACTAAATCCTCTTCTCCCATATTTGAGTTTTTCTATTACTTATGAACCCATGCTACCAACCGATTCCTTCTTTTACTTATGTTGTGCTCCACATATCTCTTCTCCCATACTTGCGTTTTTCCAATATTTGCGTTTTTCCCATATTACTTTTTTCCCATTTTTGCGTTTTTCCCATATTAGCGTCTCTCCCATATTTCCGTTTTTCCCATATTTGCGTTTTTCCCACACTTTCGTTTTTCCCATACTTGCTTTTTTCGCATACTTGGGTTTTTCGCAGTCTTGCGTTTTTCGCATACTTGCGTTTTTCCCATATTTGCGTTTTTCCCATATTTGCGTTTTTCCCATATTTGCGTTTTTCCCATATTTGCGTTTTTCCCATATTTGCGTCTATCCCATATTTGCGTTTTTGCCATATTTGCGTTTTCGCCATATTTGCGTTTTCGCCATATTTGCGTTTTCGCCATATTTGCGTTTTCACCGTGTTTGCGTTTTTGCCATATTTGCGTTTTTGCCAAATTTGCGTTTTTGCCATATTTGCGTTTTTGCCATATTTGCATTTTTGCCATATTTGCGATTTTGCCATATTTGCGATTTTGCCATATTTGCGTTTTCGCCATATTTGCGTTTTCGCCATAGTTGTATTTTCGCCATATTTGCGTTTTCGCCATATTTGCGTTTTCGCCACATTTGCGTTTTAGCCATATTTGCGTTTTTGCCATATTTGCGTTTTTGCCATATTTTTTTTTTTCCCGTTTCTCTTGAACCCATCCTTCAATCCATTTCCTTCTTCTAGTCAATGTGTCCCACTAAATCCTCTTCTCCCATATTTGAGTTTTTCCATTACTTATGAACCCATGCTACCAACCGATTCCTTCTTTTACTTATGTTGTGCCCCACATATGTCTTCTCCCATACTTGCGTTTTTCCAATATTTGCGTTTTTCCCTTATTTGCGTTTTGCCCATATTTGCGTTTTGCCCATATTTGTGTTTCACCCATATTTGCGTTACTCGAATTATTGCGTGTTTCCCATATTTGCGTTTCCCCTAATTTGAGTTTCTCCCATATTTACGTTTATCTTGTATTTGCATCTTTCCCGTATTTGAGTTTTCCCGTATTTGAATTTTGCCGTATTTGCGTTTTTTCCATTTTTGCGTTTTCCTTTTACTTGCGTTTTTGTCTTATTTGCGTTTTCCCATATTTACGTTTTTCCCATATTTGCGTTTTTCACATATTTGAGTTTTTCCCATATTTGCGTTTTTCCCATATTTGCGTTTTTCCCATATTTGTGTTTTTCCCATACTTGCGTTTTTCCCATATTTGTGTTTTTCCCATATTTGCGTTTTTCCCATACTTTCGTTTTTCCCATATTTGCGTTTTTCCCATTTTTGCATTTTTCCCATACTTGCGTTTTTTCCATATTTGCGTTTTTCCCATATTTGCGTTTTTCCCATATTTGCGTTTTTCCAATATTTGCGTTTTTCCCATATTTGCGTATTTCATATATTTGCGATTTTCCCATATTTTCGTTTTTCCCATATTTGCGTTTTTCCCATATTTTCGTTTTTCCCATATTTGCGTTTTTCCCATATTATCGTTTTTCCCACATTATCGTTTTTCCCATATTATCGCTTTTCCCATATTATCGTTTTTCCCATATTCGCGTTTTTCCCATATTTGCGTTTTTCCCATATTTGCGTTTTTCCCATATTTGCGTCTCTCCCATATTTGCGTTTCTCCCATATTTGCGTTTCTCCCATATTTGCGTTTCTCCCATATTTGCGTTTTTCCCATATTTGCGTTTTTCCCATAATTTCGTTTGTTACATATTTTCGTTTTTCCCATACTTGCGTTTTACCCATATTTGCGTTTTTCCCATATTTGCGTTTTTCCCATATTTGCGTCTCTCCCATATTTGCGTTTTTCCCATATTTGCGTTTTTCCCATATTTGCGTTTCTCCCATATTTGCGGTTTTCCCATGTTTGGGTTCTTCCCCTTATTTGCGGTTTTCCAATATCTGTGTTTTTCCTGTATCCCTTGAACCCATCCTACCATCCATTTCCTTCTTGTAGTAAAGGTGTGCCACTAAATTCTCTTCTCCCATATTTGAGTTTTTCATTACTCATGAACCTGTGCTACCAACTGATTCCGTCTTTTAGCGAAGTTGCGCTCCACATTTGTCTCCTCCCATATTTTCGTTTTTCCCATACTTGCGTTTTTCCCATACTTGCGTTTTTCCCATACTTGCACTTTTCCCATACTTGCGTTTTTCCCATACTTTCGTTTTTCCCATACTTGCGTTTTTCGCATACTTGCGTTTTTCCTATATTTGCGTTTTTCCCATATTTGCATTTTTCCATATTTGCGTTTTTCCCATATTTGCGTCTCTCCCATATTTGCGTTTTTCCCATATTTGCATTCTCCCATATTTGCGTTTCTCCCATATTTGCGTTTCTCCCATATTTGCGTTTTTCCCATATTTGCGTGCCGCCCATGTTTGCATTCCGCCCATGTTTGCATTCCGCCCATGTTTGCGTTTCGCCCATATTTGCGTTTCGCCCCTGTTTGCGTTTCACCCATGTTTGCGTTTCGCCCATGTTTTCGTTTCGCCCATGTTTGCGTTTCGCCCATATTTGCGTCTCTCCCATATATGCGTCTCTCTCATATTTGCGTCTCTCCCATATTTGCGTCACTCCCATATTTGCATCTCTCCCATATCTGCGTCTCTCCCATATCTGCGTCTCTGCCATATCTTTGTTTTTCCCATATCTGCATTTTTCCCATATCTGCGTTTTTTGAATATCTGCATTTTTCCAATATCTTCGATTTCCCAGTTTCTGCGATTTTCCAATATCTGCGTTTTGCCCATATTTGCGTTTTGCCAACATCTGTGTTTTGCCCATATTTGCGATTTGCCCGTATTTGCGTTTTCCCCATATTTGCGTTTTTCCCATATTTGCGTTTTTCCCATATTTGCGTTTTTCCCATATTTGCGTTTATCCCATATTTGCGTTTTTCCCATATTTGCATTTTTCCCATATTTGCGTTTTTCCCATATTTTTGTTTTCCCATTTTTGCGTTTTTCCCATATTATCGTTTTTTCCATATTTACGTCTTTTCCATATTTGCGTTTTCCAATACTTTCGTTTTTCCAATACTTTCGTTTTTCCAATACTTGCGTTTTGCCCATATTTGCGTTTTGCCCATATTTGCGTTTTTCCCATATTTGCAGCTTTCCCGTATTTGCTTCTTTCCCATATTTGCGTCTTTCCCATATTTGCAACTTTCCCATATCTGCGTTTTTCCCATATTTGCGTTTTTCCCATATATGCGTTTTTCCCATATTTGCGTCTCTCCCATATTTGCGTCTCTCCCATATATGCGTTTTTCCCATATTTGCGTTTTTCCCATATTTGCGTTTTTCCCTTATTTGCGTTTTTCCAATATTTGCGTTTGTCCAATATTTATGTTTTTCCAGTACTTTCATTTTGCCCATATTTGCGTTTTGCCCATATTTGCGTTTTGCCCATATTTGCGTTTTGCGCATATTTGCGTTTTGCCCATATTTGCATTCCGCCCATGTTTGCGGTTCGCCCATGTTTGCGTTCCGCCCATGTTTGCATTTCGCCCATATTTGCGTTTCGCCCATGTTTGCGTGTCGCCCATGTTTGCGTTTCGCCCAAGTTTGTGTTTCGCCCATGTTTGCATTTCGCCCATGTTTGCGTTTCGCCCATGTTTGCTTTTCGCCCATGTTTGCGTTTCGCCCATACTTGCGTCTCTCCCATATTTGCGTCTCTCCCATATCTGCGTCTCTCCCATATCTGCGTCTCTGCCATATCTGTGTTTTTCCCATATCTGCGTTTTCCCCATATCTGCGTTTTTTGAATATCTGCATTTTTCCAATATCTGCGATTTTCCAATAGCTGCGATTTTCCAATATCTGCGTTTTGCCCATATTTGCGTTTTGCCCTTATTTGCGTTTTGCCCATATTTGCGTTTTGCCCATATTTGAGTTTTTCCCATATTTGCGTTTTTCCCATATTTGCGTTTTTCCCATATTTGCGTTTTTCCCATATTTGCGTTTATCCCATATTTGCGTTTTTCCCATATTTGCGTTTTTCCCATATTTGCGTTTTTGCCATACTTGTGTTTTTCCCATACTTGCGTTTTTCCCATACTTGCGTTTTTCCCACACTTTCGTTTTTCCTATACTTGCGTTTTTCGCATACTTGGGTTTTTCGCATTCTTGCGTTTTTGCATACTTGCGTTTTTCCCATATTTGCGTTTTTCCCATATTTGCGTTTTTGCCATATTTTCGTTTTCGTCATATTTGCGTTTTCGCCATATTTGTGTTTTTGCCATATTTGCGTTTTCGCCCAATTTGCGTTTTTGCCATATTTACGGTTTTGCCATTTTTGCGTTTTTCCCATATTTGCTTTTTTGCCATATTTGCGATTTTGCCATATTTGCGATTTTGCCATATTTGCGTTTTCACCATATTTGCGTTTTCGCCGTAGTTGTATTTTCGCCATATTTGCGTTTTCGCCATATTTGCGTTTTCGCCACATTTGCTTTTTAGCCATATTTGCGTTTTTGCCATATTTGCGTTTTTGCCATATTTGTTTTTTTCCCGTTTCTCTTGAACCCATCCTACCATCCATTTCCTTCTTCTAGTTAAGGTAACCCACTAAATCCTCTTCTCCCATATTTGAGTTTTTCCATTACTTATGAACCCATGCTACCAACCTATTCCTTCTTTTGCTTATGTTGTGCCCCACATATCTCTTCTCCCATACTTGCGTTTTACCAATATTTGCGTTTTTCCCATATTTGCGTTTTCCCATATTTGCGTTTTTCCCATATTTGCGTCTCTCCCATATTTGCGTTTCTCCCATATTTGCGTTTCTCCCAAATTTGCGTTTCTCCCATATTTGCGTTTCTCACATATTTGCGTTTTTCCCATATTATCGTTTTCCCATTTTTGCGTTTTTCCATATTTGCGTTTTTTCCACATTTGCCTTTTCTCCACATTTGCGTTTTCTCCATATTTGCGTTTTTCCCATACTTTCGTTTTTCCCATACTTGCGTTTTTCCCATTCTTGCGTTTTTCCCATACTTGCGTTTTTCCCATACTTTCGTTTTTCCCATACTTGCGTTTTTCGCAGACTTGCGTTTTTCGCATACTTGCGTTTTTCGCATACTTGCGTTTTTCCCATATTTGCGTTTTTCCCATATTTGCGTTTTTCCATATTTGCGTTTTTCCCATATTTGCGTTTTTCCCATATTTGCATTTATCCCATATTTGCGTTTTCGCCATATTTGCGTTTTCGCCATATTTGCGATTTCGCCATATTTGCGTTTTCGCCATATTTGCGTTTTTGCCTTATTTGCGTTTTTGCCATATTTGCGTTTTTGCCATATTTGCGTTTTTGCCATATTTGCGTTTTTCCCGTTTCTCTTGAACCCATCCTACCATTCATTTCCTTCTTCTAGTCAAGGTGTCCCACTAAATCCTCTTCTCCCATATATGAGTTTTTCCATTACTTATGAACCCATGCTACCAACCGATTCCTTCTCTTTCTTATGTTGTGCCCCACATATCTCTTCTCCCATACTTTCGTTTTTCCAATATTTGCGTTTTTCCAATATTTGCGTTTTTCCAATATTTGTGTTTTTCCAATAATTGCGTTTTTCCAATATTTGCGTTTTTCCCTTATTTGCGTTTTGCCCATATTTGCGTTTTGCCCATATTTGTGTTTCACCCATATTTCCGTTACTCGAATTATTGCGTTTTTCCCATATTTGCGTTACCCCTAATTTGAGTTTCTCCCATATTTACGTTTATCTTGTATTTGCATCTTTCCCGTATTTGAGTTTTCCCGTACTTGAATTTCGCCGTATTTGCGTTTTTCCCATATTTGCGTTTTCCTTTTACTTGCGTTTTTGTCATATTTGCGTTTTCCCATATTTATGTTTTTCGCATATTTGCGTTTTTCACATATTTGAGTTTTTCACGTATTTGCGTTTTTCCCATATTTGCGTTTTTCCCATATTTGTGTTTTTCCCATATTTGCGTTTTTCCCATATTTACGTTTTTCCCATATTTGCGTTTTTTCCATATTGGTTTTTTCCCATATTTTCGTTCTTCCCATATTTGCGTTTTTCCAATATTTGCGTTTTTCCCATATTTGCGTTTTTCCCATATTTGCATTTTTCCCATATTTGCGTTTTTCACATATGTGCGTTTTTCCCATATTTGCGTTTTTTCCATATTTGCGTTTTTCCCATATTTGCGTTTTTCCCATATTTGCGTTTTTCCAATATTTGCGTTTTTCTCATATTTGCGTTTTTCCCATATTTTCGTTTGCCCCATATTTTCGTTTTTCCCATATTTTCGTTTTTCCCATATTTGCGATTTTCCCATATTTGCGTTTTTCCATATTATCGTTTTTCCCATATTAGCGCTTTTCCCATATAATCGTTTTCCCATATTTGCGTTTTTCCCATATTTGCGTTTTTCCCTTATTTGCGTTTTTCCCATATATGCGTTTCTCCCATATTTGCGTCTCTCCCATATTTGCGTTTCGCCCATATTTGCGTTTCTCCCATATTTGCGTTTCTCCCATATTTGCATTGTTCCTCTTACTTGCGATTTTCCCATATTTGGTTTTTGCTCGTATCTCTTGAACCCATCCTACCATCCGTTACCTTCTTCTAGTAAAGGTGTGCCACTAAATTCTCGTCTCCCATATTTGAGTTTTTCCATTACTCATGAACCCATGCTACCAACTGATTCCTTCTTTTAGTCAAGTTGCGCCCCACATTTCTGTCCTCCCGTATTTATGTCTTTCCCATATTTACATCTTTCCCATATTTACGACTTTCCCATATTTACGTCTTTCCCATATTTACGTCTTTTCCCTATTTGCGTTTTCCAATACTTTCGTTTTTCCAATACTTCCGTTTTTCCAATACTTGCGTTTTGCCCATATTTGCGTTTTGAACAAATTTGCGTCTTTCCCATATTTGCGTCTTTCCCATATTTGCTTCTTTCCCATATTTGCGCCTTTCCCATATGTGCGTCTTTCCCATATTTGTGTCTTTCCCGTATTTGCGTCTTTCCCGTATTTGCGTCTTTCAGATATTTGCGTTTTTCCCATATTTGCGATTTTCACATATTTGGGTTTTTCCCATATTTGCGTTTTTCCCGTATTATCGTTTTCGCCGTATTTGCGTTTTCGCCATATTTGCGTTTTCGCCATATTTGCGTTTTCGCCATATTTGCGTTTTTGCCATATTATCGTTTTTGCCATATTTGTGTTATTGCCATATTTGCGTTTTTGCCATATTTGCGTTTTTGCCATATTTGCGTTGTTGCCATATTTGTGTTTTTGCCATATTTGCTATTTTGCCATATTTGCGATTTTGCCATATTTGCGTTTTCGCCATATTTGCGTTTTCGCCATAGTTGCATTTTCGCCAAATTTGCGTTTTCGCCATATTTGCGTTTTCGCCATATTTGCGTTTTAGCCATATTTGCGTTTTTGCCATATTTGCGTTTTTGCCATATTTGTGTTTTTCCCGTTTCTCTTGAACCCATCCTACCATCCATTTCCTTCTTCTAGTCAAGGTGTCCCACTAAATCCTCTTCTCCCATATTTGGGTTTCTCCATTACTTATGAACCCATGCTACCAACCGATTCCTTCTTTAACTTATGTTGTGCCCCACATATCTCTTCTCCCATACTTGCGTTTTTCCAATATTTGCGTTTTTCCAATATTGTCAACATTGTCTTGTGACAGCCAGAGCGAGAGCACCAGCAGCAGCGAGTACTGTTTGTATAAAGCGTTTATTTTGCATTTTGTTTACGACCTTCCATTAAGGAAGGGATTCTATTTGTGTTTATCTGCTCTGCATAGTAACTAACAGTTCTTGATAAAACTTTACGTAGTTTTCGTGTTAGATTTCTTAGTGTTTTCTTGATCGTTTAGAACAGAAAGCGCCCTAAAACCGTCTTTTGTTTGTTTCGCGGCCGTTAGCCACTAGTCACTTGAATCAGCAGTTGTCTTGTGACAGCCAGAGCGAGAGCACCAGCAGCAGCGAGTACTGTTTGTATAAAGCGTTTTTGTACTTATTTGCTGCGCTTAGCTTTTAAATAGTTTTTCTGGGAAAACCTAGCGTAGTTTTCGCGTCTCGTATTTCAGTGAGTGTTTCTTGATTATCAGAGTAGCTCATCAGAAAATTATCTTGGGAATTTGTCACCGTATAGAGTAGGGTAAACATAGTCATGTGTAGGGACTGTGGTTGTTGTGAGCGGACGCAAGGAGAATTGGCCACTCTTCGGGGGCAGGTGGAGGCTTTGTCTGTTAGGCTCGTCGAGCTCGAGGCGCAGGCGTCGGCTCGTAGTGGCGTTGGGGCAACTGTGGTGAGACCTATGCCTACTTCGGTGGCCTTGGAATCACATGGAACCCCTGATGTCGCTGCGTCTTCCGGCAGTGAACATCTTACCGGTCAGCCATCACTCCAGGGTGAATGGCGGACAGTGGTGGGCTCGCGCGTGCCTGGCCGAAAGGCGAAATTGGGATCTGGCCGCGTGACAGCTGCCTTACCCCTTTCCAACAGGTACGGGGTGCTTCCTAGTGGCGATGACATCGTTTCCGAGCCACCACAGGATGCCTCGCCTGTTGGGCCAGTGGCCGATTCTCCGGCAAGGTCCCGACAGTCACAGAGGGCGGGCCTATTAGTTATAGGGAGCTCCAACGTTAGGCGGGTTATGGAGCCCCTTAGGAAAATAGCGGGTAGGTCGGGGAAGAATGCCAGTGTGCACTCGGTGTGCTTGCCGGGGGGTCTCGTCCGTAATGTGGAGGAGGCCCTTCCGGCAGCTATTGAACGCACTGGGTGTGACCGGCTGCAGATAGTAGCACATGTCGGAACGAATGACGCCTGCCGCTTGGGTTCTGAGGCCATCCTTGGTTCCTTCCGGCGGCTGGCTGATTTGGTGAAGACAACCAGCATCGAACGGGGAGTGCAAGCTGAGCTTAATATCTGCAGCATAGTGCCCAGAGTCGATCGCGGTCCTCTGGTTTGGAGCCGTGTGGAGGGTCTAAACCAGAGGCTCAGACGACTCTGCGACTATAATGGTTGCAAATTCATCGACCTCCGTTATTGGGTGGAGAACTGTAGGGCCCCCCTAGACAGGTCAGGCGTGCACTACACACCGGAAGCAGCTACTAGGGTAGCAGAGTACGTGTGGCGTGCACACGGGGGTTTTTTAGGTTAGAGGGACCCCCCCTTGGGCGAAACGATAAAATACCTGACGGCTTACCAGAGAGGACATTATCATCGTTGATAAAGAACGTCCGTCCTCAGAGACCAAAAACAGGAAAAGTTAACGTAATATTGGTAAACTGCAGGAGTATCCAGGGCAAGGTTCCTGAATTAGTATCTCTTATTGAAGGAAATAGTGCGCATATAGTATTAGGAACGGAAAGTTGGTTAAAACCGGAAGTGAACAGTAACGAAATCCTAGACACAGAATGGAATATATACCGCAAGGATAGGATAAACGCCAATGGTGGAGGAGTATTTATAGCAGTAAAGAATTCAATAATATCCAGTGAAGTTATTAGCGAATGCGAATGTGAAATAGTCTGGGTTAAGTTAAGTATCAAAGGTGGGTCAGATATGATAGTCGGATGCTTCTATAGACCACCTGCATCAGCAACCGTAGTAGTTGAGCGCCTCAGAGAGAACCTGCAGAACGTCGTGAAGAAGTTTCGTGATCATACTATTGTAATAGGGGGAGACTTCAATCTACCAGGTATAGAATGGGATAGTCACACAATCAGAACTGGAGCCAGGGACAGAGACTCTTGTGACATTATCCTGACTGCCTTGTCCGAGAATTACTTCGAGCAGATAGTTAGAGAACCAACTCGTGAAGCTAACGTTTTAGACCTCATAGCAACAAATAGACCGGAACTTTTCGACTCCGTGAATGTAGAAGAGGGTATCAGTGATCATAAGTCAGTGGTTGCATCAATGACTACAAGTGTAATAAGAAATGCCAAGAAAGGAAGGAAAATATATTTGCTTAACAAGAGTGATAGGGCACAAATCGCAGAATATCTGAGTGACCACCATCAAACGTTCATTTCTGAGGAAGAGGATGTGGAACAAAACTGGAAAAAATTCAGAAACATCGTCCAGTACGCCTTAGATAAGTTCGTACCGACTAAGGTCCAAAGCGAGGGGAAAGATCCACCGTGGTATAACAATCGTGTACGAAAGGTACTACGGGAACAAAGAAAGCTTCATCATAGGTTTAAGAGTAGTCGAATCATAGCTGATAAGGAAAAGCTGAACGAAGCGAAAAAGAGCGTAAAGAGAGCAATGAAAGAAGCATTCAACGAATTCGAACATAAAACATTGGCAAACAATCTAAACAAGAACCCTAAAAAGTTTTGGTCATATGTAAAATCGGTAAGCGGATCTAAATCCCCTATTCAGTCACTCGTTGACCACGATGGCACCGAAACAGAGGACGACCGAAGAAAGGCAGAAATACTGAATTCAGTGTTCCGAAACTGTTTCACTGCGGAAAATCGTAACACGGTCCCTGACTTCAGCCGTCGCACGGACGCCAAAATGGAAAATATTGAAATAAACGATATCGGAATTGAAAAACAACTGCTATCACTTAGTAGCGGAAAAGCATCCGGACCAGACGAGATACCCTTAAGATTCTACAGTGATTATGCTAAAGAACTTGCCCCCTTTCTATCAGCAATTTATCGTAGATCGCTGGAAGAACGTAAAGTACCTAGCGACTGGAAGAAAGCGCAGGTCGTTCCCATTTTCAAGAAGGGTCATAAATCAGATGCGAATAATTATAGGCCTATTTCGCTTACGTCAATCTGTTGTAGAATAATGGAACATGTTTTGTGTTCTCGTATTATGACGTTCTTAGATAATACAAATCTCCTTCATCATAACCAACATGGATTCCGCAAACAGAGATCATGTGAAACTCAGCTCGCCCTATTTGCCCAAGAAATTAACAGTGCCGTAGACACTGGCGAGCAGATTGATGCCGTATTCCTGGGCTTCAGGAAGGCATTTGATACGGTTCCGCACTTACGTTTAGTGAAAAAAATACGAGCTTACGGAATATCGGACCAGGTTTGTGATTGGATTCAGGATTTCCTAGAAGAAAGAACACAACATGTCATTCTTAACGGTTCAAAATCTGCAGATGTAGAGGTAATTTCGGGAGTACCGCAGGGAAGCGTGTTAGGACCTTTATTGTTTACAATATACGTAAATGACTTAGTTGACAACATCAGTAGCTCCGTGAGGCTATTTGCAGATGACACGGTTGTCTACAAGAAAGTAGCAACATCAGAAGACTCGTACGTACTCCAGGAGGACCTGCAGAGGATTAATGCATGGTGCGACAGCTGGCAGCTTTCCCTAAACGTAGATAAATGTAATATAATGCGCATACATAGGGGCAGAAATCCATTCCAGTACGATTATGCCATAGGTGGTAAATCATTGGAAGCGGTAACGACCATAAAATACTTAGGAGTTACTATCCGGAGCGATCTAAAGTGGAATGATCACATAAAACAAATAGTGGGAAAAGCAGGCGCCAGGTTGAGATTCATAGGAAGAATTCTAAGAAAATGTGACTCATCGACGAAAGAAGTAGCTTACAAAACGCTTGTTCGTCCGATTCTTGAGTATTGCTCATCAGTATGGGACCCTTACCAGGTTGGATTAATAGAAGAGATAGACATGATCCAGCGAAAAGCAGCGCGATTCGTCATGGGGACATTTAGTCAGCGCGAGAGCGTTACGGAGATGCTGAACAAGCTCCAGTGGCGGACACTTCAAGAAAGGCGTTACGCAATACGGAGAGGTTTATTATCGAAATTACGAGAGAGCACATTCCGGGAAGAGATGGGCAACATATTACTACCGCCCACATATATCTCGCGTAATGATCACAACGAAAAGATCCGAGAAATTAGAGCAAATACGGAGACTTACAAGCAGTCGTTCTTCCCACGCACAATTCGTGAATGGAACAGGGAATGGGGGATCAGATAGTGGTACAATAAGTACCCTCCGCCACACACCGTAAGGTGGCTCGCGGAGTATAGATGTAGATGTAGATGTAGATTTGCGTTTTTCCAATATTTGCGTTTTTCCCTCATTTGCGCTTTGCCCATATTTGCATTTTGCCCATATTTGTGTTTCACCCATATTTCCGTTACTCGAATTATTGCGTTTTTCCCATATTTGCGTTTCCCCTAATTTGAGTTTCTCCCATATTTACGTTTATCTTGTATTTGCATCTTTCCCGTATTTGAGTTTTCCCGTATTTGAATTTCGCCGTATTTGCCTTTTTCCCATATTTGCGGTTTCCTTTCACTTGCGTTTTTGTCATATTTGCGTTTTCCCATATTTGCGTTTTTCCCATATTTGCGTTTTTCACATATATGAGTTTTTCCCATATTTGCGTTTTTCCCATATTTGCGTTTTTCCCATATTTGTGTTTTTCCCATATTTGCGTTTTTCCCATATTTGCGTTTTTCCCATATTTGCGTTTTTTCCAAATTTGCGTTTTTCCCATATTTGCGTTTTTCCCATATTTGCGTTTTTCCCATATTTGCGTTTTTCCAATATTTGCGTTTTTCCCATATTTGCGTTTTTCTCATATTTACGTTTTCCCCATATTTTCGTTTGTCCCATATTTTCGTTTTTCCCATATTTTCGTTTTTCCCATATTTGCGTTTTTCCCATATTTGCGTTTTTCCCATATTATCGTTTTTCCCATATTAGCGCTTTTCCCATATTATCGTTTTCCCATATTTGCGTTTTTCCCATATTTGCGTTCCTCCCATATTTGCGTTTTTCCCATATATGCGTCTCTCCCATATTTGCGTTTCTCCCATATTTGCGTTTCTCGCATATTTGCGTTTCTCCCATATTTGCATTGTTCCTCTTACTTGCGATTTTCCCATATTTGGGTTTTGCTCGTATCTCTTGAACCCATCCTACCATCCGTTACCTTCTTCTAGTAAAGGTGTGCCACTAAATTCTCGTCTCCCATATTTGAGTTTTTCCATTACTCATGCACCCATGCTACCAACTGATTCCTTGTTTTAGTCAAGTTGCGCCCCACATTTCTCTCCTCCCATATTTACGTCTTTCCCATATTTACGTCTTTCCCATATTTACGTCTTTCCCATATTTACGTCTTTTCCATATTTGCATTTTCCAATACTTTCGTTTTTCCAATACTTTCGTTTTTCCAATACTTGCGTTTTGCCCATATTTGCGTTTTGAACAAATTTGCGTCTTTCCCATATTTGCGTCTTTCCCATATTTGCTTCTTTCCCATATTTGCGCCTTTCCCATATTTGCATCTTTCCCATATTTGTGTCTTTCCCATATTTGCGTCTTTCCCGTATTTGCGTCTTTCAAATATTTGCGTTTTTCCCATATTTGCGATTTTCCCATATTTGCGTTTTTCCCATATTTGCGTTTTTCCCGTATTTGCGTTTTTGCCATATTTGCGTTTATCCCATATTTGCGTTTCTGCCATATTTGCGTTTTCGCCATATTTGCGTTTTCGCCATACTTGCGTTTTCGCCATATTTGCATTTTTGCCTTATTTGCGTTTTTGCCATATTATCGTTTTTGCCACATTTGCGTTATTGCCATATTTGCGTTTTTGCCATATTTGCGTTTTTGCCATATTTGCATTGTTGCCATATTTGTGTTTTTGCCATATTTGCGATTTTGCCATATTTGCGATTTTGCCATATTTGCGTTTTCGCCATATTTGCGTTTTCGCCATAGTTGCATTTTCGCCATATTTGCGTTTTCGCCATATTTGCGTTTTCGCCATATTTGCGTTTTAGCCATATTTGCGTTTTTGCCATATTTGCGTTTTTGCCATATTTGTGTTTTTCCCGTTTCTCTTGAACCCATCCTACCATCCATTTCCTTCTTCTAGTCAAGGTGTCCCACTAAATCCTTTTCTCCCATATTTGAGTTTCACCATTACTTATGAACCCATGCTACCAACCGATTCCTTCTTTTACTTATGTTGTGCCCCACATATCTCTTCTCCCATACTTGCGTTTTTCCAATATTTGCGTTTTTCCAATATTTGCGTTTTTCCAATATTGTCAACATTGTCTTGTGACAGCCAGAGCGAGAGCACCAGCAGCAGCGAGTACTGTTTGTATAAAGCGTTTATTTTGCATTTTGTTTACGACCTTCCACTAAGGAAGGGATTCTATTTGTGTTTATCTGCTCTGCATAGTAACTAACAGTTCTTGATAAAACTTTACGTAGTTTTCGTGTTAGATTTCTTAGTGTTTTCTTGATCGTTTAGAACAGAAAGTGCCCTAAAACCGTCTTTTGTTTGTTTCGCGGCCGTTAGCCACTAGTCACTTGAATCAGCAGTTGTCTTGTGACTGCCAGAGCGAGAGCACCAGCAGCAGCGAGTACTGTTTGTATAAAGCGTTTTTGTACTTATTTGCTGCGCTTAGCTTTTAAATAGTTTTTCTGGGAAAACCTAGCGTAGTTTTCGCGTCTCGTATTTCAGTGAGTGTTTCTCGATTATCAGAGTAGCTCATCCGAAGATTATCTTGGGAATTTGTCACCGTATAGAGTAGGGTAAACATAGTCATGTGTAGGGACTGTGGTTGTTGTGAGCGGACGCAAGGAGAATTGGCCACTCTTCGGGGGCAGGTGGAGGCTTTGTCTGTTAGGCTCGTCGAGCTCGAGGCGCAGGCGTCGGCTCGTAGTGGCGTTGGGGCAACTGTGGTGAGACCTATGCCTACTTCGGTGGCCTTGGAATCAC
Source organism: Schistocerca americana (assembly GCF_021461395.2). Lineage (NCBI taxonomy): Eukaryota > Metazoa > Arthropoda > Insecta > Orthoptera > Acrididae > Schistocerca > Schistocerca americana. Next base: position 141,908,452 of record NC_060127.1, read on the forward strand.
ATGGAACCCCTGATGTCGCTGCGTCTTCCGGCAGTGAACATCTTACCGGTCAGCCATCACTCCAGGGTGAATGGCGGACAGTGGTGGGCTCGCGCGTGCCTGGCCGAAAGGCGAAGGTGGGATCTGGCCGCGTGGCAGCTGCCTTACCCCTTTCCAACAGGTACGGGGTGCTTCCTAGTGGCGATGACATCGTTTCCGAGCCACCACAGGATGCCTCGCCTGTTGGGCCAGTGGCCGATTCTCCGGCAAGGTCCCGACAGTCACAGAGGGCGGGCCTATTAGTTATAGGGAGCTCCAACGTTAGGCGGGTTATGGAGCCCCTTAGGAAAATAGCGGGTAGGTCGGGGAAGAATGCCAGTGTGCACTCGGTGTGCTTGCCGGGGGGTCTCGTCCGTAATGTGGAGGAGGCCCTTCCGGCAGCTATTGAACGCACTGGGTGTGACCGGCTGCAGATAGTAGCACATGTCGGAACGAATGACGCCTGCCGCTTGGGTTCTGAGGCCATCCTTGGTTCCTTCCGGCGGCTGGCTGATTTGGTGAAGACAACCAGCATCGAACGGGGAGTGCAAGCTGAGCTTAATATCTGCAGCATAGTGCCCAGAGTCGATCGCGGTCCTCTGGTTTGGAGCCGTGTGGAGGGTCTAAACCAGAGGCTCAGACGACTCTGCGACTATAATGGTTGCAAATTCATCGACCTCCGTTATTGGGTGGAGAACTGTAGGGCCCCCCTAGACAGGTCAGGCGTGCACTACACACCGGAAGCAGCTACTAGGGTAGCAGAGTACGTGTGGCGTGCACACGGGGGTTTTTTAGGTTAGAGGGACCCCCCCTTGGGCGAAACGATAAAATACCTGACGGCTTACCAGAGAGGACATTATCATCGTTGATAAAGAACGTCCGTCCTCAGAGACCAAAAACAGGAAAAGTTAACGTAATATTGGTAAACTGCAGGAGTATCCAGGGCAAGGTTCCTGAATTAGTATCTCTTATTGAAGGAAATAGTGCGCATATAGTATTAGGAACGGAAAGTTGGTTAAAACCGGAAGTGAACAGTAACGAAATCCTAGACACAGAATGGAATATATACCGCAAGGATAGGATAAACGCCAATGGTGGAGGAGTATTTATAGCAGTAAAGAATTCAATAATATACAGTGAAGTTATTAGCGAATGCGAATGTGAAATAATCTGGGTTAAGTATCAAAGGTGGGTCAGATATGATAGTTGGATGCTTCTATAGACCACCTGCATCAGCAACCGTAGTAGTTGAGCGCCTCAGAGAGAACCTGCAGAACGTCGTGAAGAAGTTTCGTGATCATACTATTGTAATAGGGGGAGACTTCAATCTACCAGGTATAGAATGGGATAGTCACACAATCAGAACTGGAGCCAGGGACAGAGACTCTTGTGACATTATCCTGACTGCCTTGTCCGAGAATTACTTCGAGCAGATAGTTAGAGAACCAACTCGTGAAGCTAACGTTTTAGACCTCATAGCAACAAATAGACCGGAACTTTTCGACTCCGTGAATGTAGAAGAGGGTATCAGTGATCATAAGTCAGTGGTTGCATCAATGACTACAAGTGTAATAAGAAATGCCAAGAAAAGAAGGAAAATATATTTGCTTAACAAGAGTGATAGGGCACAAATCGCAGAATATCTGAGTGACCACCATCAAACGTTCATTTCTGAGGAAGAGGATGTGGAACAAAACTGGAAAAAATTCAGAAACATCGTCCAGTACGCCTTAGATAAGTTCGTACCGACTAAGGTCCAAAGCGAGGGGAAAGATCCACCGTGGTATAACAATCGTGTACGAAAGGTACTACGGAAACAAAGAAAGCTTCATCATAGGTTTAAGAGTAGTCGAATCATAGCTGATAAGGAAAAGCTGAACGAAGCGAAAAAGAGCGTAAAGAGAGCAATGAAAGAAGCATTCAACGAATTCGAACATAAAACATTGGCAAACAATCTAAACAAGAACCCTAAAAAGTTTTGGTCATATGTAAAATCGGTAAGCGGATCTAAATCCCCTATTCAGTCACTCGTTGACCACGATGGCACCGAAACAGAGGACGACCGAAGAAAGGCAGAAATACTGAATTCAGTGTTCCGAAACTGTTTCCCTGCGGAAAATCGTAACACGGTCCCTGACTTCAGCCGTCGCACGGACGCCAAAATGGAAAATATTGAAATAAACGATATCGGAATTGAAAAACAACTGCTATCACTTAGTAGCGGAAAAGCATCCGGACCAGACGAGATACCCTTAAGATTCTACAGTGATTATGCTAAAGAACTTGCCCCCTTTCTATCAGCAATTTATCGTAGATCGCTGGAAGAACGTAAAGTACCTAGCGACTGGAAGAAAGCGCAGGTCGTTCCCATTTTCAAGAAGGGTCATAAATCAGATGCGAATAATTATAGGCCTATTTCGCTTACGTCAATCTGTTGTAGAATAATGGAACATGTTTTGTGTTCTCGTATTATGACGTTCTTAGATAATACAAATCTCCTTCATCATAACCAACATGGATTCCGCAAACAGAGATCATGTGAAACTCAGCTCGCCCTATTTGCCCAAGAAATTAACAGTGCCGTAGACACTGGCGAGCAGATTGATGCCGTATTCCTGGGCTTCAGGAAGGCATTTGATACGGTTCCGCACTTACGTTTAGTGAAAAAAATACGAGCTTACGGAATATCGGACCAGGTTTGTGATTGGATTCAGGATTTCCTAGAAGAAAGAACACAACATGTCATTCTTAACGGTTCAAAATCTGCAGATGTAGAGGTAATTTCGGGAGTACCGCAGGGAAGCGTGTTAGGACCTTTATTGTTTACAATATACATAAATGACTTAGTTGACAACATCAGTAGCTCCGTGAGGCTATTTGCAGATGACACGGTTGTCTACAAGAAAGTAGCAACATCAGAAGACTCGTACGTACTCCAGGAGGACCTGCAGAGGATTAATGCATGGTGCGACAGCTGGCAGCTTTCCCTAAACGTAGATAAATGTAATATAATGCGCATACATAGGGACAGAAATCCATTCCAGTACGATTATGCCATAGGTGGTAAATCATTGGAAGCGGTAACGACCGTAAAATACTTAGGAGTTACTATCCAGAGCGATCTAAAGTGGAATGATCACATAAAACAAATAGTGGGAAAAGCAGGCGCCAGGTTGAGATTCATAGGAAGAATTCTAAGAAAATGTGACTCATCGACGAAAGAAGTAGCTTACAAAACGCTTGTTCGTCCGATTCTTGAGTATTGCTCATCAGTATGGGACCCTTACCAGGTTGGATTAATAGAAGAGATAGACATGATCCAGCGAAAAGCAGCGCGATTCGTCATGGGGACATTTAGTCAGCGCGAGAGCGTTACGGAGATGCTGAACAAGCTCCAGTGGCGGACACTTCAAGAAAGGCGTTACGCAATACGGAGAGGTTTATTATCGAAATTACGAGAGAGCACATTCCGGGAAGAGATGGGCAACATATTACTACCGCCCACATATATCTCGCGTAATGATCACAACGAAAAGATCCGAGAAATTAGAGCAAATACGGAGACTTACAAGCAGTCGTTCTTCCCACGCACAATTCGTGAATGGAACAGGGAATGGGGGATCAGATAGTGGTACAATAAGTACCCTCCGCCACACACCGTAAGGTGGCTCGCGGAGTATAGATGTAGATGTAGATGTAGATTTGCGTTTTTCCAATATTTGCGTTTTTCCCTCATTTGCGCTTTGCCCATATTTGCATTTTGCCCATATTTGTGTTTCACCCATATTTCCGTTACTCGAATTATTGCGTTTTTCCCATATTTGCGTTTCCCCTAATTTGAGTTTCTCCCATATTTACGTTTATCTTGTATTTGCGTCTTTCCCGTAGTTGAGTTTTCCCGTATTTGAATTTCGCCGTATTTGCCTTTTTCCCATATTTGCGGTTTCCTTTCACTTGCGTTTTTGTCATATTTGCGTTTTCCCATATTTGCGTTTTTCCCATATTTGCGTTTTTCACATATATGAGTTTTTCCCATATTTGCGTTTTTCCCATATTTGCGTTTTTCCCATATTTGTGTTTTTCCCATATTTGCGTTTTTCCCATATTTGCGTTTTTCCCATATTTGCGTTTTTTCCAAATTTGCGTTTTTCCCATATTTGCGTTTTTCCCATATTTGCGTTTTTCCAATATTTGCGTCTTTTCCCAAATTTGCGTTTTTCCCATATTTGCGTTTTTCCCATATTTTCGTTTGTCCCATATTTTCGTTTTTCCCATATTTTCATTTTTCCCATAATTGCGTTTTTCCCATATTTGCGTTTTTCATATATTAGCGCTTTTCCCATATTATCGTTTTTCCCATATATGCGTTTTTCCCATATTTGCGTTTCTCCCATATTTGCGTTTCTCCCATATTTGCGTTTCTCCCATATATGCGTTTCTCCCATATTTGCAGTTTTCCCATATTTGCATTGTTCCCCTTACTTGCGATTTTCCCATATTTGGGTTTTGCTCGTATCTCTTGAACCCATCCTACCATCCGTTACCTTCTTCTAGTAAAGGTGTGCCACTAAATTCTCGACCCCCATATTTGAGGTTTTCCATTACTCACGAACCCATGCTACCAACTGATTCCTTCTTTTAGTCAAGTTGCGCCCCACATTTCTCTCCTCCCATATTTACGTCTTTCCCATATTTACATCTTTCCCATATTTACGTCTTTCCCATATTTACGTCTTTCCGTAATTTACGTCTTCCCCATATTTACGTCTTTCCCATATTTACGTCATTCCCATATTTACGTCTTTCCCATATTTACGTCTTTCCCATATTTACGTCTTTCCCATATTTACGTCTTTCCCATATTTACATCTTTCCCATATTTACGTCTTTTCCATATTTGCGTTTTCCAATACTTTCGTTTTTCCAATACTTTCGTTTTTCCAATACTTGCGTTTTGCCCATATTTGCATTTTGCCCGTATTTGCGTTTTGCCCATATTTGCGATTTGCCCATTTTTGCTTTTTTCCCATATTTGCGTTTTTCGCATATTTGCGTTTTTCCCATATTTGCGTTTATCCCACATTTGCGTTTTTCCGATATTTGCATTTATCCCATATTTGCGTTTGGGAAAAACGCAAATATGGGAAAAACGCAAATATGGGAAAAACGTAAAAATGGGAAAGACGTAAATATGGGAGGAGAGAAATGTGGGGCGCAACTTGACTAAAAGAAGGAATCAGTTGGTAGCATGGGTTCATGAGTAATGGAGAAACTCATTTATTGGAGACGAGAATTTAGTGGCACACCTTTACTAGAAGAAGGTAACGGATGGTAGGATGGGTTCAAGAGATACGAGCAAAACCCAAATATGGGAAAATCGCAAGTAAGGGGAACAATTCATTATGGGAAAACTGCAAATATGGGAGAAACGCTAATATGGGAGAAACGCAAATATGAGAGAAACGCAAATATGGGAGAAACGCAAATATGGGAGAAACGCAAATATGGGAGAAACGCAAATATGGGAGAGACGCAAATATGGGAAAAACGCAAATATGGGAAAAACGCAAGTATTGGAAAAACGAAAGTATTGGAAAAACGAAAGTATTGGAAAACGCAAATATGGAAAAGACGTAAATACGGGAAAGACGTAAATATGGGAAAGACGTAAATATGGGAAAGACGTAAATATGGGAAAGACGTAAATATGGGAAAGACGTAAAAATGGGAAAGACGTAAATATGGGAGGAGAGAAATGTGGGGCGCAACTTGACTAAAAGAAGGAATCAGTTGGTAGCATGGGTTCATGAGTAATGGAGAAACTCATTTATTGGAGACGAGAATTTAGTGGCACACCTTTACTAGAAGAAGGTAACGGATGGTAGGATGGGTTCAAGAGATACGAGCAAAACCCAAATATGGGAAAATCGCAAGTAAGGGGAACAATTCATTATGGGAAAACTGCAAATATGGGAGAAACGCTAATATGGGAGAAACGCAAATATGAGAGAAACGCAAATATGGGAGAAACGCAAATATGGGAGAAACGCAAATATGGGAGAAACGCAAATATGGGAGAGACGCAAATATGGGAAAAACGCAAATATGGGAAAAACGCAAATATGGGAAAAACGATAATATGGGAGAAACGCTAATATAGAAAAACGATAATATGGGAAAAACGCAAATATGGGAAAAACGCAAATATGGGAAAAACGCAAATATGGGAAAAACGCAAATATGGGAGAGACGCAAATATGGGAGAGACGCAAATATGGGGAAAACGCATATATGGGAAAAACGCAAATATGGGAAAAACGCAAATATGGGAAAAACGCAAATATGGGAAAAACGCAAAAATGGGAAAAACGCAAATATGGGAAAAACGCAAATATGATAAAAACGTAAATATTTGAAAGACGCAAATATGGGAAAGACGCAAATATGGGAAAGACGCAAATATGGGAAAGGCGCAAATATGGGAAAGAAGCAAATATGGGAAAGACGCAATTATGGGAAAGACGCAAATATGGGCAAAACGCAAATATGGGCAAAACGCAAGTATTGGAAAAACGAAAGTATTGGAAAAACGAAAGTATTGGAAAACGCAAATATGGAAAAGACGTAAATACGGGAAAGACGTAAATATGGGAAAGACGTAAATATGGGAAAGACGTAAATATGGGAAAGACGTAAATATGGGAAAGACGTAAAAATGGGAAAGACGTAAATATGGGAGGAGAGAAATGTGGGGCGCAACTTGACTAAAAGAAGGAATCAGTTGGTAGCATGGGTTCATGAGTAATGGAGAAACTCATTTATTGGAGACGAGAATTTAGTGGCACACCTTTACTAGAAGAAGGTAACGGATGGTAGGATGGGTTCAAGAGATACGAGCAAAACCCAAATATGGGAAAATCGCAAGTAAGGGGAACAATTCATTATGGGAAAACTGCAAATATGGGAGAAACGCTAATATGGGAGAAACGCAAATATGAGAGAAACGCAAATATGGGAGAAACGCAAATATGGGAGAAACGCAAATATGGGAGAAACGCAAATATGGGAGAGACGCAAATATGGGAAAAACGCAAATATGGGAAAAACGCAAATATGGGAAAAACGATAATATGGGAGAAACGCTAATATAGAAAAACGATAATATGGGAAAAACGCAAATATGGGGAAAACACAAATATGGGAAAAACGCAAACATGGGAAAAATGAAAATATGGGAAAAACGAAAATATGGGACAAACGAAAATATGGGAAAAACGCAAATATGGGAAAAACGCAAATATTGGAAAAACGCAAATATGGGAAATCGCAAATATGGGAAAAACGCAAATATGGGAAAAACGCAAATGTGGGAAAAACGCAAATATGGGAAAAACGCAAATATTGGAAAAACGCAAATATGGGAAAAACGCAAATATTGGAAAAACGCAAATATGGGAAAAACGCAAATATGGGAAAAACGCAAATATGGCGAAAACGCAAATATGGCAAAATCGCAAATATGGCAAAATCGCAAATATGGCAAAAACACAAATATGGCAACAACACAAATATGGCAAAAACGCAAATATGTCAAAAACGCAAGTATGGCAAAAACGCAAATATGGCAAAAACGCAAATTTGGCAAAAACGCAAATATGGCAAAAACGCAAATATGGCCAAATCGCAAATATGGCAAAAACGCAAATATGGCGAAAACACAAATATGGCGAAAACGCAAATATGGAAAACGCAAATATGGAAAACGCAAATATGGCAAAAACGCAAATATGGGATAAATGCAAATATCGGAAAAACGCAAATGTGGGATAAACGCAACTATGGGAAAAACGCAAATATGCGAAAAACGCAAATATGGGAAAAACGCAAATATGGGAAAAACGCAAGTATGCGAAAAACGCAAGTGTGCGAAAAACGCAAGTACGGGAAAAACGAAAGTATGGGAAAACGCAAGTATGGGAAAAACGCAATTATGGGAAAAACGCAAGTATGGGAAAAACGCAAATATGGGAAAAACGCAAGTATGGGAAAAACGCAAGTATGGGAAAAACGGAAATATGGGAGGAGAGAAATGTGGGGCGCAACCTCACTAAAAGACGGAATCAGTTGGTAGCACAGGTTCATGAGTAATGGAAAAACTCAAATATGGGAGAAGAGAGTTTAGTGGCACAACTTTACTACAAGAAGGAAATGGATGGTAGGATGGGTTCAAGAGATACGGGAAAAACACAAATATGGAAAAACCGCAAATAAGGGGAAGAACCCAAACATGGGAAAACCGCAAATATGGGAGAAACGCAAATATGGGAGAATCGCAAATACGGGAGAAATATGCGTTTTCCCCATATTTGCGTCTCTCCCATATTTGCGTCTCTCCCATATTTGCGTTTTTCCCATATTTGCGTTTTTCCCATATTTGCGTTTTTCCCATATTCGCGTTTTTCCAATATTAGCGTTTTTCCAATATTTATGTTTTTCCAATACTTTCGTGTTGCCCCTATTTGCGTTTTGCCCATATTTGAGTTTTGCCCATATTTGCGTTTTGCCCCCATTTGCGTTCCACCCATGCTTGCGTTCTGCCCATGTTTGCGTTTCGCCCATGTTTGCGTTTCGCCCAAGTTTGTGTTTCGCCCATGTTTGCGTTTCGCCCATGTTTGCGTTTCGCCCATGTTTGCATTTCGCCCATGTTTACGTTTTGCCCATGTTTGCGTTTCGCCCATGTTTGCGTTTCGCCCATGTTTGCGTTTTGCCCATGTTTGCGAATCGCCCATATTTGCGTATCGCAAATATTTGCGTCTCTCCCATATTTGCGTCTCTCCCATATTTGGGTCTCTCCCATATTTGCGTCTCTCCCATATTTGCGTCTCTCCCATATTTGCGTCTCTCCCATATTTCCGTCTCCCCCATATCTGCGTCTCTCCCATATCTGCGTCTCTGCCATATCTGCGTCTCTGCCATATCTGCGTTTTTCCCATATCTGCGTTTTTCCCATATCTGCGTTTTTTGAATATCTGCGTTTTTCCAATATCTGCGATTTTCCAATATCTGCGATTTTCCATTATCTGCGTTTTGCCCATATTTGCATTTTGCCCGTATTTGCGTTTTGCCAATATTTGCGTTTTTCCCATATTTTCGTTTTTCTCATATTTGCGTTTTTCCCATATTTGCGTTTTTCCCATATTTGCGTTTTTCCCATATTTGCGTTTATCCCACATTTGCGTTTTTCCAATATTTGCGTTTTTCCCATAATTGCGTTTTTCCCATATTTGCGTTTATTTCATATTTGCATTTATCCCATGTTTGCGTTCTTCCTATATTAGTGTCTCTCCCATATTTGTGTTTTTCCCATTAGTAGGGAACCCATCCTACCAACCGTTACTTTCTTCTATTGAAGTTGTGTCCCCAAATTTCTCTTCTCCTATATTTGCGTTTGTCCCATATTTGGGTTTGTCCATTATTTGCGTATTTCCCTTATTTGCGTTTCTCCCAAATTTGCGTTGCTCCCATATTTGCGTTTCTCCCATATTTGCGTTTCTCCCATATTTGCGGCTCTCCCATATTTGCCTTTCTCCCGTATTTGCGATTCTCCCATATTTGCGTTTCTCCCATATTTGCGGTTTTCCCATGTTTGGGTTCTTCCCCTTATTTGCGGTTTTTCCATATTTGTGTTTTTCCCGTATCTCTTGAACCCATCCTACCATCCATTTCCTTCTTGAAGTAAAGTTGTGCCACTAAACTCTCTTCTCCCATATTTGAGTTTTTCCATTACTCATGAACCTGTGCTACCAACTGATTCCGTCTTTTAGTGAGGTTGCGCCCCACATTTCTCTCCTCCCATATTTCCGTTTTTCCCATACTTGCGTTTTTCCCATACTTGCGTTTTTCCCATATTTGCGTTTTTTCCATACTTGCGTTTTTCCCATACTTGCGTTTTTCCCATACTTTCGTTTTTCCCATACTTGCATTTTTCCCATACTTTCGTTTTTCCCATACTTGCGTTTTTCGCATACTTGCGTTTTTCGCATACTTGCGTTTTTCGCATACTTGGGTTTTTCCCATATTTGCGTTTTTCCCATATTTGCGTTTTTCCCATATTTACGTTTTTCCCATATTTGAGTTTATCCCATATTTGCGTTTTCGCCATATTTGCGTTTTCGCCATATTTGCGTTTTCGCCATATTTGCGTTTTTGCCGTATTAGCATTTTTGCTATATTTCTGTTTTTGCCATATTTGCGTTTTTGCCAAATTTGCGTTTTGCCATATTTGCCTTTTTGCCATATTTGCGTTTTTGCCAAATTTGTGTTTTTGCCATATTTGCGATTTTGAAATATTTGCGATTTTGCCATATTTGCGAATTAGCCATATTTGCGTTTTCGCCATATTTGCGTTTTCGCCATATTTGCGTTTTTGCCATATTTGCGTTTTCGCCATATTTGCGTTTTAGCCATATTTGCGTTTTTGCCATATTTGCATTTTTGCCATATTTGTGTTTTTCCCGTTTCTCTTGAACCCATCCTATCATCCATTTCCTTCTTCTAGTCAAGGTGTCCCACTAAATCCTCTTCTCCCATAATTGAGTTTTTCCATTACTTGTGAACCCATGCTACCAACCGATTCCTTCTTTTACTTATGTTGTGCCCCACATATCTCTTCTCCCATACTTGCGTTTTTCCAATATTTGCGTTTTTCCAATATTTGCGTTTTTCCAATATTTGCGTTTTTCCCTTTTTTGCGTTTTGCCCATATTTGCGTTTTGCCCATATTTGTGTTTCACCCATATTTGCGTTACTCGAATTTTGCGTTTTTCCCATATTTGCGTTTCCCCTAATTTGAGTTTCTCCCATATTTACGTTTATCTTGTATTTGCATCTTTCCCGTATTTGAGTTTTCCCGTATTTGAATATTGCCGTATTTGCGTTTTTCCCATATTTGCGTTTTCCTTTTACTTGCGTTTTTGTCATATTTGCGTTTTCCCATATTTGCGTTTTTCCCATATTTGCGTTTTTCACATATATGAGTTTTTCCCATATTTGCGTTTTTCCCATATTTGCGTTTTTTCCATATTTGCGTTTTTCCCATATTTGCGTTTTTCCCATATTTGCGTTTTTCCAATATTTGCGTTTTTCCCATATTTGCGTTTTTCCCATATTTGCGTTTTTCCCATATTTGCGTTTTTTCCATATTTGCGTTTTTCCAATATTTGCGTTTTTCCAATATTTGCATTTTTCCCATATTTGCGTTTTTCCCATATTTGCGTTTTTCCCATATTTTCGTTTGTCCCATATTTTCGTTTTTCCCATATTTTTGTTTTTCCATATTTGCGTTTTTCCCATATTTGCGTTTTTCCCATATTAGCGTTTTTCCCATATTTTCGTTTTTCCCATATTTGCGTTTTTCCTATATTAGCGTCTCTCCCATATATGTGTTTTTCCCATTAGTAGGGAACCCATCCTACCAACCGTTACTTTCTTCTATTGAAGTTGTGTCCCCAAATTTCTCTTCTCCTATATTTGCGTTTGTCCCATATTTGCGTTTGTCCAATATTTGCGTATTTCCCTTATTTGCGTTTCTCCCAAATTTGCATTGCTCCCATATTTGCGTTTCTCCCATATTTGTGTTTCTCCCATATTTGCGGCTCTCCCATATTTGCCTTTCTCCCGTACTTGCGATTCTCCCATATTTGCGTTTCTCCCATTTTTGCGGTTTTCCCATGTTTGGGTTCTTCCCCTTATTTGCGGTTTTCCCATATTTGTGTTTTTCTCGTGTCTCTTGAACCCATCCTACCATTCATTTCCTTCTTGTTGTAAAGGTGTGCCACTAAATTCTCTTCTCCCACATTTGAGTTTTTCCATTACTCATGAACCTGTGCTACCAACTGATTCCGTCTTTTAGTGAGGTTGCGCCCCACATTTCTCTCCTCCCATATTTCCGTTTTTCCCATACTTGCGTTTTTCGCATACTTGCGTTTTTCGCATACTTGCGTTTTTCCCATATTTGCGTTTTTCCCATATTTGCGTTATTCCCATATTTGCGTTTTTCCCATATTTGCGTTTTTGCCATATTTGCGTTTTCGCCATATTTGCGTTTTCGCCATATTTGCGTTTTCGCCATATTTGCGTTTTCGCCAAATTTGCGTTTTCGCCATATTTGCGTTTTTCCAGATTTGCGTTTTTGCCAAATTTGCGTTTTTGCCATATTTGCGTTTTTGCCATATTTGCGTTTTTGCCATATTTGCGTTTTTCCAACATTTGCGTTTTTCCAATATTTGCGTTTTTCCCATATTTGCGTTTTTCCCATATTTGCGTTTTTCCCATATTTTCTTTTGTCCCATATTTTCGTTTTTCCCATATTTTTGTTTTTCCCATATTTGCGTTTTTCCTATATTTGCGTTTTTCCCATATTAGCGTTTTTTCCCATATTTGCGTTTTTCCCATATTAGCCTTTTCCCACATTTGCGTTTCTCCCATATTTGCGTTCCTCCCATATTTGCGTTTCTCCCATATTTGAGTTTCTCCCATATTTGCGTTTCTCCAATATTTGCGTTTCTCCAATATTTGCAGTTTTCCCATATTTGCATTGTTCCCCTTACTTGCGATTTTCCCATATTTGGGTTTTGCTCGTATCTCTTGAACCCATCCTACCATCCGTTACCTTCTTCTAGTAAAGGTGTGCCACTAAATTCTCGACTCCCATATTTGAGTTTTTCCTTTACTCATGAACCCATGCTACCAACTGATTCCTTCTTTTAGTCAAGTTGCGCCCCACATTTTTCTCCTCCCATATTTAGGTCTTTCCCATATTTACATCTTTCCCATATTTGCGTCTTTCCCATATTTACGACTTTCCGAAATTTACGTCTTCCTCATATTTACGTCTTTCCCATATTTACGTCTTTCCCATATTTACGTCTTTCCCATATTTACGTCATTCCCATATTTACGTCTTTGCCATATTTACGTCTTTTCCATATTTGTGTCTTCCAATACTTTCGTTTTTCCAATAATTTCGTTTTTCCAATACTTGCGTTTTGCCCATATTTGCGTTTTGCCAATATTTGCGTCTTTCCCATATTTGCGTCTTTCCCATATTTGCTTCTTTCCAATATTTGCGCCTTTCCCATATTTGCGTCTTTCCCATATTTGCGACTTTCCCATATTTGCGTCTTTCCCATATTTGCGTCTTTCAAATATTTGCGTTTTTCCCATATTTGCGATTTTCCCATATTTGCGTTTGTCCCATATTTGCGTTTTTCCCATATTTGCGTGTTTCCCATATTTGCGTTTTTCCCATATTTGCGTCTCTCCCATATTTGCGTTTTCCCCATATTTGGGTTTTACCATATTTGCATTTTTCCCATATTTTCGTTTTTCCAATATTTGCGTTTTTCCAATATTTATGTTTTTCCAATACTTTCGTTTTGCCCATATTTGCGTTTTTGCCATATTTGCGTTTTTGCCATATTTGCGTTTTTGCCATATTTGCGATTTTGCCATATTTGCGATTTTGCCATATTTGCGAATTTGCCATATTTGCGTTTTCGCCATATTTGCGTTTTCGCCATATTTGCGTTTTCGCCATATTTGCGTTTTAGCCATATTTGCGTTTTTGCCATATTTGCATTTTTGCCATATTTGTGTTTTTCCCGTTTCTCTTGAACCCATCCTATCATCCATTTCCTTCTTCTAGTCAAGGTGTCCCACTAAATCCTCTTCTCCCATAATTGAGTTTTTCCATTACTTATGAACCCATGCTACCAACCGATTCCTTCTTTTACTTATGTTGTGCCCCACATATCTCTTCTCCCATACTTGCGTTTTTCCAATATTTGCGTTTTTCCAATATTTGCGTTTTTCCAATATTTGCGTTTTTTCCAATATTTGCGTTTTTCCAATATTTGCGTTTTTCACTTATTTGCGTTTTGCCCATATTTGCGTTTTGCCCATATATGTGTTTCACCCATATTTGCATTACTCGAATTATTGCGTTTTCCCATATTTGCGTTTCCCCTAATTTGTGTTTCTCCCATATTTACGTTTATCTTGTATTTGCATCTTTCCCGTATTTGAGTTTTCCCGTATTTGAATATTGCCGTATTTGCGTTTTTCCCATATTTGCGTTTTCCTTTTACTTGCGTTTAGTCATATTTGCGTTTTCCCATATTTGCGTTTATCCCATATTTGTGTTTTTCCCATATTTGCGTTTTTCCAATATTTGCGTTTTTCCCATATTTGCGTTTTTCCCATATTTGCGTTTTTCCCAAATTTGCGTTTTTCCCATATTTGCGTTTTTCGCATATTTGCGTTTTTTCCATATTTGCGTTTTTCCAATATTTGCGTTTTTCCAATATTTGCGTTTTTCCCATATTTGCGTTTTTCCCATATTTTCGTTTGTCCCATATTTTCGTTTTTCCCATATTTTTGTTTTTCCCATATTTGCGTATTTTCCCATATTTGCGTTTTTCCCATATTAGCGTTTTTCCCATATTTGCGTTTTTCCCATATTAGCGTTTTTCCCATATTTGCGTTTCTCCCATATTTGCGTTTCTCCCATATTTGCGTTTCTCCCATATTTGAGTTTCTGCCATATTTGCGTTTCTCCCATATTTGCGTTTCTCCAATATTTGCAGTTTTCTCATATTTGCATTGTTCCCATTACTTGCGATTTTCCCATATTTGGGTTTTGCTCGTATCTCTTGAACCCATCCTACCATCCGTTACCTTCTTCTAGTAAAGGTGTGCCACTAAATTCTCGACTCCCTTATTTGAGTTTTTCCATTACTCATGAACCCATGCTACCAACTGATTCCTTCTTTTAGTCAAGTTGCGCCCCACATTTTTCTCCTCCCATATTTACGTCTTTCCCATATTTACATCTTTCCCATATTTACGTCTTTCCCATATTTACGTCTTTCCGAAATTTACGTCTTCCCCATATTTACGTCTTTCCCATATTTACGTCTTTCCCATATTTACGTCATTCCCATATTTACGTCTTTCCCATATTTACGTCTTTGCCATATTTACGTCTTTTCCATATTTGCGTCTTCCAATACTTTCGTTTTTCCAATACTTTCGTTATTCCAATACTTGCGTTTTGCCCATATTTGCGTTTTGCCCATATTTGCGTTTTGCCCATATTTGCGATTTGCCCATTTTTGCTTTTTTCCCATATTTGCGTTTTTCCCATATTTGCGTTTTTCCCATATTTGCGTTTATCCCATACGTGCGTTTTTCCCATATTTGCGTTTTTCCCATATTTGCGTTTTTCCTATATTTGCGTTTATCCCATATTTGCGTTTATCCCATATTTGCGTTCATCCCATATTTGCGTTTATCCCATATTTGCGTTTATCCCATATTTGCATTTGGCCCATGTTTGCGTTTTTCCTATATTAGCGTCTCTCCCATATATGTGTTTTTCCCATTAGTAGGGAACCCATCCTACCAACCGTTACTTTCTTATATTGAAGTTGTGTCCCCAAATTTCTCTTCTCCTATGTTTGCGTTTGTCCCATATTTGCGTTTGTCCATGATTTGCGTATCTCCCTTATTTGCGCTTCTCCCATATTTGCGTTTCTCCCATATTTGCGTTTCTCCCATATTTGCGTTTCTCCCATATTTGCGGCTCTCCCATATTTGCCTTTCTGCCATATTTGCGATTCTCCCATATTTGATATTCTCCCATATTTGCGTTTCTCCCATATTTGCGGTTTTCCCATGTTTGGGTTCTTCCCCTTACTTGCGGTTTTCCCATATTTGTGTTTTTCCCGTATCTCTTGAACCCATCCTACCATCCATTTCCTTCTTGTAGTAAAGGTGTGCCACTAAATTCTCTTCTCCCATATTTGAGTTTTTCCATTACTCATGAACCTGTGCTACCAACTGATTCCGTCTTTTAGTGAATTTGCGCTCCACATTTCTCTCCTCCCATATTTTCGTTTTTCCCATATTTTCGTTTTTCCCATACTTGCGTTTTACCCATTCTTGCGTTTTTCCCATACTTGCGTTTTTCCCATACTTGCGTTTTTCCCATACTTTCGTTTTTCCCATACTTGCGTTTTTCGCATACTTGCGTTTCTCCCATATTTGCGTTTTTCCCATATTTGCGTTTTTCCCATATTTACGTTTTTCCCATGTTTGCGTTTTTCCCATATTTGCGTTTTTCCCATATTTGCATTTATCCCATATTTGCGTTTTTCCCATATTTGCGTTTTTCCCATAATTGCGTTTTCCCATATTTGCGTTTTTCCCATATTTGCGCTTTTCCCATATTTGCGCTTATCCCATATTTGCGTTTATCCCATTTTTGCGTTTATCCCGTATTTACGATCATCCCATATTTGTGTTCATCCCATATTTGCGTTTATCCTATATTTGCATTTATCCCATGTTTGCGTTTTTCCTATACTAGCGTCTCTCCCATATATGTGTTTTCCCCATTAGTAGGGAACCCATCCTACCAACCGTTACTTACTTCTATTGAAGTTGTGTCCAAAAATTTCTCTTTTCCTATATTTGCGTTTGTCCATTATTTGCGTATTTCCCTTATTTGCGTTTCTCCCATATTTGCGTTTCTCCCATATTTGCGTTTCTCCCATATTTGCGTTTCTCCCATATTTGTGGCTCTCCCATATTTGCCTTTCTCTTGTATTTGCGATTCTCCCATATTTGCGATTCTCCCATATTTGCATTTCTCGCATATTTGCAGTTTTCCCATGTTTGGACTCTTTCCCTTATTTGCGGTTTTCCCATATTTGTGTTTTTCCCATATCTCTTGAACCCATCCTACCATCCATTTCCTTCTTGTAGTAAAGGTGTGCCACTAAATTCTCTTCTCCCATATTTGAGTTTTTCCATTACTCATGAACCTGTGCTACCAACTGATTCCGTCTTTTAGTGAAGTTGCGCCCCACATTTCTCTCCTCCCATATTTTCGTTTTCCCCATATTTTCGTTTTTCCCATACTTACGTTTTTCGCATAGTTGCGTTTTTCCCATATTTGCATTTTTCCCATATTTGCGTTTTTCCCATATTTGCGTTTTTCCCATATTTGCGTTTTTGCCATATTTGCGTTTTCGCCATATTAGTGTTTTCGCCATATTTGCGTTTTCGCCATATTTCCGTTTTCGCCATATTTGCGTTTTAGCCATATTTGCGTTTTTGCCATATTTGCGTTTTTGCCATATTTTCGTTTTACCCGTTTCTCTTGAACCCATCCTACCATCCATTTCCTTCTTCTAGTCAAGGTGTCCCACTAAATCCTCTTCTCCCATATTTGAGTTTTTCCATTACTTATGAACCCATGCTACCAACCGATTCCTTCTTTTACTTATGTTGTGCCCCACATATCTCTTCTCCCATACTTGCGTTTTTCCAATATTTGCGTTTTTCCAATATTTGCGATTTTCCAATATTTGCGTTTTTCCCTTATTTGCGTTTTGCCCATATTTGCGTTTTGCCCATATTTGTGTTTCACCCATATTTGCATTACTCGAATTATTGCATTTTTCCCATATTTGCGTTCCCCTAATTCGAGTTTCTCCCATATTTACGTTTATCTTGTATTTGCATCTTTCCCGTATTTGAGTTTTCCCGTATTTGAATTTTGCCATATTTGCGTTTTTCCCATATTTGCGTTTTCCTTTTACTTGCGTTTTTGTCATATTTACGTGTTCCCATATTTGCGTTTTTCCCATATTTGCGTTTTTCACATATTTGAGTTTTTCCCATATTTGCGTTTTTCCCATATTTGCGTTTTTCCCATATTTGCGTTTTTCCCATATTTGCGTTTTTCCAATATTTGCGTTTTTCCCATATTCTCGTTTTTCTCATATTTGCGTTTTTCCCATATTTGCGTTTTTCCCATATTTGCGTTTTTCTCATATTTGCGTTTTTCCAATATTTGCGTTTTTCCCATATCTGCGTTTTTCCCATATTTGCGTTTTTCCCATATTAGCGTTTTTCCCATATTAGCGTTTTTCCCATATTTGCGTTTTTCCCATATTTGCGTATTTCTCATATTTGTGTTTCTCCCATATTTACGTTTCTCCCATATTTGCATTTCTCCCATATTAGCGTTTCTCCCATATTTGCAGTTTTCCCATATTTGCATTGTTCCCCTTACTTGCGATTTTCCCATATTTGGGTTTTGCCCATATCTCTTGAACCCATCCTACCATCCGTAACCATCTTGTAGTAAAGGTGTGCCACTAAATTCTCTTCTCCCATATTTGAGTTTTTCCATTACTCATGAACCTATACTACCAACTGATTCCGTCTTTTAGTGTAGTTGCGCCCCACATTTCTCTCCTCCCATATTTTCGTTTTCCCCATATTTTCGTTTTTCCCATACTTGCGTTTTTCCCATACTTGCGTTTTTCCCATACTTGCATTTCTCCCATACTTGCGTTTTTCCCATACTTTCGTTTTTCCCATACTTGCGTTTTTCGCATACTTGCGTTTTTCGCATACTTGCGTTTTTCCCATATTTGCGTATTTCCCATATTTGTGTTTCTCCCATATTTGCGTTTCTCCCATATTTGCATTTCTCCCATATTAGCGTTTCTCCCATATTTGCAGTTTTCCCATATTTGCATTGTTCCCCTTACTTGCGATTTTCCCATATTTGGGTTTTGCCCATATCTCTTGAACCCATCCTACCATCCGTAACCATCTTGTAGTAAAGGTGTGCCACTAAATTCTCTTCTCCCATATTTGAGTTTTTGCATTACCTATGAACCCATGCTACCAACCGATTCCTTCTTTTACTTATGTTGTGCCCCACATATCTCTCCTCCCATACTTGCGTTTTTCCAATATTTGCGTTTTTCCAATATTTGCGTTTTTCCCATATTTGCGTTTTCCTTTTACTTGCGTTTTTGTCATATTTGCGTTTTCCCATATTTGCGTTTTTCCTATATTTGCGTTTTTCACATATTTGAGTTTTTCCCATATTTGCGTTTTTCCCATATTTGCGTTTTTCCCATATTTTCGTTTTTCCCATATTTGCGTTTTTCCAATATTTGCGTTTTTTCCATATTTGCGTTTTTCCCATATTTGCGTCTTTCCCATATTTGCGTTTTTCCAATATTTGCGTTTTTCCCATATTTTCGTTTTTCCCATATTTGCGTTTTTCCCATATTTGCGTTTTTCCCATATTTGCGTTTTTCCCATATTTGCGTTTTTCCAATATTTGCGTTTTTCCCATATTTGCGTTTTTCCCATATTTGCGTTTTTCCCATACTATCGTTTTTCCCATATTAGCGTTTTTCCCATATTTGCGTTTTTCCCATATTTGCGTTTTTCCCATATTTGCGTATTTTCATATTTGTGTTTCTCCCATATTTGCGTTTCTCCCATATTTGCATTTCTCCCATATTAGCGTTTCTCCCATATTTGCAGTTTTCCCATATTTGCATTGTTCCCCTTACTTGCGATTTTCCCATATTTGGGTTTTGCCCATATCTCTTGAACCCATCCTACCATCCGTTACCTTCTTCTAGTAAAGGTGTGCCTCTAAATTCTCGTCTCCCATATTTGAGTTTTTCCATTACTCATGAACCCATGCTACCAACTGATTCCTTCTTTTAGTCAAGTTGCGCCCCACATTTCTCTCCTCCCATATTTACGTCTTTCCCATATTTACGTCTTTCCCATATTTACGTCTTTTCCATATTTGCGTTTTCCAATACTTTCGTTTTTCCAATACTTTCGTTTTTCCAATACTTGCGTTTTGCCCATATTTGCGTTTTGCCCATATTTGCGTCTTTCCCATATTTGCGTCTTTCCCATATTTGCTTCTTTCCCATATTTGCGCCTTTCCCATATTTGCGTTTTTCCCATATTTGCCTTTTTCCCATATTTGCGATTTTCCCATATTTGCGGTTTTCCCATATTTGCGTTTTTCCCATATTTGCGTTTTTCCCATGTTTGCGTTTATCCCATATTTGCGTTTTTCCCATATTAGCGTTTTTCCCATATTTGCGTTTTTCCCATATTTGCGTTTTTCCCATATCTGCGTGTCTCCCATATCTGCGTCTCTGCCATATCTGCGTTTTTCCCATATCTGTGTTTTCCCCATATCTGCGTTTTTTGAATATCTGCGTTTTTCCAATATCTGCGATTTTCCAATATCTTTGATTGTCCAATATCTGCGTTTTGCCCATATTTGTGTTTTGCCCATATTTGCGTTTTGCCCACATTTGCGTTTTGCCCACATCTGCGTTTTGCCCACATTTGCGTTTTGCCCACATTTGCGTTTCGCCACATTTGCGTTTTGCCCACATTTGCGTTTTGCCCACATTTGCGTTTTGCCCACATTTGCGTTTTGCCCACATTTGCGTTTTGCCCACATTTAAATTTTTCACGTTTGCGTTTTTCCCCTCATTTGCGTTTTTCCCATATTTGGGTTTTGCCCGTATCTTTTGAACCCATCCTATCATCCGTTTCCTTCTTCTAGTAAAGGTGTGCCACTAAAATCTTGTCTCCCATATTTGAGTTTTTCCATTACTCATGAACCTATGCTACCAACTGATTCCATCTTTAATTTAACTTGAACCACACATTTCTCTTCTCCCATATTTTCGTTTTTCGCATATTTTCGTTTTTCGCATATTTGAGTTTTTCCCGTATTTGCGTTTTTCCATTATTCGCGTTTTTCTTATATTTGCGTTTGTCCCATATTCTCGTTTGTCCCATATTTCCAATTGTCCCATATTTCCAATTGTCCCATATTTGCGTTTGTCCCATATTTGCATTTGTCCCGTAGTTGCGGTTGTCCCATATGCGTTTGTCCCATATGCGTTTGTCCCATATGTATTTGTCCCATATGCTTTTTTCCCATATGCATTATTCCCATATTCGTTTTTACTATATGTGTTTTTCCCATTTGCGTTTTGCCCATACTTGCGATTTCCTCGTACTTGCGTCTTCCCCGTACTTGCATCTTCCCCGTACTTGCAACTTCCCAGTACTTGCATCTTCCCCGTACTTGCATCTTCCCCATACTTGCGTCTTCCCCGTACTTGCGTCTTCGCCGTACTTGCATCTTCCCCGTACTTGCGTCTTCCCCGTACTTGCGTTTTACCAATACTTGCGTTTTTCCCGTATTTGTGTTTTCCCGTATTTGAGTTTTTCCGATATTTGCGTTTTTCCCTCTGATATTTGCGTTTTTCCCGTATTTGTAATTTTCCCATGTTTGCGTTCTTCCCCTTATTTGCGTTTTTCCATATTTACGTTCTTCACATATTTGCGATTTCCCCATGTTTGCGATTTCCCCATGTTTGCGATTTCCCCATGTTTGCGATTTCCCTATATTTGCGATTTCCCCATGTTTGCGATTTCCCCATATCTCATGAAACCATCTTACCAACCGTTTCCTTCTTCTAGTCAAGGTGTGCCGCTAAATCCTCTTCTCCCATATTTGAGTTTTTCCATTACTTGTGAACCTATGCTACCAACTGATTCCATCTTTAATTTAACTTGAGCTACACATTTCACTTCTCCCATTATTTCGTTTTTCGCATATTTGATTTTTTCGCATATTTGAGTTTTTCCTGTATTCGCGTTTTTCTTATATTTGCGTTTGTCCCATATTCTCGTTTGTCCCATATTCTCATTTGTCCCATATTCTCGTTTGTCCCATATTCTCGTTTGTCCCATATTTGCGTTTGTCCCGTATTTGCGGTTGTCCCGTAGTTGCAGTTGTCCCATAGTTGCGTTTGTCCCATAGTTGCGTTTGTCCCATAGTTGCGTTTGTCCCATAGTTGCGTTTGTCCCATATGCGTTTTTTCCATTTGCGTTTTTCCCATACTTGCGTTTTCCTCGTACTTGCGATATCCCCGTACTTGCATCTTCCCCGTACTTGCATCTTCCCCGTACTTGCATTTTACCCGTACTTGCGTTTTACCCGTACTTGCGTTTTACCCGTACTTGCGTTTTACCCGTACTTGCGTTTTACCCGTACTTGCGTTTTACCCGTACTTGCGTTTTACCCGTACTTGCGTTTTACCCGTACTTGCGTTTTACCCGTACTTGCGTTTTACCCGTACTTGCGTTTTACCCGTACTTGCGTTTTACCCGTACTTGCGTTTTACCCGTACTTGCGTTTTACCCGTACTTGCGTTTTACCCGTACTTGCGTTTTACCCGTACTTGCGTTTTACCCGTACTTGCGTTTTACCCGTACTTGCGTTTTACCCGTACTTGCGTTTTACCCGTACTTGCGTTTTACCCGTACTTGCGTTTTACCCGCACTTGCGTTTTACCCGTACTTGCGTTTTACCCGTACTTGCGTTTTACCCGTACTTGCATTTTGCTGGTATTAGCGTTTTTCCTATAATTTCGTTTTTCCCATAATTTCGTCTTTCCCATAATTTCGTCTTTCCCATAATTTCGTCCTTCCCATAATTTGCTTCTCTCCCATATTTGCGTCTCTCCCATATTTGCGTCTCTCCCATATTTGCGTCTCTCCCATATTTGTGTTTTTCCCATATTTGCGTTCCGTGATTCATCACTCCACACAACGTTTTTCCACTGCTTATGAGCAGCTGCTCGACCATGGTATCGAAGTTTTCTCACCTCCTACCTAACTGGCATGGTACTTTTAGTGGATTCTGATGCAGTTTGGAATTCCTGTGTGATGGTCTGGATAGATGTCTGCCTATTGAACATTACGACCCTCTTCAACTGTCGGCGGTCTGTCAGTCAACAGACGTGGTCAGCGTGCACGCTTCTGTGCTGTACGTGTCCCTTCAGGTTTACACTTCACTATCACATCGGACACAGTGGACTTCGAGATGTTTTCGATCGTGGAAATCTAGCATACAGACGTATGACACAAGTGTCGCCCAATCACCTGACCACGTTCGAAGTCCGTGAGTTCCATGGAGCGCCCCCTTCTGCTCTTTTACGATGTCTCGTGACTACTGAGGTCACTGATATGGAGTAGCTGGCAGTAGGTGCCAGCACAATGCACCTAATGCGAAAAACGTATGTTTTTGGGGTTGTCCGAATATTTTTGATCACAGTGTACTACTTGATTGGGTGAGAGCACAATGCTGCTGTGCTCTTTACAGTTATATGCTGATACAGCATACGGCAGTCACACTTCATCTCATAGCTATAAGTAACATGACAATTCAATCACCGACTTTCACACACTCAGAAAACTTAGGTTACATTTTGCATCAATGCACAACACAAACCTGCACTGAGATATTGAACACTTACATTACACTAAAGGCCACAGTTGTTGAAATGAATGTACCTTATGCTCTATTCAACATATATAATGTTGAGTTGGTAGAAGAGCCAACACCGTGTTACTAAAGGAGGCCGAAATGCACGTGTTTTAGCTCATGCAGGCTGGCGTGAGGAGGGAAGGACTATACTGACGTGAGGTCTGGAACATGACAAGGAATTAGAATATATAAAGCGGACGTAATTAGTTTGATACTTAACTTTAATCCATTAATGATGAACGTCGCTCTTGATGGTACATGATTCACAATATTGTTAGTTCAGAATACATTCTTGAAGAATATGGTGCCTTGCTAGGTCTTAGCAAATGACGTAGCTGAAGGCTATGCTAAACTGTCGTCTCTGCAAATGAGAGCGTATGTAGTCAGTGAACCATCGCTAGCAAAGTCGGCTGTTCAACTGGGGAGAGTGCTAGGGAGTCTCTCTAGATTAGACCTGCCGTGTGGCGGCGCTCGGTCTGCAATCACTGATAGTGGCGACACGTGGGTGCGACGTATACTAACGGACCGTGGCCAGTTTAAAAGCTACCACCTAGCAAGTGTGGTGTCTGGCGGTGACACCACATATAATATATATGATCTTTCCTACTAACATTAATTAGAAACAAGCTGTAATATCTATATTGGTGACAGAATGGTTGCAAAGACATCAGTGATAATCAAGATATCCCAACTGGAACAACTTTTAAACAGGAACTGTATAAAAATCTAAGGGGGCTACTCAGATTATCACCTAGATCATTTACGTAAATCTGGAACAACAGAGCGCCTATGACACTACCTCATGGAACGCCAGATATCACTTCTGTTCTATTATGAACTGTGACCTCTCTGAGAGGAAATCACGAATTCAGTCACACAACTGAGATCATACTCCGTATGCATGCAATTTGATTAATAGTGGCTTGTGAGGAATTGTATCAAAAGCCTCCTGGAAATTTAGGAACATGGAATCGATCTGAGATCCCTTGTTGACAGCATTCATTAGTTCCTGGGAATAAAGAGCTAGCTGTGTCGCACGGGAATGATATTTTCTAAATCTGCGTTGGTTATGTATCAATATGCCATTTTCTTCAAGGTGATTCATAATGTTCGAGTACAGTATATGCTCCAAAATCCTACTGCAAATTGAGGTCAGAGATATGGGTTTGCAATTCAATGGGTTACTCCTATTTCCTTTCTTGAATATTGGTGTGACCTGTGCTACTTTCCAGCCTTTAGGAACAGACCTTTCGTCGAGTGAGCGGTTGTATATGATTGCTAAGAAAGGCGCTATTGTGTCAGCATACTCTGAAAGGAACCTGACTGGTATACCATCTGCACCAGAAGACTTGCCTTTTTTAAGTGATTTGAGTTATTTCGCAACACCTAAGATAACTGCTTTTATGTCACCCATGTTAGCAGCTGTTCTGGTTTCGAATTCTGGAATATTTACTTCGTCTTCTTCCGTGAAGGAATTACGGAAAACTGTGTTTAGTAACTCTGCTTTAGTGACACCATCATTGGTAACATTTCCATCTCTATCAAACAGTGATGGTATTGTCTGTTTTTTGCCACTGGTGTACTTTACATACGAGCAGAATCTCTTTGCGTTTTCTACCATATTTTGAGACAATGTTTCATTGTGGAAACTGTTAAAAGCATCTCGCATTGTTGTCCGCACTAAATTTTGAGCTTCCGTGAAACTTAGCCAGTCTTGGGGATTTTGCATTCTTCTGAATTTGGCATGCTTTTTTCATTGCTTCTGAACATGTTCTGATGTGTTTTCTGTACCATAGTGGATCAATCCCATCTCTTATCAACTTATACGGTATGAATCTATCTATTGCTGTTGATGCTGTATCTTTGAATTTGAGCCATATCTGGTATACACTTGCATAATTACCTTGGAAGGAATGGAGACTCTTTCTTAGGCAGGCATAAAGTGCATTTTTATCTGCTGTTTTAAATAGATATATTTTGCATTTATTTTTAGTGGTTTTGGTTGATATGGTTTTAAGCCTCGCTGCAATGACCTTGTGTTCCCTAGTCCCTGCTGACTGCAGAACGATTTTACTGCGACTAATGTACATTTCTTGTAACGACGACAAAGATAAGATGAGAGAAATTAGGGCATATACAGAGGCATGTAGACAGTCATTTTTCCCCTCGCCCTATTTGTGAGTGAAACAGGAAAGGAAATAAATAAAATCTTCTTGGTTTTCAAGCCACATCAATTTGAAAATTCCAAGGAAAGAAAATTACTATAGTGGTACACGATACCCTCTCCCACACACCATATGGTGACTGGCGGTGTGTGTGTGTGTGTGTGTGTGTGTGTGTGTGTGTGTGTGTGTGTGTGTGTGTGTGTGTGTAGATACAAAACTGTAAAAATTTCCTGTACAATTATTCTTTCTCTAGGGCATGTTTCCATGCATTATTTTAGTTATACTACCTCATTTGTAATTGCGTTAAAATATTATGTTTTATATTCATATATATAAACTTACGTGTGACATTTGATCTGTTTTTGTATCTAGCTAAGACTAAAATAGCAAATAAATAAACTGCTAAGTGTGTTACCAGTGTCTCATGAAGTTGTGACTATACACTACAATTTCTACTGCTTCCCTAATCACAGTCCAATTATGGGCCAGAATCCTTGTCTGTATGAACAATCTTGTGTTTATTCATTCGACCATTCACAGAAACTGCTGTTTTTAGTGTTTCTGTACTTTAGGTGGCAATGTTCAACACAGCAATTAGCAACAGTCTGTATAGTCTGTCCTACATGACAGATGTCATATTTGCAAGGAATATTATAAATCCCCCACACTCTGAGGTGGAGAGTATTTTTGAGAGATCATGTTTCTTTAATTTTCCTGGTTAGCCAGAAGGCTGGTTTGATTCCTTGGCCAGTTTAGGTTCTACTTATCTCACTCATTGTTGCTCCACAGGATGGGAATCATTGTATGTGTTAGACCACATGGCTCAGTTGAATGGTATCATGTCTTGGTTTCCTTCACAGATTTGACCTAATTACACAGACAGAATATGCATTGGCGTAGGGGTGGAGGTGGGTTAGATTTTTCATGAGTAATGTAAAGGTGAGCACCCATGGGCAAGAAAAGAACTAAGCTAAATAGGAAATAAAGGGGTGATGGTGAGCACTAAGGGCGAAGAGGTTGTCAAAACCATAGGAGATTGTATCACAACATTACGATAAGACAGTGGACCACATATCCTAATTCATAACTGCAATTTTTATAGCAGTGTATTACACGAATTAATAGCAACCCCAGGTTCATCTGGTAATTTGTTAGACAGCCAATGCATATATTATATAGTATGTCAAAGAATGCAAACATTATAAACAATCTGATGCTTGGCTGAATATGCATCACATACATAATTTCAGTAATACTCCATGAAAATAAATAACAAGTCATTAACTATACAAAACAGTAAACAATTTCCAAACACGAGGAGAGAAAGATAGCCTCCACCCGACTGCAAAATGATGGGCCAGACAGGTTTCACAAAGACTGTAATGCTGCACCCAGAACCTAATGACTGTCAATACCAGTCATTATAAGTTAACATCTACTTTACCTGTTAGTCTTGGCATTTGCAGTCACCAGTATCAGAAACAGTGAAATGATATCTGTTTGGCCTCTGGTTCCACAATCAGATGAGGGTACCATTCCCTTCTGCCATTGATTCGTATGCCTCCTTGCCCCAACCTCACCCTTCCACCAATAGCTTTAGTTTATTTCCTATTTACATTTTCCTTTGATCATAAAATATGTATTAATGATGAACTTTTGTTTGAATATGATCTTTTGCACTTTTATGATTCTTATTTTCATAAAGGAAAAAAATCCTTTACCTGGTTTACAGTTATTTTATGGTTTTATAGTAGAGTTTGTTAACAACTGTCCATCAAAATTTAACACAAGATCTCAGCACCCCTACAATCATGCTACCTAGTTGTATGTTGTGGTAGTTAATTTTGTAATGGCATAGCATTGTCAACAGAGCACCAGTTTTACAGTAGATAATACTTGATATGATATTCTGAAATAAAGTTTTTCTGTGGTACGTAAAATTGTTTGTTGTTGAATCCATATGTTTGCTCTTAATATGTCATACATATTTTGTGCTTATGTGGCATCTGTGATGTTTTTTGATAGATATTCTGAAGATGGGCATTGACTAAAATGCATGAATAAGAATATTTCAATAACAATTGGACTCTTTATTATTAGCAATGTAAAACGATAATAGGAACATGTCCAGTTACTCATATAATCGTTGTGGATCTCTTGTGTGACTTCAGTTTAAAAATTTAACCAAACAGGCCTTAGAAACTGTATATCAGTATAATTAAATATCTTACATCTCAAAAAAAATTGTGTGTTCCATTTACAATATTTAGTCATCAGTTGCATGTTATTCTTGTTTAACATTTAGTCAAGTATCTACACCAATGCTGGTGATTTCCCCATTAAAATTTTACATTCCATCCCATTTCCTTGTGAGATTATTAAAAAAAGAAATAATTAAAATACTCCCAACTCAGAAACAATGGTACCTTGC
The DNA here is from genome assembly GCF_021461395.2 of Schistocerca americana. Taxonomy (NCBI): domain Eukaryota; kingdom Metazoa; phylum Arthropoda; class Insecta; order Orthoptera; family Acrididae; genus Schistocerca; species Schistocerca americana. The sequence goes on from NC_060127.1 coordinate 141,936,323, forward strand.
TGTTAGAAAACCAATCTTTATTTGTTCTGTTTCATGATCCTGCCATTGTTTCAGTTTTTACCTTTTTTAATTCAATCACTTTAAAATTTTTTGCTATCTTTAGTGTATTTAAAAATACATAGTAGATGATTCACACAAGCCATTGAAATACTAAGAAGGGTTTAGTCACAGCACTCTCAGAAATTCTATGGAATGAGTTAATGCTGCGGTTAAGATCACTCTCAAAATAGTCATTTAAATTCTCACATTGCAGTTTATCACTGTATTTAGTGAGGTGGAAGGACTTTTATAAGATTCTGGTATCCAGAACATTTTTATTGACAATGTATGTGCAATATTATGCCAGTGTTTACTTAGACAAATATATTATCGACTTAACCTGAAAGTTCAGTTGTTTCTAGAATACATGAGATTTTAGAATATATTCCAATTATCAGACAAAATTTATTTCCTGTATAAATGCATCTTTATGCCAATTATACTTACTCTTTACTTTTACTTGGTTCTTTTATTTCACTGCCCCAATTAACTTCTTGTATTTTATTGTTTAGACAAATGCCTGCCATGTTTGATAGATTTATTGATCCATTTTCATCTACAGCTGCACAATGTGCAAGAGATATTTGGATTTTTTTGTGCATATTAAGTTCTACATATAATATACCTTTGTACATAATAACACACATTAATATATCAGTTAATGGTGAATACTTAAATAAATGTTATTACGCTATATACAGAGAGATAAAATACAAATGTTCTTCTGAATGAGACTACATTGGGTAAACACTCCAAAATTTAGTTTTGTAGGTATTCATTTACTGTGTAAAAGCAGTGATCAACCAAGTATGACTTCAGTTTAGATTTGAAGTGACCAATGTTTTGTATGTGTTTAATGGTATCTGGTAAGGCATTGTATAGTTTGATACTAGGATGGATAAGTCTGTTTTGAAATAACTTTGTGTTGGCACTTTGAACATGTACATCCAATTTTTGTCTTGTATCATAGCTGTGTATTGTGTGATTTTGAGTGATGAGTGGTCTTTTTGTATGTAAGTTTTGCTTTAAATAAATTATATTTTCAAGTATATATATGCAAGGAAGTGGCAGGATCATCCTTTTTTAAAACAATGGTCTACATGATTTGCGATTATCTACCCCTTCCATTATTCTTATAGTCATCAGGCCTAAACTATTTTATCTCTGACTGGTACAGTGGGGCCATGTGGGCAACAGGGAATTTTCAGAATGAGATTTTCACTCTGCAGCGGAGTGTGCGCTGATAGTTTCAAGTTTCAACAGGGAATTTTGTTTTCCATTTAGTTTGATGTTTGTAACACTGTGGCACTGCAATCTCAGTATCTTTCAGTCAATTTGCTCCAATGTCAAACAGGTTGGTCATGTTTACAGCCTACTGCTTCAGAGATTTCTCTCCTAGACTGAAATGGTCTTACATTCTCATAAAGAAACGAAAGTAAGTGAACAGATATGTTAATGTATGAGGATATAAAAGTACTCATTCAGTTGTTACATGAATTTATGAGGACCAGGAAACTTACCGTTAGTAATGTTTCTACATACAAAAGCTGCTGTATCAGTGTCCACATAGCATGAAACTGGTTACAGATTGTGACACACACATCACCAACCTCATATACTTGAAACTGGCAAAAGACTGAAACTGGCCGGTAATGCAATAAAGGCATCTTGCATAATAAAATAGACAATCTACAGTGGTTCTTCAAAATGGTTTCATCACTTATAAATGTGATAGTGTAATTGGTTTTCTTCAATAACAATAATTATTGTTATAATGACAAATCTTTATTCATCATCATATGTTACAAGGATCATTTTGCTGAATTCATCAGTTCATAACAAATGGCTACACATATGTACATTTTTACAACAAACTGTGATACAGTAAGGCACAGGTCTACAAGTAGGCTTGATTTGAAGGAAGATCTGTATCAGCAATATAAGGAAAAGATAGATTACTAATCATTGTAAATATGACACGTTGAGTTACAGACAGGCCAGGCATAATGAAAAGACACTCTGCACCAAAGAATTCTTTTAAAAAAAAATTAAAAAATTTAAAAAAATTGTTGTGCCTGTCTGCAATTGAATGTGTCGTCCTTATGGTGAGCAGCAGTCTACCTTTTCCTTACATTGTTGATATTCCAACTTGGAGTTTCCATTGTTTGATTTCAACTAAGATCTATTTTAGATTAATTATTTAAGAAATAACTTAAAACTGGATGATATAGCATTTACATTAAATAATGCTAAACATACATAATGAAGCCTATGCGAATTTGCCTAGTGGTTAATGTGGATTGGCGATCAACATTCTTTCTAGTTTGGTTTTACATTTTGCAGTGGGAAGTGATGTGACTGAAGTCTGTAATGAATTGACAAGCTTTGATCTTACATGTAGTAGGTTCCTCTCGTAAAGTGCAGTTCAGTGGCTTATAGACGAAACTGATATAAGTTTCTGGTATTGTGTTTGTTCAGGTCACAGTATACATTTAGATTAAGTACTCATGGCAACATAATCGGTTTAAAAATATACACTGATCAGCCAGAACATTATGATCACTGACCTACTATTGATATAAACCCATCCAGGCAATACCATCGTCACCTGGTGGGGAATGACTACTAGTCAGTAGTCAGATGCACACACGGCGCATTGTAGTGTCAGTGAGCGTGCTGTGTGTGCTGTCCACGTGTGGAATGGGGAAGGCACATGGTCTGTCTGAGTTTTACCAAGGGCAGATTGTGATGACCTCGAGATTCAACATGAGCATTTCAGAAACTGCACGACTTGTTGGGTGTTCGAGGAGTACTGTGGTGAGTGTCTTCAACACATGGGAATACCAAATCCAGATGTCGTGGGGTGGGGCAGCCAGCCCTCAGTACAGATGTCAGACGTTGTAGGCCGGGCAGACTAGAAAAACAGGCTGTGGTGGAATGAACATCAGACTTTAATGCTGGGCAGAGTGTCTGAACACACAGTGCATCGAATATGCCTAATGGTGGACGTCCGCAGCTAATGATCTGTGCATATGCCAATGTTGACAACACAACATTGGCAACTGCAACTGAAATGGGCACGTGACCATCGGCATCGGACAATGGTGCACTGGCAGAGCAATACATGTTCTGATGAATCCCAACACCTTCTTCATCATGCTGATGAGAGCAGGAACGGGGGGGATGGGGGTGTGAATCTGTCGTACTCCAGGGGAACAGCTGCTTGATACCTGTACTGCAGGATGCAGACAAGCTGGTGGCAGCTCCATTATGCTCTGGGGTACATTCACATGGACATCCGTGGGTCCAGCGGAGCTCGCACAAGGCACTTTAATGACCTAGGTGAATCGTACACTGGTTGCACATGTACACCCCTTCATGACAATTGTGTTTCCCGATGGCAAAGGCATTTTTCAGCAAGATAATGCGTCACAACACCAGGACTGTGACAGAGTTGTTTGAGGAACACAGTGGTGAGTTCCAATTGATGTGCTGGCTACCTAGCTAGCCAAATCTGAACTTGATCAAACAGATTTGGGAAGTAAGTGAATGTGGCATCAGAGCTCATCACCCTTCTCCCTGGAATTATGTTGTGGTTGATGTTATGCCTGATCAATGTCCATGTTTATACCAGTTAATATCCCAACTTTATGGAATAGAACGCAGCATGAGAGTTTTGCACCACAAATTATTCTTACAGCCTTCTTCTGTAACTTTAAAATCTTATGAAGATTTGCTTGTGTTTGGCATCCCATACTTCTGTTCTACACTTTATACTAGAATACATTGTCATAGTATAAGCAAACCGCAAAACATGGGTATTGTTTCAGTATTTTCTCTGCATATTTATCGCAAATATATTTAAGCCAGTTTTCTTGCCGGAGAGTGAAAGTACATATCCCAGTATAGTTATTCCAAGGATTTTTATATACTGTTCTTTGATGGCAATATCAGTTCCACAGTACATCTCAATTTCAAAATCTGTCTTGTGGGATTAAAATCCATTATTGCTGTTATCTTGTGCTGAGAGTGAGATGATTTTCATTGACATACTGAATTATTTCACTTTTAATACAGTTTAATTGTGTTTGTAATTGCTCTAGATCTTTATGCTTGCACGCAATGGATGTAGCATCAGCATACAGAACTGTCTTTGAATTTGGGAAGCAGTATTTTGTCAATTACATAAATCAACAAAAGAAGGCATCTAAGTACACAGCCCTGTGTACCCTGTATGACATTTTTGCTTCACATCCCTACAATGTCTGATTGATTGATTGATTGATTTCTTTATTAATCCATGTAACAATTTACATTGCGTGGATTTCGTCAGCAGAATCATATACAATACAATATACCTACAATTATACACATAAAATTAGTATTTACACGCATTTTTGAGGTATCTTAAATTAGTTTTATGTCCTTATGTAATTTGTAATTTTCTTATAGTACTGTACAATTCTGGATTTTATATTATAATTATTTCCTCATGTGTTACAATGCATGCTACTTTAATTACACTACATCTTTTAATTCAGATAGTCTGTTACTGTGTAAGAACTTTTATTTAATAAAAAAAGTTTTTAGTTTTGTTTTGAACTGTCCGATTGTGTCAATATCTTTTATTTTTTGGGGTAATTTATTATATAATTTAACGGCATTGTACAACAAGCTCTGCTGAGTTTTAACTTTATTTTTCCTCTCTAGATGCAGATTGTATTGGTTTCTAGTTTCATAGCTGTGTACTAAAGAATTTTTCATATAGCAGCCAATTTTTTTTTTTTACATACATAATACTTTGAAAAATGTATTCACAGGGGACAGTTAGGATTTCCAGCTTTTGGAAATGTTCAAAGGCAGTGAGCCCTACTGCCGCTCTTGGTTATTATACAAATTGCTCTTTTCTGTAATTTGAAAACTATTTGAATATTTTTACTGTTGACTCCCCAAAATATTATTCCATATGTAATAACAGAGTGGATATAACAAAAATATACAGACCTGACACATGTAGTATCACACATATCTGCAGATTTAACTCTAATCTGTGTATTAACTAAGTTCGCAGCCTGCAGTGTAACCATTTTTTTAAGCTATAAATATCCTTATTGAGCAAAGCAGATGTACTTGTCAGACTGATAAGGGCATACAAAAAGACCACTAATGTAAAACGTAATAATAAAAAGGAAGATTCCAAAGGAGTTCCTGGCCGCTAAATATAAAACTGCTTTGTTTTTGGCGATATTGCTCACCTACATCTTTCAGCCAAAAACTGAAAAAGGCTTTTAGTTTAGTGTCTTCAAGGCATAATGCTGCTTCATTGAGCATCACAACAAACAAACCTGAGATAATAGAGTACTTTGATACTACCTAAGAAGAAATTGATGCACTGGATGTAATGTGCACAACTAACTTCACCCAGCAGGGGTTCCAGAAGATGGCCTCAAATACTATCATGAATATTTCTGTGGTAAATACATTCATCACTGACAGAAAATTGAAGAACCACATTTTTGCTTCACATCCCTACAATGGCAGTTGATTAGACCATATCTGAAGAGAGAGCAATCAACCCACACTTTCCACAGGAGGTAGGACTACGATTTACAAGAATTCTGAATCGTGGATCTTGTAAACCTAGAGATGATATAGCGAAACAAGTACGATGTGACATGTGCCCCAGATCAAAGAAGAGAAAACAAAAGGTTGCTGTATAAGTTATAGCACACAAAGCAGTGACTAAGAAGTGTGTGTAACGACTGTCTTCAAAGCTATGTAGATTTATTCAATTCCTGGTTTAAGTAATTTAGATTATTTCATTGCTGTGGTTCCTACTGTTATCCATTAATATCAGAATTTCAACAAGTACTTTGTTACTTTAAGATCTTCAACATGTTCACTGTGGGTGACACTTATAAGTGTCAACACAAGCCACTAATCATGTGTGTCAGTCACAGCAAATGCGTGAAACCAGAAAATTTTTGCAATTTATTTGAAAGTCCTAATTCAGCTTCCTTTTTCAGGCATGATTATTTTTAAATATTAAAACTGATAAGAGTTTTATTTCTAGGCCCCTCATTTTTAAACCAGGATGACGTCATCCCAGCACTGCAACAAAATGTGCGCCATACACATCACAGGTTCAATGTAATCTCTCCTCTCCCTCAAATTTCCAGCTCAGACATCTTGGGATAACAGAAAACTGCACTAAATATGCCACTGTAATGCTAAAGTTCATTTTCCATATGTCTGAGCGAAACCAGTTCTTGCCTGCCAAAGTTTATCTCATCTATGCACTGTGTCTTTCCCTTAATTTTGTGTGCTTTACAATAAAGTTTGTATGGCAAGTTTTCTGAGTAAATTACCTTCTCTATATCTACAACCACAGGCGCCGACTCCGTGGGGCCTGTGGGGCCCAAGCTCCCTCAACAATTCGTTTGGGAGGGGTGGGGGTGTGGACCTCCACCCTCCCTGTAATTTAAGAAAATTATTAGTTACATTATGCTTTGAAAAAATTACGTAGGAATTTTTTATTTTTCTTGTGTGACGATAGTTACCTTTTAAAATACATTCAGTAATGAGTGAAAACAAATAATTATTACAGTGGTAAGCAGGTTAACTGAAAACAAGTGGTGTGAATCATGATAGTGTTACGGTGCTGCAGGCACACTTACAATTTGTTCCAGTGTGCAAACCTTTGGGTAAACATCAAAAGGACTGGAGCAGAAGCGCATGGAACCCTTCACCTCATGTCACCTTGATTCTTCGAGACATTACGACGCTGTGGCTATATAAAGCCCACTCTGCTGTCAACGTCATTCAGTGTGGATAGTTTCGTTCAGTGCATGCTGCAGATGTGTATAGTGTTCCGACTTTAGTGTCTAGTGGACTATTTTATATGACTACATTTTATTCATTTAGTTTAGTCCCTTAGTGTATTGCAATGGATAAATTTGTTACCAAAAAGGCATGCTTGGTAGTTGATGATACTGCTAGTCAACCTCCAACAATTATTGTGTTGTGAATTGTTTCATCGTTTTCAGGCGAGAACCATTCACAGCCGAAAACTGGACAATCCGGCAAAGGAAGATCATTTCAGAAGTCTTGGTTGATCAAACATACATGGCTAGAATATGAAGCATATAACAAAAAAGGTTTTTTCGAAACCTACAAAGATGCAGATGCTAAAAATCTATTACAGATTTCCTCAAAAAAAAAAAAAAAAAAAAAAAAAAAAATGCATTTACTTCCGAAGGGTTTTCTAACTGGAAAAAAGTGTTCGGAAAAATTCAGTCTTCATGAAAATAAGTTTACACATAAAGGTGTTCTGAAAGAAAATTCTGTCACTAACCGAAGTGTGGCCTCCCAATTGAATAAACAGTTAGTTAGTGATATGAAGAAAGGCTGTTTAGCCGTTGAGACAATTTTTACTACTGTGCAGTTTCTGTGCCAACAAGGACCAGCAATTAGACGGCAAAAAGATGTAAACTCAATATTTTTTCAATGGTTGGAACTCCGAAAGAATGACATACCTGAATTTAAAGATTGGTTAGGGGTTTGGGGTATAAGTGGACGTCCCACGATATTCAAAATGAGATCATTGATCTACTAGGAAAGTCTGTGTTGAGAAAAGTATTGGCTTCAATCAAGAAGACTGAACATTTTCCTGTTATAGTTGACGAAACAAGTGATTCTTCGATTCATGAACAAATGTCATTTCGTATTCACACTGTCAATGATTCCTCAATCATCAATGAAGATTTCATTGACTTATATGAGACCCCCAACACTAAATCACAAACTCTGTTTATTGTTTTAAAAGACGTTTTTGCCCTTCTTGATTTGTCAGTGAATAACTTAAGTGCCTCAAATATGAGAGGTAAGTTCAAAGGACTAAAAAAAAGTTAGTTTTGAATATACAACCAAAAGCACGTTATGTGCACTGCACTGCTCACAGTTTAGACTTGGCAGTTGTAGACAGTCTCCGCCATCTTACGTCTGAGGAATATTATGGCTTTGGCCAAGGACTTAATAAACACCATAAGGGAATCCAACAAAAGGATGGAACTTTCCAGAAGCATACGCTGTGAGAGTGCCAACGACCAAGCTGGTCTATGACCCCTTTGCCCAACTCGATGGACTATGCGAGTTTCTAGTATCTTGAGAATACTGAAAAACTTTGAAGCACGTCTGAAGTTTTTGAAACACTTTCTGCAGAGGACAAAACAAATGCAGGTTACAAATGTGCAGGCTACCTTGAGTCAATGTTAAGATTCAAGACTTATTTCTTTTTACGTCTTTGTTGCCATGCAATGAACCCAGTACAGGATGCGAATGAAAAACTTCAATGCCCTCATCTAAGTATTGCTAATCTGGAAAAAAATATAAGGGGGCTTGATTTATATATTCATTACGGGCATGACAGTTTTGAACATTTTAGGGAATTGTGTTTAAAAGAAAAACCTTCACAAGTTGATGATACTTCGCTTTCTCGGAATCGAAGTATACCAAAATAAGTATGAAAACAATGAAACCAGGTCACCGCACACTTTCAAAACCCCCAAAGGAATACTACAAAGCTATTTGCACTGAAGATTGTGAAACTGTGAAATCTTGCATTACTGAGCAGTTTGCTTCAACTGGACTCACACAGGTCATTGCAGTTGAACAATAGCGCTTGCTTTTAGTAAACAAAAAAAATTGGAAAAATCAACTGAGATTTTCAAAAGTGATCTAGACATTGAGAGACTGCGCTTACACTTGAATATGTTAGCTGATATCGCTAATAAAAAACCACAGCTCTTAAAAAACAGGCATGGTGTAAGAAAGTACATTACACAAGAGCCTGCAGTTGGAGAAATGTTACGTGAAGCAATGAAGTGCATTAAGCTTCTCCAAGTAGTTCCAATCACGACAGCAACAGCAGAACTGTCATTTAGCCCCCTTACACGCCGGAAGTCATATTGCCGATTAACAATGGGACAGAAGCGATTGAACAACTTGGCTGTTCTTCATGCTCACCAAGATGTTTTGGATGAATTGGATATCCTACCAGTCATCAACAACTTCAAATTCAGTAATCCACTCAGATGTTGTCAGTAGCACTACCATGACTCATGCATATGATGTTATTTATAGATATTTGACGATGCTGGTGCTGATTCTACATTTAACATTTGACGATGCCACTATGGCTGCAGTACATTAGGACTCTGTTTTTATAAAACAGACCTGATGATGGTCATTATAGACCGAAACCTGTAATCTGTTAACAAAAAGTTTGTGACCATAGACGTAAATTAAATGAAACTTATTGTATATAGGGGTCATTTTTTTATTCGCAAGTGTCGCAGCTTGTGAAAACTGGACAGGTCAGTTCACAGAAATTCCTTCTTATCCGATAGTTATAAGCAAAGAGCAAAAAATTAAGGATTTGGAAAAAGAATTGGTTATTGAGAAGAGCAAGAACGCTTTACTGAAGCAAAAAATTGCAGCTATGAAGAAAGCTAAGAAACAATGTGTACCTCTGCAAACATCTGTTCCTTCTGTTAAGAATACGAGAAGAGTAAGTAAATGAGGTCAAAACTATACTGTTACAGTGTTTCACCAAGGATAAATTCGGCGCCTGCTCGCTTTTCTTTGACTTTTCATAGATGTGAAAACTCCTGGGGCAAGTTATATCGTGACTGGCAGACTGAATCAAGATTGTCTCGAAAATTTCGTTTCTGGAATTCGTGGCCTTCGTGCATTTTATAATAATCTAATGGCCTCCGACGTTAAAAATAGAATTAGCCTACTAATACTGACTGGCAATGCGACAAATATAACTTTGACCCTTGAGTCTTCCATTGCAGAGCGCATTGCAGAAGAAATAATGGACGTATTCGAGAAATTTATTTCTAGTGAGTTGCGCAACAAAGTAGCTGACACGTCACCTTATGATACTTCAGACAAATTTGCTTCTAGACTGCGATCTTCGAGATTCAGCGAAGTCCTATGACTACTTTAAGCGCGATGCCTTAAATGCTTGACAGGACACATCGCATTCAGATGTAAAAACATCGACAGTTCGTTAGGAATTACAACATAACGCCGTATCGATGCAAAATTAGCAATTAAACAAGAATCGATTTGTGTACTGTCGTAACATGGGCTAGCTTCTCCATCACATGAGTGATTTTCTACACCATCACTATATATAGTAACATCAAGATTTTCCGCAATCGAAAAAAGACAATTGATTTGTATGGGGGAACGCATTACGTTAATGAATAAAAGAGGCAAATGAGATGCAACGAAAATAACTTTTCTCTGGACTGCGTCTTCTACAGCAACTTTGAGTTAAATTTTCCGCGTCAACATTATGAAATAAGTTTCGTCATCTCTATCACAATATTCTCTAAATATGTCTGAACTAAAGTGAACGTAAAACTATAAAATAATCAGCGCAGTCTCGTTCTTAAGCGGTAAGTTTTAGTGATTAACATCTACAGTTAGCTTTACATACGGACGTGACGTAACACGTCGCTGAGCAATCAGAGTGTACTCGGGGTAATGGTGTATCTTTCTCGTGTGGAACCATGCTGCCATCTACCCGTGACGCCGAGATGTGCTGATTGTATGGCGCTCCGAGTGGTGGCAGCACATACCATAGCTGATTTATACGTGTCAGTTATAAGTTTCACAGGAAAATAATACAAGGGAAAAATATCTTATCAACCATATTAATTATCTACTTACATTTTGTTAATAAAATTGCTATAAGCGCCCGCGTTTCGCAATCTTTTATGAAAAGATTACTTTCCACCCAATGACTTTTGTCGTAACAAAGATGGTTTATTTGACAATTTACCGAAGCACACAATTTCCTTTCAGGAGCGTTGCAATTTGTTGATTCTGAAACTGAAACAATTTTTGAACGGCTAATTGCGTACGCGCGATTTGCCTAATTATTCTGAAAATTAATGTAGATTGTTGAAGAGTTGAGTTCGGCGCTAATTTGAAATCAATGGAAAGGAACCGATAATGATATACGGTGAGACAAATCCTAAACCACTTACCATATGACCTTTCAAATTAATGACTGATCGCATATACAAGTTCTTAACTGCCGCTCCTTTCAGTTTCATATGACAATAAAGCTATTTTTTTTTTTTTTTTTAAATATCAGTTCTTTCCTTGCAGCAAATTTATTTTACTCCATTTTTCCTTTCTGGGCCTGTGAACTAATTCATCTTTAGTTCCAACAGAAACAGCTGTTATTGAACACTGCGGGAGTTTCACGGTATGCATTATTCATACTTTCACCTGGAGAGTACCCCGTAGGCGTTACTTTAAATGAAGCCAGTATGCTGCTTAAATTTAATCTACACTAATATTATAAAACGGAAAGTTGCTACTCAGCATACGGCGGAGATGCTGAGTCACATACAGGCACAACAAAAAGACTGTTCCAAATAAAGCTTTGGGCCCATAAGGCCCTCGCCAAAAACACACACACGACTGCAGTCTAAATTAACTGTAGCCACAATGCGAGCAGCAGCACCAGTGCATGATGGGAGTGGTGACTGGGTGGTCAGGGGGAGGAATAGTAGGACAGGGATGTGTACCGTGCAGTGCTGCAATGGAGCACTCATTTCTGTACACATTTCAACATGTTTTTAAAGATAACAGTCTCACTTAACTTGGCGATACATTTCCTTGCCCCACAGTCACCAAACCTTTTGCATGCTTAGTCAAAGAACAATCTGCATGTTGCTCAGGAAAACATACTTTGCATTGGATTTCAGTGCCTTTACGCAATTTATAATTTTCTGCTACCTTGGAATATTCTGGTTTCCCAACTGATTTTTATTTAACTTCGGGTTATCATCCATATTCTGTTCTCGCCTTAGATCTTACAAACCCTCTTCATTCGACCTTCCTCATTTACTTTGATCATTGTAGCAAAAATATAAACAGCCTCTTTGAACAACAATAGTATCTCATTCTCACCTCCTTCGACAATTCTAGATAGTGTTTCATCAACTACATTTTCAGATCCTTTAAGTAGTTAATGACAATATCATACTCCCGAATGTATAAAGCCCACTTAGTTATTTGTGGGTGCTTCATTTTACAAGTTTTCAAAAACGTCAATGCTCTATGATCACTATACACAATCACTTCATGAAATTTTTGCAAACCAAATATAATAACCAAAGCCTCCAGTTCTGAAATACAATAATTCCTCTCTGATTGCTGTAAAGATCTACTAACGAAAGCTTTACTTTTGTGAGGCCCCCCCTTCCCTATTCACTTGAAACAATTCTACAGAAATTCCATAATCACATGCGTCTGTCACTAAGAAAGAGATTTAGTGAAGTCTGGATGTTGAAGTATTTCATGTTACATAAAGCTTTACTCAGTTCCTCGAATGTTGTTTGACACTCTTCAGTTGACATCTTTCTTTAACAGATTTTCTTTAACAGATTTCTGAAACATAGAGCATTAAACAACTTTCCCAGTGCAAAACGACAATAACATCTGAATAGACCATATATTCCAATTCTTTTCTGTTGATGGGAGCTTTAAATTCCCATATATCCTCAGTTTTCTCCTCACTGACATGTCCCAAAAATTTCAGTTCACTTTTTACAAAGTGTTATCCAACCTCAATTTCATCCCCTCATACTCAATTGCACCCAAACCCTTGTCTAATAGCACATGATATTCCCCCCAGGTTACAGCCGAAATCAAAACATTGTGAACATAAACAGTTATTTTTCTCAATATTTCGTCCCCCATAACTTTTGACATAGCTCTCACAAAAGCACAGACACTTGCATTTAGTCCAAATGGTGCAGCCTTATTTTTATAACAATTACTGTATCTGCGAATAAAAATGTTGTATACTTCCTTTGCCAGTGGCAAATTTCAAAAGCAAACACGTCACGTCCATTGAAGTGAAGAATTTATCCCCTTTAAATTTGTGTAACAGTTCATCGAAGTTATCAGGCCTAACACTTTCTGGAGTAACTATTTTATTTAAAAGCTTAGCATCCAACACAAATCTCACAGACCCATCTCGCTCAATAACTACAGTTAATGCGTTGTTGTACACACACACAGCATTCTCAGTAACCCACATTTAGAATTTTTTTTTTTAATAAGTCCCTTAGTGCTTCCCTATGCTTTTCTGCATTTGGCATAGGTATTTTGAAAAACTGTACATCTTCTTTCACAGGCAAATAACATTCGCAGTCCCTTACTAATCTTGGCTGATCTGAGAAAACATTTATATACTTAAGCAAAACCTCTTTTAACTGTTCCTGCTGATGTTCATTTAATCCACGTATTTCTTCTACTTTCCCTTCTATCTTGTCCTGTACAATCAGCAACACCTCTGGATCAATCCCCATTTCCACTGTGCTATATCCATTACACTATTCCATACATTCCCATTTTCTGTAGTACCTAATAGGAAAACTGTCATTCTCTTCAGCAATTAAAAACTCTCTCCTCGAAAATGGTAAAATTACATTTCTTTACTGTATTTCCAACATCATAGAAACCTGACTGAAATCTAGTTTATCATTATATTTAATGATGAAATCCATCCTTGTCAACATGCCCACACTTAATCCTTGAATTATCAGGAAGGTATGATACAACTTATGCCATTTATTTTAAGAGGCAGCATAACTTCATATTTAACAGGTTTCTTAACTTTTCCTGTGGCTACAATTATTTGAATCCCAAAACAGTGATTATTACTAATTCCTCCTTGTTTGGCAAAGCAGCTAACAAATTTTGACAAACACCACAAAGATCACTGACACTGTCAGCTAAACACTGCACTTCTCTCCCTTGTACCATTAACTTAAGTACAGATTGTCATGTATTCTACCCATTATTACTGACTTCAGATTCATCTAGAAAATCGTGTACAACTTTCATTCTCTCAAAACTTTCCTCATGCCTAAACATTACACAGATATTTGTAGGATTATTTTCGCTATTTATCCTCTTAGTAGCAGTAAGTCTGTTCACTAATGACAAACTAAAACACCTTGACACATCAACTTTTTCTTCCTGATACACTTCCAATCCGTTACTTAACTTATCCCCACTACAGTTGTCCTAAGCATGCATCTCTGCCCTTACTACAAACAAATTCTCATCAATCACCACCACAATGTTTCTCTCATATAAATTCTGCAATTCTTTACCATCTGTGCTCTCCCCTTCTTCATGGAAAGATTCTTCATCTGTTACATTGCACACGTTTCCCTGTTGCTTTAAACCTGTGCCATCATCTGTACACACACATTATTGCAATTTTCACTTCAGCTGTTCCTACTCAAAAAGTCACCTAAGACATTATTAAAAACACATATTTTGATGTTATTAGCCTCACTTGTACTGCCCACATGATTACTCCCTAATTCAGTCACTTCTTCATTACACATCACAAAAGGATTTGCTAGCGATTTTAAAGTACCGTTTCCCATCCTGCACACAGATGGGGTCTAGTTTCTCATTCTCAGTGATTCTGTGCCCTCTTACACTCGCACTCCCCTCTGTTGTCTGTTTTGAACATCACTATCGTCATATACTGGAGATTGCGATCTATTAGCACGCCCTTGCTCGGAGTTAGTTTGCCTATCTGCCATAGCATGGCGCCAGCATCTTGCCCTTCCATTAACTCGCAGCACCTCCTGAATTTGTCTCTCTATTCTTCCCAGATAACGAATAAATTTATTAATATTGTCCCTGGGAGCAGAAATTATTGACTGTCTCCACGATTTCTACATTTATGGTCGACACAGCTCACCCCCACCCTGAGATACGTTGGCCTTACTCTCGACCATCACCTCACCTGAACCCCTCATCTCCTGACCATCCAGTAGAAAGCCCATACCCGCCTCCTGAAACTGCTGTTCAGCTTGACATAGAAATTGCATCCTTCCACCATCCTCCACAAATCCCTCATCCATCCTATCCTCTGTTATGCCAGCATTGCCTGGATCTTCACCCATCCCCCCCCCCCCCCCAATCTGCTTTTATAAGGCCATCAAATCCTTGAATGCCACGTGCTCCACATTGCCTTCCATATCCACCTTCTGTCCCCCCACGACCTCATCCCCTTCCCCCACCTCCACCTTATCCTCCAACATATCTGCATCCTGTCCACAGGCATGATTTCCCCCCTCCCCCTGTATCATCCTTCCTCTCCACTCCCCTCCCATTGCCACACCTATGTCACTGTACCCCCCCCCCCCCTCACAAACTCCACACCCCCATATCCTTCCTAAGGGCAATTTCCAGCACCTCTCCCTCCCTGCCATGATTTCTACCATTCCTACCAACTGTAGCCTGGCCTAGTTCCTCCCTCCCCTCTCCAGGGCCCCCCTTTCCCCACCCCTCCATCCTTCAGAGCGATTTTTCCCCTTTCCCCACCAGAGTCTCTGCACTCCCTCCGTGGCTGTTTTCCTCTCACATCCTTCCCTCCCCGGCTCCCTTCAGTGCACCCTTCACCCCATCTCTCCCCCCTGTAGCACCGCTCCTCCCCCCTTTCTTTCCTTCTCCCTTGAACCCCCACCACAGCAGATCCTCCCAGTTTGTTCTTTGTCATCAGTGTGATGCATCAGTATTGTGTTTGGTGCTGTTCTATAGTGATGTCAAATGCTGTGGTTTTAATCGTGTGCTTGACTTGTACATATTTTTGCTGTCCATGATTGTTCTGTGCTATGCTGCCCTGGCTGTTTTAATCATTATGAAACTTTTATGCTCCAGACATACTTCACCTTGTGTTCTTTTAATCTTTACAGTGTGTGGATTTTTATGTGAAATACTTTCTTAGATTTTTATCTTTATTTTTACAGTCACCCACTTTTGTATGCTCTCTTCCATTATGTTCCCCATTGTTATATCTACATTCCGCCATGTTTTCTCCTCTATGTTGTTTTAAATGTCTTCCTGTTACATACTTAATGTCTCTCAATTGAAGAGCAGCGCCTATGCTGCTGCCAGGTAGCCCCTGATGGAAAATTGAAATACAATAAAGAAAAAAAGTAATGACTTTGTTATGCTAGTTACAGGCAGCTTCCCATCTAACTTCATAATGATCTGCTCTGGCTCTCATTTGTTAGTGAGATATGATAAATTGGCAACCCACTTTAAAGAAAATCTTTTCACACTCTCCTTTCTGGAATTTAACTTTTCCCCAGCCCAAGAAATATTTTGCATTTCCATGTGCCTTTGTTTGCCCAGCATCCTATGAAAAATGCATCATTAAACTTTTCCAGAGTATCGTAGCGTGCAGTAGCATTCATTCACTCTCCTGGTCCTAGCTTTCTCCATAAATGTTGACGAAATAAAACCGATCTTTTGCCTAACACTCCACAATCTTGGTAACACATTTCCAAAATCATTTAAAAATTCCTTTGGATGCACATGTCCAGCAGGATCAAAACGTAAGAACTGTCCATTAGTAATGTATGATACTTCAGCTGACTCTTATCAAACTACCACCCCCATTGTTAGTACTGCACCAATTTGTACATTACGTTCTACTTTAGCTAGTCTCTTGCTACGATCACGCAGCTGATCTGCTACCACCACCACCACCTGACAAGTCAAATGACCCACGTTAGTTTCTACTTCCTCCACGCTGTCAAACACAACCTTTACAGCTTTTAAACAATTTTCGTCTTCTTCATTGATTTTCCTATTAAAAATTGTACGCTCTCTTTCATATACACCTAGAACTTTTGCTATTTTATGCTGTACTTTATGGACGTTTTCTTGTATCTGACCCATTCTTTGCTTGTTTTCGTTAGCTACCTTTTGTAAAGAGTCTGTTAATTCCTTTCTTACACTATCTCAGGGTTTCTTGCGACTTTTCTCAACTTGAAAAACTTTAAATTCGACTTTTTCATCAAAGGCGTTTAATTCTTTTCGCCACATTTCCTTTAGATCAGAAGCCTCGTATTTTAACTTACCAATTTCAACTTTGAACTGATTAAGTTTACCAGCTAAATCACAAATAATACCTGACTGCTGTTTAAGCCGACTAGCTAAACCATTTATAGCACCAGACTGATAATTAAGCTCACTGGTTAATCATTTATAGTACTGGACTGCTGATCAATTTTCCTATTAAAATTATGCTTAAGATCTCTAGCTACATTTTGTATTTGCTTCATCGATGCTAAGCATTAATGCTGTGAACATCTCCTTTACATGCTCCTGTTCAGTTTGTTTTACTTGCAACATATGAAGTTTGGCCTCTGCCTCTTTCGTCTCCTATTCATTTAGGTCACCCTGACTCATGTCAAATAAATCAGCATCACCAAATCCCTCAGTTTATTATTAAAAGAGCTGGTTTCCTCTCCCCTAGTTACATCTGGTAAACCATTTTTTTCCTGTTCCTCTCCCAGTGTTGTAGATAACTGCCAAAAATTGGGAACTGAAACGTCATTAATTTCTAATTCACCCACACATCCCCACCTTGTAGTGCTTGTCTGACTGGAATTTCCATCTCACTGAATCACGTCCTCTTCCTTTACAACTATAGAATTATCATTCCCTTCCATTTTCAACAGTCTTTTGATACAAGAAGCAACAGAAACTTATCTCTATTTTTCAGCTGTAGTCTTGGCACGCTGAAACCGTGGGTCCATCCTGCACCTATAGCATACCAATTCGTGGGCTCCCATCTACTGCCAACAGTGCGGTTGTTGAGATAGTGGTTGTCACTGGATCCGCCATTCCATCTGCTAACTCCACGCTGCTTCTTCTGTAGTATCTACTATGACCTTCTTCTTCCCACCGTAGGATCACAGTTCTCCTTACGGTGTCCTGCCTTTCCACTTTGTCACACACATTCTATCCTACTTCTTGATCAATGTTCAATACTGCCCATTTTCACATTTATTCTCTACCGCAGATCTCTTCTCTACAGCTTTTTATACTTTCCTGGCTGATGCACCATTTATGGCAGTGGTGATGAATCTCTTCTCACACACTCGCCTCCTTGAAGTTACAGAAATGGAGTTCTCATCTGGTAAAACCTATAGCAAAAACAGCTGTACACCTCGTAACCACAAGACGCACTAAAAGTTGTTTTATCAGTAGGAGGAATAGTTAAATGAAAGTATTTATGTGCGTCAAATATCACTCTATTACGGTAAGCATGCATACACCCACTCACTATCAAGCCTTACCCTAAGCTGTACAAAGTCTGAAAAGTCCACACGCACACATCAATCATAACCATAATCAGTTTATGGTAAAGTTCACCGACAGTTTACAAACGGCTTGTTTCTTTCAGAATAGCTCGGTCAAATGCTACTATAATCATTCTCACGTAAGAAAATGTTCACGTTTGCGAGTAAGCAACACGCCACGCGGAATTTAGTTATTTAAAATGTGACCAAAAGTTCTGAATGTCACTCCGTGCATGAAACTGAACTCACTTCCACACTTTGCGGCACTACTCACACATTTTGGTACCGAAATATCACAATATTATTCATTTCCACCGGAGCAGCTATCAACAGGTCTAATTACGATGAGATCCAAGCCCCGACTCTTCTCATCTCTCTACACAAAAGAAGTTTCTAGTTCTCAAAACACGCGCGAATATGGTAATTTCTGATTGGCAGAGAAACATCACAGCCAATCGGAAAGCAGTATCAAACCTATTCAATCCCGCACATGTATAGGTACTGAACCAATCAAAATTTCTCACTGAATTAGAACAGTGGATTACCATAAATAAATTTTGAAAACCAGCAAAAATAAAATTAATTCCCTCTCAACCAAACTACTTTACCAAAATCATAATCTAATTAACCCAGTATAATAAACTGACGAAATAGTTTGTAACAAATTCCCCAGTACGAATAATTAGCACACAACTCATTCTCGAACATTTATCGCGAGACCAGCTACTTCAATGTATAGTATAAAAACTTTATAAAAGTCATTATTTCACATGCACTTCTTCATTCACTCTCATAACTAAGCACAACCATAGCAGTAATTAATAAACAATTAGAAAATTAGACAAACAGAACTGCTCCTGTGAACGGGAACGCGTTATGCAGATCTTGGTGCCTCTAGCGTCCATCTAGAAAAGATAACCAGAAGATGCCTAAATAAGGCGAAACGCGTCGTTGAAAAACAAAAAAACTAAAATTGCAACCAAGACTGTTTTAACCAATGCTAATAAAGGCGACATTATTTTGACTGCAGCTCAGTGTCCGTGAGCTAGTGACATCTGCCAGATCGCATAGAAACTTCTTAGACTCGGGCATCTGACGCCACCTGTCCTGTATGCACGTCTGTTAACCCCTCTTGTAATCTCAATAGGCACAATGTAAGACGCAGCGCCTCAACCTTTACCGAAAAACTAACCACAGGAGGTGATGTAGCTTCATTTACATACAGTATTTATTACAGTTTAAGGGCTTTTCTGTGCCGTCTTTTCTTTTACAACTGCTAATTATATGTTTCTAATTTCCACAGTAAATCAAACAGTTGTTAACTTGTAGGTAAGCCCAGCATCTGAAATGAACAATTACAAAATAAACAAAACACATCCGTTCGCCTTACTCGGTTTCAGTATGACAAGACTCGCGCATGCGCACAACATTTTGGCGCACGTAATTCAGCTGAATGTCCATTGTGTATACTCTATATTCTGTGTCCATACCTCGCGAACCACTGACAGAGAGTACATCCCATACTACAATTTATTATGGTTTCCTCATGTTCCATTCACTTGCCCGCGAAAGGCAAAGGTCCCGAGTTCGAGTCTCGGTCCGGCACACAGTTTTAATCTGCCAGGAAGTTTTACTGTATAATTTGTTGCTTTATTGTAGCATAAAACTGACACTTGGCTCTGAATAATGAAAAGTGTGAAATCAACCACATGAGTACGAAAAGGAATCCGCCAAATTACACGATAAATTGCACAACTCTAATGGCTGTAAATTCAACTAAATACTTAGGTATTACAGTTACAAATAACTTAAATTGGAACGATCACATAACTTTGCGAGACTGTTATCTGAAATACTCATCTGTGATACCAACAAGGGGGAGATGAGTCAATAATTAAATCACTAAGTACTAAGGACTCTCATTGATATGACGCGATATGTAGCAGAATGCTGAAGTACTGTTCTGCATATGTTAGCCCAGTATTTAGCCATATCTGTAACATTTCCATTCGGAATGGTCAGTTCCTGACAGATTAGAGTACTCAATAGAGAAACAGCTTTATAAAAAAGGAGGAAGGATGATATCTGCAATTTTAGACCCATTTCTGTGCCATCTGTGTTTGCTAAAGTTACTGAAAACTCTTCATATTCAAGAATAATTGATCATTGTAATTCACATAATTTGCTGTAAAATGTATAGTTTGGTTTTATGAAAGGTTTAACGACTGAAAAGACTTATTCTCTTTTCTCTGTGAGGCTCTGGACCGATTAAATAAATGGTCTGACTAAAGCGTTTGATGTGTTGATCACAAAATATTACTGCATAAGTTGGTCTATTATGGAATAAGTGAACAATTAGTTCACCTCTTACTCTAAGAACTGACAGCAGAAGGTCATTTTCCGCAGGACTGAGAACGGCTACTTTGTGCAATACCAACAGAGCACATTTAAGTGAGGCGTGCCCCAGGGGTCTGTGCTGGTGCGCCACTGTTTCTTGTTTACGCAAATGATAAGCCTTCTCGTATTACAGGGGATTCTAAAATTTTTCTGTTTGCTGATGACACCAGCTTGGTAGTGAAGAATGCTGTGTGCAATACTGACAGTATCAAATAATCCAGTTCAGGACATAACTTAATGGCACGTAGAAAATAAATTGATGCTAAATCACAGTAAGACTCAGCTTTTACAGTTTCTAACACACAATTCTATAAAAATGGCGTTTTGATTACACACAATGGACATACAATTAGTGAGAGCGAACAATTCAAATTTCTAAGGCTTCAGTGGATGGTAAACTGTCGTGGTAAACCCATGTTCAGGATCTAAAAGATGCTTTATTAATCGTTAGACCAGTATCTAAAATAAGTGACAGTTCAACACGAAAAATAGCCTACTTTGCTTATTTTCATTCGCTTATGACGCATGGTACTAGTTTTTGGGGTAACTCCTCCAATTCAAAAAGGGTGTTTTTGACTCGTAAACAAACGGTTCTAACTATAGGTGGTGTCGACCCCTGTTCACTACTCCCGGAATTCTGACACTGGCCTCTCAATACATAATTTATTTCACGTAATTTGTTGTTGACAATATCAGCTTATTCCAACGAACTTAATACTAGGCTGAAATCCAATATCTTTTGGAACGCAGCTCCTTGACTCTTGCTCACAAAGGCGTGCAACATTCTGGTGCATCCATTTTCAGTAAGCTGCCAAAAGAATTCAAAAATCTGAACAGTAATCCACGCACTTTCAAGTCTAAACTGAAGACCTTCCTCGTGACCTTTTATTCTGCCCACCAACTCCTGAACAAATTAAAAATTAAGCTAATTCCTGTGTTATGCTGTAAATTATGTTTATTTAGACTTATGGGTTGTCATCTGCATATGATTGATATAAGTTTCATTTTATCTCTTATTACTCCTTTGTTATAATTTCAGGTACTGACTAGTACCATGTACATGTAGACTTGTTCCTCGATTTGGTGCTATGGAACATGATATATGAAATAAAAATAAATAAATGAAAGTAAGTAATGTTGTGGGGAAAACGAAGCAAATACTGCGATTTGCTGGCAACACTTAGAAAATGCAACAGGTCTACTAAAGGACTGCTTACACTGCGGTTGTCCACTTCCTTCTGGAATGTTGCTGTGTGTTGTAGGATCCGCATCACGTAGGATTGACGGAGGACATCGAAAACATTCAAAGAAGAGCAGCTCGTTTTGTGTCATCGGGAAATAGGGGACGGGGTGCCACGGATATGATACGCGAATTGGGGCGACAGATGTCTTTTGTTGCGGCGGGTCATATCATGAAATTTCAATCAACAACTTTCTCCTCCTATCGAGAAAATATTTATTTGACGTCCACATACATAGGGAGAAATCACTATAGTAATAAAATAAGAGGAATAAGAGGAAATATAGCTCGCACGGGAAGATTGAACGGTTCGTTTTTCCCGTGCGCTGTTTGAGAGTGGAATGGTAGAGAAATAGCTTGAAGGTGTTTTGATGAACCCTGTGCCAGGCACTTAGTGCGAAATACAGAGTAGTCTTGTGGAAGTAGAAGGAGCACATGTACTTACTTCCAGAACACACTTCGAATCCTTGCTGGACAGTGTTACGTATTTTTAAAGTGTAACTTTCTCTCCTCAGCACATGTATCTCAGTTTCGAATTTGTCGATGATCTAATTTAACTTCCGTCGGAGATAAAACTTCTGAAGCAGACAGCGTACTTCTCTCTTTTCCACTTCGTCGATCTCTTACTCATGTTAGTTATTAACAAAAGCATCTGGGCCTTGAACTCGCCTCGTGATAAATTGTCGTTTTTCTTCATTATTTCTGGAAGACCTGTGCTGTTGACTCCGACACCACCTAAAGAATATCATTAATAACCACAAGTGTTTTATTTAGCGTGTACGAAGTGAAATACAGCAGAACATCGCTAATCCGTCCCCTACTGAACTAGGATCACGGTCGGAACACAAAAACTGTCGGATTATCAGAGGAACACTTTTATTGACCCATAACATCACAGTACAGTACTGTAATTTTCAATTTGAAGTACTGTCTGAAATATTGTTTTATGTTAAAACAGTAACTAAACGAAAACAAACCGTTGACACACTAAATAATCTTCCAACGAAGTATAATGTACAGTAGTGTCTGTATTGTGAGGTACGTGTTTACCGTACGTTAAGATATTGTTACTGTGAGTGGAAGTTTAGCGTCTGTGCATTCCATATTAGCAGTACTGCACTGACACACAGCTGATTTGCTCTTAACTGTTAAAAACATGAGAAATCAAACGGTAAAAAATGTTTTGTTCTTAAGCAGGGAGAGAAAAATCTGTAATTTTAGTTAGCAGGCGAAAAACTCGATTTTGCCGCAATGTTCCTCCGTTTCCTAATCCACAAAATGTTTATTGGGGTAGACGTACAGCTTTTCATCCCATGTATTGATGGACTATAACAGATGCATTTTTAGCATCTGTATGTGACACTCGATCCGAAGGTTCATTGTCTTCTTCATTGTCATCGTCATTTGTGCGAGTTAAAGCCTCAGTGACTTGGTCGTCAGTTAATTCTGCTTCTGATTAGCAGTTAACGACAGCTGGACTGATCTTCTCATTCACGTCACTGGGCTCAACGTCCGATTGTAAAGACAGCGTCACATGCAATAAATCAGTTTTACACACTTCAATATCGTAATATTTCCGGCTTTACAGCTACCATATTCGGCTACAAGAGGCTCTTCTTAGAGCAGTCAAGAAGGTGGCAGTGGCAAGATGACGTAATGTGGTGTGAGGTACCGAGGACAGATTGTTTGTTTGGCACGGGTATCATGAGGAAGACAGCCTAAAATGTGGGCTTTCTCCGCGTTTGGCTGATGCATGTGGAATTAGCGCGGCACAATGAGAAACTTCTGTTATTAATATAGAATAACGAATCACTGAATTTACTTGCAGTTCATATAAAAGCATCTCTCAATAGCAGGCTGTCATTCCATTGTTTCAGAAGTGTAAATTACCAGCAGAATAGCAAACAGTTGCTAAGCGAAAAGGCAGAAGAAGCACTTCGGAGATCTTCGGATCTCGCCTAACTTGTGTGGCGGGCGAATTGGATCAGCTGCAACATCATAGAGCTGGTTCGGCAGTCTCGGAAGACAGACATGTTGTCTGTCTTGGCCGGTATCGACTGCGAACTTAATTAGCAGTCTCTGGTTGTTTGGACATGTTGTTGTTGTGGTCTTCAGTCCAGAGACTGGTTTGATGCAGCTCTCCATGCTACTCTATCCTGTGCAAGCTTCCTCATCTCCCAGTAACTACTGCAACCTACATCCTTCTGAATCTGTTTAGTGTGTTCATCTCTTGGTCTCCCTCTACGATTTTTATCCTCCACGCTGCCCTCCAATAATAAATTGGTGATCCCTTGATGCCTCAGAATATGCCCTACCAACCGATCCCTTCTTCTAATCAAGTTGTGCCACAAATTTCTCTTCTCTCCAATTCTGTTCAATACCTCCTCATTAGTTATGTGATCTACCCATCTAATCTTCAGCATTCTTCTCTAGCACCATATTTCGAAAGCTTCTATTCTCTTCTTGTCTAATCTGAACTATTTATCGTCCATGTATCACTACCATAAATGGCTACACTCCATACAAATACTTTCAGAAACGACTTCCTGACGCTTAAATCTAGATTCGATGTTAACAAATTTCTCTTCTTCAGAAACACTTTCCTTGCCATTGCCAGTCTACATTTTATATCCTCTCTACTTCGACCATCATCAGTTATTTTGCTCCGCAAATAGCAAAACTCCTTTACTACTTTAAGCGTGTCATTTCCTAATCTAATTCCCGCAGCATCGCCCGATTTATTTCGACTACATTCCATTATCCTCGTTTTGCTTTTGTTGGTGTTCATCTTATATCCTCCTTTCAAGACACTGTCCATTCCATTGAGCTGCTCTTCCAGGTCCTTTGCTGTTTCTGACAGAATTACAATGTCATCGGCGAACCTCAAAGTTGTTATTTCTTCTCCATGGATTTTAATTCCTACTCCGAATTTTTCTTTTGTTTCCTTTAGTGCTTGCTCAATATACAGATTGAATAACATTGGGGATAGACTACAACCCTGTCTCACTCCCTTCCCAACCACTGCTTCCCTTTCATGCCCCTCAACTCTTATAACTGCCATCTGGTTGTAAATAGTCTTTCGGTCCCTGTAGTTTGGATAAGTAACTGAAAAAAATTGATGGTAACTTTGCAAACAGGCAGTTCATTGTTTTGTTTATTTTTTATGAAGGAGAATTGAAATTATTTGTGATTGGATGAAATGAAATGAGCGTATGGCATCGTTGGCCGGGAGGCCCCATTCGGGGAAGTTCGGCCGCCGAATGCGAGTCTTATTTCAGTCGACGCCACATTGCGCGACTTGGGCACCGGTGATGAGGATGAAATTATGATGAGAACAACACAATACCCAGTCCCCGAGGGGAGAGACTCCAACACGGCCGGGAATCGAACCCGGGCCCGCTTACATGAGAGGCGAGCACGTTACCACCGAGCTAAGCAGGCGGACTATTTGTGATTCATAAAGTGGAATATAACTGTGAAGTTCCTCGTACTGCGTTAATAAAAAGCGAGTGGCATCCCGTATAAACAAACTAATTGAAGATTTTATTATTCATACGATATCAGTTCCTCGCTAAGAGTTTACTACAGCCTCAAGATAACGGATTCACGACCTACGTGCTGTTTTCTGCATTGTGGACAACCACTACAGAAGACTGCAAGTTGGTGAACATTAATTAGAACTTATGCATTCCATTCATGACGGTGGAAGCAAATAGGCACCTCGCGTGTTCTGAAAACTTATTACAAATGAGATCAGTGACACGTCACCAGTGGTACACAGAGCAGGTATGAAGGAGAGAAATTTTCAAGGGAAGAGGTTTACAATGCGCTCGTATATATCACTCTTTCTCTTCCAGCTTGCCATAATATGTAAGAAGAACACTGTCACTAATTTATAAAAGAAAGGCTTGCACAATAACACTTATTGATAGAGATAGAAACAAGTTATTTCATACTAATACTGATCGAACGATCGCACCTAGCAACGGCAGGTGTGAACAGATCCATATCGCATACGACGACTCACCAACAGGCTCTGTAGCAGCAGCTCGTATACACAAACACCGGAAAAGGGGTCTTCAGACGGGAGTCGGACCCTCCGAGGTCGCATTGGCGAGGATCTACTGCAGTTGTCAAATGCAACAATACATCTACTGCTTTTCAAAGGTGAACACAGTTCAAGTACAACCCTTTCACCAAGAGGAATATTTCCACAACAGATCTGGAACTTCGGTAGGTAGCCTGTCTTAGCATCAGCCAGGCACAACAGCTTGTAACCTCTTTTTATAGACTATATGGGCAAATATTTTTTATGCTCGTTCTTCCCTTGAAAGATATCATAGCTTCTTCAACAGATAATCTGCCGAAATGATTATATGCTTCTAAGAAATTAGCATTTAGGGCTTCAGTTAATGGGCTCACTTTATATAATTTATCGTATCCAGGGCACTCCTCTCCACTGCCTTCGAACTATCGTTCAGGTGAACGTTCTCTAAAATTTTTTCAACCTTTTCAGAATCATCGCTTTCCACACGCATTCAGCGTACGAAAATCTGAACTCGGGTGATTTAACAAATGTGGCAATTTGTGGATGTCCCAACCCAATAAATCCCTTGAGTTCCGAGTATGTCGTGTCCACCCAGTTTTTACCGGTGTTTCAGAGCTCAATCGAATATTTTGTCGCTCTTGGGATGCATACAAGTTTGTTAGTTAACAGTATTCTGAATAATATTTTCATTGAAGATATAAAGAAAATATTAGCATCGAAAACCTGTTTTAGAGAATGCTCTCTTTGGCAATGCTAAGCTTTCTCTCAGAATCTATGTCTAAATACTGACGCAGTGTGATTCTTCAAGTTTTCCTGGTGTACTGAATATTCTATGAGGTTTCGGTTCAAAAATGGTTCAAATGGCTCTGAGCACTATGGGACTTAACATCTCAGGTCATCAGTCCCCTAGAACTTAGAACTACTTAAACCTAACTAACCTAAGGACATCACACACATCCATGACCGAGGCAGGATTCGAACCTGTGACCGTAGCAGTCACGCGGTTACAGACTGAAGCACCTAGAACCGTTCGTCCACCAGCGGCCGGCTATGAGGTTTCGGGATTGCAGCAAGATCATGTTGACTTCTTGCCACAATATTCCGTTTCCAGCCCAAATATAGTGGCAAGAAGTCAACATGAATCGGCTGCAATCCCGAAACCTCATAGAATAACTTAGGCAGTGTTTCATCCCAATCAGATTCAGGCCTCTCATCGTTATCACTAAGAGCTAGAATTTTTTTCGACTTTGTGAAAGAACCTACAGATACTGAACATATCCCAAGGACTGAAATATTGTTTACTGCTAAGAGCACTTGTATCTGTAAACTGTCAGGAGACTGTGGGTGAATGTTCAGTATATTATTTTCCTCATCAGTTGAAAGATTGTCATTCAATGTAGGAGACTGGCTCATCACCAGAAAGTGAGAAGAGGTACCCTAGCACATATTCCCCTCCGGGAAAATAATACTGTAAAGAGAAACACTGAAGCTAAGTGAATATGCCTAATAACACCACAATAAACAGAGATTTTTTCTACACTAAAAGTGTAAAACAGGTGACTTGTTGCCAACTTGGACCGTGGGAAGAAATATTCTCACATGTTTACAACATATTTTTGAGGTGTTAGAATGGACCGAAAATTTTCTTTCAGGCATTAACACCAAGAAAATTGCATAAAACACTAAATAAGTTCCATGCAGCTACTTACAAATATCATTGTCTGCATATATGCACTGTGAGTGACCCGGCAGATGTCAATACAGCAATCGAATTCTTGCCATACCCATCCCAGCACAGTATCGTCAACTGTGGCTTCCTGTATTCTCTCCCAGAGCTCTGCTACATCAGGTGGTAGAGAGGCAGTACATACACCAGATCTTTAATGTGTCCCCACAGAAAAAAGTCACACAGAGTGAGATGTGGTAATGGTGAGGCCATTTCATGAAACAACTGTCCCCTTCTATAGCACAGCCAATCCATCGATGCGGCAGCTCTGTGTTCAGGAACCCAGGAACTTCATGATGAAAATGTGGTGGAGCTCCATCCTGCTGGAAGATGAACGGAGAGTTCTACTGCATTTGAGACATCAGCCATTGCTGTAACATGTCCAAGTAGGAATATCCAGTGACAGTGCTCTCCGTGAAGAAGAATGCCCCACACAGTTTTCGACATGACAAGGCACATTTACCTTTGGGGAATTATGCTAAAATTCAATGCATTTGTGTGGATGCTTTGTACCCAAGATTCGACAATTATGCCTGTTCACTTTCCTATTAATGTGAAAAGTGGCTTCGTTGCTAAAAACTAAGTCATCAACAATGCCATCCCTGTCGTCATACAATTGTTGCAACTGCAAACAAAACTCATAACACTTGTCTTTGTCGTCATCACTGAGCTTCTGCACTAGCTCCAAACTGAATGGTTTCAAAGACAGCTTCTCTCGCAAGACTTTCCACACTGTCCATTGAGTCATTTCGAGTTCACCAGATGCACGACACACCGATTTCTTTGGACTCCTTATGAATGTCTCTCTTACGTGCTCCACATTCAGCTCGCTCACACTGGGATGTCCAATTCTCTTTGCCGGGTACAAGCAACCCATCATTACGAATTTGTTGTGCCACTGGTAAATGGCCTTCTTTGTTGGTGGTTTCTTACCGTACTTGCTTCTAAACATCCATTGAACAGCTGTAGCACATTTGTTTTTGTCGAACTCCAACACACAGTAAGCTCGCTCCGCACCTGATCTCGCCATGTTTGCGACTAGCGCTGTCTATCGGCAAATTATCAAACTACACTGTGGCGGTATACATGAAAAAGACCTTTCAGGGTTTCTCTTCAAAATGACCTATGTATGATATCTGTACAATAAATAATTGGAAGTGTTCCTGGACTTTATGTACACCCTTCACGTATAAAATAAGTTCCATGCTGCTAGTTACAAATATCATTGTTGTATATATTGTCACAGAAGAAGCTGGGTACCGCAGTCACCGTTGTGTGGTGGTTATGATACTAGATTGGAGGGTCGTGAGTTCAAAATTCACCTGAACTGAAAAATTTTATTTTCTATATTCGGTTCGAGTACATTCTAGAAGTATCGACAAATGGCAATAATCATTGTACTGGAATGTTCTGTAGCTGTGTATATACCGTATGTGTTTTGGCTGGACGCAGTTCGCTCTGCACTCTTGTATGATCAAGTGCTGAATAAACCTTCGGTAAGTGAAGTTAGTGTTCGTTATTCATCTAGTTACACCTTCCTGTATATATATATGCTACTTACAAATATCATTGTCTGTCTGTGTGTGTGTCTGTGTGTGTGTGTGTGTGTGCGTGTGTGTATACGACATCAGCTTGCCACCATATTGAGAACAGCAGACATACAATGCTCCATCAGTTTATTATTGTTGCTAGTGCGACTGTTGGCAGTGGCAATAATTTTCAAATTTTTCTCATTGGATGTCTAGTCCCTTGCCCCCTTTGGAAAAGTATCTTCCCATTGCCCAGTATTTGTTGTCTTTATTGTTATTTCATCTTCCTGTTCTCCATATGGGCAGGAGAGTGCCATCAGTATTGTCAATCCACTCTTCAGTCAGTTGAAAACAATAAAACCTTAGATGAGACGAAAAACAGGCAACAGATAGTGGATATATTTTTAATGAATTTAAAACTTTTTAAAGGTGAAAAATATAATGGAAGTTCTTAGATATGAGAGATGGCTTGTTACACTGGTAGTTAAAAACAGCAATAATAAATGGCAAAATTAAAACATGTTGCCAAAACACTGATATTTAAAACAAGCCCATTACTGTCACTAGAAACTGGATGTACCTGCTGTGCGATAGGGTGTCAGTACTTGAAGGGGAAAAGATTTGCTAGTGATGAGGGTAGGAACGTGGTGGTATAGGAACAGATGATTGGTGCGTAGCAGTGATGGAGTAGGAGTGGCTGTTGGGACAGAAGAGGGGGTAGAGTAGAAAGGGGAACTGGTAACACTAATAGTTGTTGGGAAAAGAGGCTGGAAAAATAAAAGCAGATGAAAAAAGGGGTAAGGAAACGTGGAGAGGAGAGGGAGAGAAAGCCCTGATAATGTGGATTGAGCGGGTGGTCCTTGAGCTGGTCGGATGGATAAATGTCAGGGCAGAGTTCATGATGTGGGAGGGGGAGATAGTTGAAATTTCTTTGGGAGAGCATGTGGAGGGTGTGTAGGTAGAAGGTTGGTGGGATGTGTCGGTAAAGGCAAGGCAGCACATGAGGACTGAAAGTAAAGGGGAGATAATAGCATTATTCAAATCGAGATTGCGGATGGTTTAGATTCTTTGGATGTGTTCACTGTAACTGAAGAGAGTGAGTTGGTGTGTCGGTAAAGGATCCTTGTGGGGGGAAGGTAAATAGATGTGGGAAGTGACACAGAGTGCATGGTATCCCAGGATGAGAGGGACTGATAGAACTTGGTGTGGAGCTGAGATTCATGCAGCGTTTAGATAACAAAAGATGGGACACATCAAGGATCTACAGGTATGGAGGACAGTGGAGGTGTGCAATCCCCAAATCTGGCCAGTTAGTGGTTTTAGTAGTCTATTGTGGGCTTTCTGTTGGATAGTTTAAAGTTGAGGTTTCCACATTAGTTGCCAATGTATTTTAGTGTATTAGTTATCTGGATAGGATGTATAGAAGTGGTAAGGCAGAAGTCATGGAGATGGATGGTGCAGGTGGTGTGTCGTATAATTAATTCCTAAGGTTGACCTTGGGGAGCCACTGGTTACACCAGGTAGTAAATTGATTGAGTTGGAGTTGGAGGGGTCGTTGGGATTTCTGTAGTGTAGGACAGAGAGCTAGGAATGCGGTGTCATCAGTATACTGAAGAAGGTGGACTGATGGAGGTGGTTTGGGCATATTTTCTGTGTAGAGGAGGAGAACAGAGCCTTGGGGGATGCATGCAGTGGGATGGAATGTGTGTGTGTTTCCATTGTTAATGGTAACAAAGCATGAGCGATTAGAGAGGAATGCTTACGAAGCAGTGAAAACACAGATTTTCAGTGTTACCGGTGTTACTCAGTCACAGTCATATGTAAAGAAATGGGGCACAGTGCATACAGGGAATACTGGCCAAAGAACACAGTGATAGATTTAGGAAAAGTCCATCTGCTCTGTGAATGCAGAATTCTTTATTTACATACCATCATTTCCAATGCTCTGGCTTATTTCATTCCATGTAGTGACTAATAAAATACACTTCATTAGTAATCCTTGTGAACCTGTGTCAGTAACGTGACTTGTAATGATAATGTTCAGATAAATTGTTTCTCAGGATTATGTCCTCCTGGTAAAAATAACTATGTGGCGTGAAAATGAACTGGAAACGATGTCGGAACTAATAATTAACAGAATTGTAGACAAAAACAGCATTAAAACGCATTAAAATAATATTTCTATAGCTTTTCTTCAGATTTTATACTGAACAAGTCAAACAGCACGTGCCCTGTAAAAACAGGCAGAAAGTAGTGATCAGTTTGCTTTCACATTCCGTTTTTTTACGATATTAAATATTTCGTTCTGTGATTGAGTATATTCTGTGCCCTCTGTGATCTATAAGGAAAGAAATCCACGTTAAATAGCAGGAACGTCATTTAATGCTCAAATAGTGAACCTAAGGCTCAAAATTAAGCAAATATCAAGCTAGTAGCTGTAAAATGGAAGTATGCAAGCCTATATTTACTGAAATGTCTCATCATTTCAAAACTTAACTGAATTCTACATACACACTTTGCAAGCAATTAAGTTAATGTTTTTAAAATGTACATACCGTTAGATTTCTACATCAAATCCTTACCAGTTATTTTTCCTTTCATAGATTTGCATATTGTTTTGGACAGAATATTCTTTGAACAACAACTTTATTGTCATAAAAGTATTTCTTTGTTTACAGTGAGTCATTTTTATTGATAATTACAGTCCAAACAGGCTACTTACTATTTGTTTATCATACCCACAAGAAAAATAAAGCAAATATTTCTGTTGGTTTATATCTAGTACAAAATATTGATTTAATTTTCTAAAAATAGGGTTAAAACTGTTCTTGAAATGGGAGGAATATGTTTGTTCTGTTCGTGAGAACATGCCTAAACAAACATTCCATAGCAAAAGAAATCGACCGTTAAAGGACAGATTAAAAGGGGAAACTGCAGGTTCTTTCCAAACAAGGTGAAGAAAAAGGAGACCTTTTTGGTTTACGCTAGACGATCTACGGGATTCTGGTGAGCAAATTAATTTATAAGATGGGTACCAAGTAGCAATAAAGTAGTTATTGTGCTAAATTCGGGGTGTCGACTGCTTATTACTGGCTCTCAGTGAGTTGTTAACTATAGTAATGACCCAAAAAAGCGTGGATTGTTCGTTCTTTCAAGATTGAAACTTCATTTTACTACAATGAACAACAGTCTACTGCAGCGAACTTGCTTCACCAGAAGCAATAAAGCTATTCCATCTGCAATAAAGCAGCTGGCAATGAACTTCATTCAGTCATCATTTCATTCACAATGGATGGAACAAGACGGTCAGACTCCACCGTGATGGTCGCCACCACGCCAGTGCATAACCTTCCATTTCTTCCAACTGCCACTCATTAGTGGGAACCTGGCTTCGGCTATAATGATTTCTCTACTACACTGGTCTACAACCCGTCGTTCGTGCCTACTACGATTAGCGCAAATCGTCCAAGGGAACGAGTACCGTGCTCAAAAACTTTGTTTCTGCCCCAGTACATAACCTCTCAACCATGCTAGTTGAGCAAACCGTTATACAGCCTCATAACGCGAATGTAGCGCACGTCAGGCTTGATACCGCGCCGGTTTTCATAGCACACCGGCATATTTTGTGCACCAGGTGCTTATCCTTGCAGGGGTTATGCCCAGGACCTTCGCCACACGTAATGTGCAAAACCTAACAAATTCAACAGAAGCTAAGTGACCATACAATTAAAATGGGTGTGGTGCGTAATCTTCGAGCATTCCAACTGGATCAACCTCAGACTTTGTTTAATATCATAGAACTAATACTACATGGTTATGGTTTTCAAGATGATATGCTCTAAGTTGTTGCTGCTCCCAACAACTTAGGTGAACATTCACATCTCGAAAGTGACTTAATTGCTTCTCTACTGTCATCAAACGAGTTTGAGACTATTAAACTCCTGTTGTTGTCACGTGTGGCCCAAGCTCTAGAGAAAAAGTAGTGCTGGGACATAGAAACCCATCATAACTATAGCAGCATTTGCAAAGTGCAGTTAATTTTTCGCGACCACACATTATTGAGGATTTGGATGCCAGAAACTACAGCCTTCATTACAAGCCACGTTAATTTCTCACGGGCAAGAGCCTATTGACACCTCTCTACAGTTAGCAGATATTCATGCTATTTTGCAGCTAGATAATGTTATGCACCAGAAGCACCGCCATCTTTCTCTCTGTATGGAGGCTGCCGTCGCGTTTCAGCAGTTGTGTGGTTCCGGAAAAGTACGACCTCTCACGTGCTAGAATGGAGACAGCTTCGTGGAGCGCGAGGCATCATGGGACACTGGACTGTAGCGGCCATTAGCTAGCCCACAGACGACGAATGCTGCTGACTTTAGACGACGTGAATTTATTGCTTCCAAGGCCGTGACTGTGGGAGATACGCAAGTCGCTATACGACATGTAGGTACCTCCACACACGATTATTGGCGCCGACTTTCTATGTCAAAACCAACTATCATTAGATTTGGCTACAGGAGTG
Source organism: Schistocerca americana (assembly GCF_021461395.2). NCBI lineage: Eukaryota > Metazoa > Arthropoda > Insecta > Orthoptera > Acrididae > Schistocerca > Schistocerca americana. The sequence continues at coordinate 141,970,039 of NC_060127.1, forward strand.
CAGAGCAAAGTTAGATAGGACCAATAAAAACAGGCTTCTTACAGAAAACGGACTTGATTCGATAGCACACCTCAATAGCAAAAAGGACATTTTCGTTAAGATCAGTGCTTCAAGATGTGACACCTCTACCACCAACACCAAATAGTACGAGGTAGGGCAATATAAATCCGTGTTAGCTCAAGAAAAACGGAATTAAGAAACAAATTCCATCATCATCAAGCAGAGTTGTTTCTGCCGCATCAGAGAATTTCGGAGTTTTAACAACAGGACTAACAGCGTTTCCAGACAGCCTAGAGGTACTCCAGACCAACAAGTTCCGAAAATAGAGGTTAGTGATGTGAGGTCTAACCATAAGCCTACCAGGTTGTCAGCTGCAAGGCGTTCAACACACAAGGCACGTTGGAGCTTCAACACCTTAAGTGGAGGCATGCAGGAAACTCGTCACTATATTCATATTATGAATGCCCCCTCTATTTACCTCAAAAACGAGAAGACCGTGGTCGTCCCCTATATACAAGCATCAAAAAAAGTTTTCCATCATCACGGTTTCCAGAACTATTGAAGATAGACGTTGACTGTGTATATTGTTTCACATACATAGTCCCTTTGACTGTTCAGAGATGTCACTAAACCCACCTAAAGATGTATACAACCAAGCATAAGCAGCGCCTATTAGATGGAGGGGGTCCGACAGCCGATAAGTTTCAGTCATTCTATCAGGAAGGAGGTACACGGCTCGTGTTATCTGTAGTTCAACCATGCCTAGACGGTCAATACTGCGGTTCGATCGCATCCGCGTTATCACTTTGTGCCAGGAAGGGCTCTAAACAAGGGAGGTGTACAGGTGTCTTGGAGTGAACCAAAACGATATTGTTTGGACATGGAGGAGATAAAGAGTGACAGGAACTGTCGATTACATGCCTCACTCAGGCCGCCCACGTACTGCTACTACTGTGGTGGATGACAGCTACCTACAGATTATGGCTCGGAGGAACCCTGACAGCAACGCCAACATGTTGAATAATGCTTTTCGTACAGCCACAGGATGGGGTGTTACAACTCAAACTGTGCACAATAGGCTGCACGATGCTCAACTTCACGATGTCATGCAGTGTGGTACAGTTGGGCCAACCAACACGCCGAATGGAACGGTCAGTATTGGCATCACGTTCTCTTCACTGATGAGTATCGCATATGCCTTCAACCATACAATCGTCAGAGACATATTTGGAGGCAACCTGGTCAGGCTTAGACACACAGGCCTTAGACAAACTGTCCAGCTAGTGCAGCAAGGTGGAGGTTCCCTGCTCATTTTGGAGTGGCATTATGTGGCGCCTATGTATGCCGCTGGTGGTCATGGAAGGTGCCATAATGGCAGTGCGATACGTGAATGCCATCCTCTGAGTGATAGCGCAACCATATTGGCAGCATATTGGCTGGGCATTCGTCTTCATGGACGACAATTCGCGCCACAGTGGTGCACATCTTGTGAATGACTTCCTTCCGGATAACGACATTGGTCGACAAGAGTGACCATCATGTTCTCCAGACATGAACCCTTTGGAACACCCCTGGGACAGACCTACCAACCACTCTAAGTGGTCTACGCCGAATCGCTGTTGATGAGTGGGACAATCTGGACCAACATTGCCTTCATGAACTTGTGGATAGCATGCCCCGAAGAATACAGGCATGCATCAATGCAAGAGGACGTGCTACTGGATATGAGAGGTACCAGTGTATACAGCAATCTGGACCATCACCTCTGAATGTGTGGTTTTCATGAGCAATAAAAAGGGCGAAAATTATGTTTATGCTGATCTCTATTCCAATTTTCTGTACAGGTACTGGAACTCTCGGAACCGACGTGAGGGTAAAGTTTATTTGATGTGTGTAGTACCAAGTAATAGTGGGTGGAGCTTTCCGTTAATAATTATTCGTAAAGAGAAAGATGCTAGTGGGAATTAGAAGTGGCGAATAGTCGCTCACTACAGGCGACTGAATGAGATCTCCCTAAATTCAAATTATCCGTTACCAAGAATAGACGAAATTCTTGATGGTCTTGGAAAGGCGAAGTACTTCTCGACCCTGGATTTAGCGAAAAGTTATTATCAGGTTTTATTAGATGAAGAGGATCGAGAAAAGACGGATTTCAGCAGTCCTTATTATAAGTGCAAAAGAATGCCCATAAAAACAGCTCCAAGTACGTTCCAGAGACTGATGAACTCTGTTGTGATAGGGTGCAATGCGATAAGCTGTTCATCTACTTGGACGACGTGGTCACATTCGGCTCCTCTTTAGAAGAACACAATGTGCGTCTGGCAGAAGTATTTGAATGACTAAGATTCCACAATTTAAAACTATCGGAGGTCATGTGTGAGTTTTTGCGAAACGAAGTGTGCTTCTTGAGCCATATTATATCAGCTGAGGGTCTAAGGGCAAGACCCAGAGAAGGCAAGACAATAAAGGAGTACCCACAGCCCAGAACAACAAAGCAATTAAAGGCGTTTCTAGGCCTTGTGGGATACTAGCGACGTTTTAGAAGCACTCCGTCTTCAGGCCACAAGTGGCCAATCGGTACCATCCGACCGCCGTGTCATCCTCAGCTGAGGATGCAGATAGGAGGGGCGTGTGGTCAGCACACCGCTCTCCCGGTCGTTATGACGGTTTCCTGTAACCGGAGCCGCTACTATTCGGTCGAGTAGCTCCTCAATTGGCACCACGAGGCTGAGTGCACCCCGAAAAATGGCAACAGCGCATGGTGGCCCGGATGGTCGCCCATCCAAGAGCCGGCCACGCCCGACAGCGCTTAACTTCGATTATCTGACGGGAACCGGTGTATCCAGTGCGGCAAAGCCGTTTTATAAGCAACTTCAGCAAAATCGCGAAACTGCTACACAAATTATTAAAGTGAAAGTGCCTTGCACCTGGTGTGTTGAGCAAGAGAATGCTTTTCAGTATTCGTAGGAGAAGCTGGTAAGTCAGCCTATACTACAGTATTCGGACTTTGAAAAGGACTTCATTATTACGACTGACGCTAGCCAACCAAACATCGGAGCTCTGTTGAGTCAGGGAAAAATTGGAAGTGCCTTACATGTTGCCTATGCCTCGAGGACGCTAAACAAGGCGGAAAGAGGGTACAGTACGATTGAAAGGGAGATGTTGGTCATTTGTTGGGCCGTGAAATATTTTAGAACGTACGTGTTTAGCAGAATGTTCGTGATATGTACTGACCATAGGCCTCTAAGATGGATAGGTAGTATATCAGATCCTCCACCCAGACTGATGAAGTTTAGGCTGAAGCTGGAAGAGTATGATTATCATGAGTGGCAAACGGAACCAAGTCGGCGACGCGGTCTCGCGAATAAGAGAGGTGAGGGCGGCAGGTGCGTGAACGGAAGGCAACAGTAGTCTAGGTCAGGATTCGGCAGATGTGGAAGCCATAGTGCGGGTCAGGCGAAGACAAAAATGGTTCAAATGGCTCTGAGCACTACGGCACTTAACATCTGAGGTCATCGGTCCCCTAGAACTTAGAACTGCTTAAACCTAACTAACCTAAGGACGTAACACACATCCATGCCCGATGCAGGATTCGAAGCTGCGATCGTAGCGGACACGCGGTTCCGGACTGAAGCACCTAGAACCGCTCGGCCACACCGGTCGACTGATCGTGAAATATTATATCCGGGATTGTGAAAACTGTATCAGTGATATAGAAAACTGTATCGAGAGACGGCTGGCCGATAATGGCGGAAGAAATAAGTGAAAGCGAAAAAGCTGCGATATTAAAACAGTTTCACGACTCTCTCACTGGAGAACACCAGGGCATAGAAAGGGCCTACGAGCGAATAAAGAAATACCGTGTGTGGAACGGTATGAAGAAAGTAATAGAGGAAGTGTCCGAAGAACAAGTGCACTCGGAAAAACATAAAAATGCCTCTAGAAATCACGAAACCACCTGAACACGTTTCCAGAAGATGTGATATTGATATAGAAGCTCCATTAATTCAGACGGACAGCGGAAGTAAGTTTATTCTAACGTTTCAAGATGCGACGACGAAGTTTATCGTAACTGAACCGATTGACAGGCAAGATGCCGATACAGTAGTGCGCAGATTATACTGAGGTACGGGATACCGTCAGTATTGTTAAGTCATACGGGAAATAACTTCATGAGTGTGTAAATTATTGCGTATTGAAAAGATTCAGACAACCAGCTACCACCTCCAAACAAACAGAGCGTTAGAAAGGACGTACCGAACGTTAACGGAGATTTTGCGGCATTATGTGAAAAGAGCGCAGACAAATTGGAACAGTTGGGTTCCATTTGTGGTTTTTGTATATAATACGACACTGCACAGTGCGACAGGATATTCGCCACATGAGTTGTTCCTTGGAAGAATATGTAATATTCCAGGGATGCTACAGATAAAAATGGTTCAAATGGCTCTGAGCACTATGGGACTTAACATCTGTGGTCATCAGTCCCCTAGAACTTAGAACTAGTTAAACCTAACTAACCTAAGGACATCACACACATCCATGCCCGAGGCAGGATTCGAACCTGCGACCGTAGCGGTCACGCGGTTCCAGACTGAAGCGCCTAGAACCGCACGGTCACACCGGCCGGCCCTGCTACAGATAGATCCGGCTGGAATGAGGTACAATTTTGACGATTATGTGGCAGAGCTAAAGGAGCGCATGCAAGAAATGTACCGGTGTGCGTGAGAGCATAATGCGCAATCTAAAATGAAGAATGAGATTACTGTGACAGATCGCAGAATGCCAAGGAATTTCGTTGTGGGGATAAGGTTCTGTTGTTTGATGAGAGCGTACGAAGAGGCATGTCGCGTAAGTTAGATACGCATTAGCGAGGTCCGTACACAGTTGTGCGAACAAAGGGGCCGAATGTGGTAACCTACCTGAAACGAAACAAGTATCTTACGGTTCACGCCAATAGACTGAAGCAGCTTTTCTAATTCCAGATGTCGGCCCCGTACTGCATCACCGGCGGTACTCTCATGCTCACAGTAATTGAGCACAATAGACAAGAACCATATACGCACGTAACGAAATTCCAGACATCACCTGGACTGTGAAATGTCGTGTAGCTAGGGCCTCCCGTCGGGTGCAAGTCTTTTTAGCTGTCGCCATTTCGGCGACTTGCCCCTCGATGGGGATGAGATCATGGTGATGATGAGGACAACACAACCCCCAGTCGCCGAGCGGAGAAAATCTCCCACCCAGCCGGGAGTCGAACCCGAGCCCCTTAGCATTGCATTCCGTCGCTCTGACCTCTCAGCAATCGGGTCGAACATTCGAGCTGTATTACGATAGCATGGGGGAAGTAAAACTTTACAGAGTAACTTGGAAAGTTGTGAGTTATTTCAGCTTGATGGAATTGAAAGAAAAAGTTGTGCACACCGAGGTTCTCGCGAGGCGGGCAATCACGTATTGTACGGAGAGATTAGCGTTACTGAACATGAGTGCAGCAGAGTACAAAAGTGCAGAATTTGCATGAAATTGGCACATGCGAAAAACTGAAAAGGTGCAGGGACTAACTGGACAATTAGCACGGCATGAAACCCGTACAAAGAAACGTTGTTGTTGTTGTTGTGGTCTTCAGTCCTGAGACTGGTTTGATGCAGCTCTCCATGCTACTCTATCCTGTGCAAGCTTCTTCATCTCTCAGTACCTACTGCAACCTACATCCTTTTGAATCTGCTTAGTGTATTCATCTCTAGGTCTCCCTCTACGGTTTTTACCTTCCACGTCCTACCAACCGATCCCTTCTTCTAGTCAAGTTGTGCCAGAAACTTCTCTTCTCCCCAATCCTATTCAATACCCTCTCATTAGTTACGTGATCTACCCATCTAATCTTCAGCATTCCTCTGTAGCACCACATTTCGAAAGCTTCTATTCTCTTCTTGTCCAAACTATTTATCGTCCATGTTTCACTTCCATACATGGCTACACTCCACACAACTACTATCAGAAATGGCTTCCTGACACTTAAATCTATATTCGATGTTAACAAATTTCTCTTCTTCAGAAACGCTTTCCTTGCCATTGCCAGTCTACATTTTATATCCTCTCTACTTCGACCATCATCAGTTATTTTGCTGCCCAAATAGCAAAACTCCTTTACTACTTTAAGTGTCTCATTTCATAATCTAATTCCCTCAGCATCACCCAACTTAATTCGACTACATTCCATTATCCTCGTTTTGCTTCTGTTGATGTTCATCTTATATCCTCCTTTCAAAACACTATCCATTCCGTTCAACTGCTCTTCCAAGTCCTTTGCTGTCTCTGACAGAATTACAATGTCATCGGCAAACCTCAAAGTTTTTATTACTTCTCCATGGATTTTAATACCTACTCCGAATTTTTGTTTTGTTTCCTTTACTGCTTGCTCAATATAAAGATTGAATAACATCGGGGATAGGCTACAACCCTGTTTCACTCCCTTCCCAACCACTGCTTCCCTTTCATGTCCCTCGACTCTTATAACTGCCAACTGGTTTCTGTACAAATTGTAAACAGACTTTCGCTCCCTGTATTTTACCCCTGCCACCTTCAGAATTTGAAAGAGCGTATTCCAGTCAACATTGCCAAACGCTTTCTCTAAGTCTACAAACGCTAGAAACGTGGGTTTGCATTTCCTTGATCTTTCTTCTAAGATAAATCGTAGAGTCAGTATTGCCTCACGTGTTCCAGTATTTATACGGAATCCAAACTGATCTTCCCCGAGGTCGCCTTCTACTAGTTTTTCCATTCGTCTGTAAAGAATTCGCGTTAGTATTTTGCAGCTGTGGCTTATTAAACTGATAGTTCGGTAATTTTCACATCTGTCAACACCTGCTTTCTTTGGGATTGGAATTATTATATTCTTTTTGAAGTCTGAGGGTATTTCGCCTGTCTCATACATCGTGCTCACCAGATGGTAGAGTTTTGTCAGGACTGGCTCTCCCAAGGCTGTCAGTAGTTCTAATGGAATGTTGTCTACTCCCGGGGCCTTGTTTCGACTCAGGTCTTTCAGTGCTCTGTCAAACTCTTCACGCAGTATCGTATCTCCCATTTCATCTTCATCTACATCCTCTTCCATTTCCATAATATTGTCCTCAAGTACCATAAAGAAACGATGGATCTTAAATTTTATGGGCGAGGTCACTTAAAGTTTGATCGGAACCTTAAACGAAAATGACGCTACGTATTTCAAGGCGAAGATAGACATCTTAGAAGGAGAACAGAAACAGCTGCTCAGACTTTCGAAGGAGCAAGTGACTGTAGGTAAAGTTACCTTGACTAGCTTTAAGTGGCACATAGTAGAATTAGAGAATAGTACTGACAAAGGGTTGCAGAAAGCACTTATTTTGATCACTGTTAATGAACAGTTAATACAACTCACGTGCATATTCAGTGAGCTAGAGCGGGAAGACGACTGTTAATATCAGCAATTGTTAACGCTCAGGAAGGCATTCTAGAGCCACATCTGATCAATCCAGTAGAGATCGTGAAGTATCTAGAACTGATAAAAGACGACATCAAGAATAAGCAGTTCCCCGTCGCACTTTTGGGCGACAGCGGTTATCAGTTGATCAGAATTATTGATCTGGATGTTTTCGTAGCTGGAAACATCTTAAATTACGTGCTGAATATCCCGCTAGTAGAGGACAATGTGTACAACCTCTAGCGAATAGTACCGTTACCGTCAGACGTGGACGAAACAAGGCGTTTATTTATCTTTATTGTCCCTAAGATAGAGCTACTGCTAATTGATGACGCGAAACGGCAGTATGCGAAAAAATAACGAGCAGTTACAGCGAAAAACAGTAAATCAGAGCCTCAGAATATGTAAACTGGTTTTCATTCTCTTGTTTACGTATGATCATGAGAGATTTGAGGCGAAGATGCTTTAACCAGTGCGAGAAGTTCCGAAGGATTGCGTGCAAAATTAATGGTATTGAGTGATAGTCTATGGACACCACTAAGTAATAATGAACGGCTGTTTGTTGCCCCAATGGATGAGGGCATTACCGTCATCTATCACGAAGGAAGACCCACAGATATCGGGCACCAAGATACAGGGAAATGGAATTTTTTAGGTAAATGTCGTGGATTTACAGCTCAAATGGTGACACAATCTGAACATATAATACGAATAAATGTCCCTAGTAGTGGCATTGTGCCAAACTTGAGTATGGAAATAGATTGCTGCATAGTAAACAACAAACAAAAAATAGGTGAACTTAAGATAGATTTGCCGATACAGCCTGTAGTTAGGCAGCTACATGACGTGACTTCTCCAGGACATAAGTTTGATGAATTGCGGAGTGAAATTGAGTATAAGGAGAGAAGTGCATTCAGAACTTTCTCGTTCAGTCAATTTCAGGAGTTTCACGGGCTCTGGTGTGGTGATAATGGTAATTATTTGTTGTCTATGCAAGTCCTGTAAATGTTGAAATGACTGTTTTAAAGTTGTATTCAAAATTATGGGAGATAACTGTTGCAGAAAAATATTTGTTAAAAACACTATCGTAAATCAGCGCCCAGATAGAGATGTAGTAAGATATCGTCCTACAAGGGGGACATCGGAAGACAGTGAAGAGATGATTTTTGATAGACCTGTACTGCCTGCTAGACATGTGTGCAGTGATGTTATCTGTCAAAGAGTTAAAACGGACAAACGCTGAAAGTGTTGACATAGTGTCTATCAAAGTGTTAAACTGGAAGAAAGTCTGAAAATAAAAACAAGAAAAAGAAATTCAGTGTTTCCTTTGTCATGAAATAAAATTGTAATCATGTTAGGAAGTGTGCAACAATAAGTGTAATTGATAATGAAGCTGATCGTAAAAGTGATTGTAAAATAAAAGTGTATGCTCATCCAACCAGAAAAGTAAATTGTAAAATTAAAATGTATACTTATACTATGATAGATGATGTGCGATGTCCCCTACTATAAAGTGAAGTGTAACAGTGATGTAAAGTGTGAAATGTAAATGTGTTCTTTTATAGGAGAAGATTGACTTATATATATATCACTGTGGAAAACTGTAAACATTTATGCATGCTATAAAACAATTGTGTATGCTTCCCATTATAAAGAATGAATAAAACATGTAAGAAACATGAATAAAAACTTGTAGTTGCTGAGGACAGCGCCCTTAAATTTTTCCTTAAGGGGGGAGGTGTCACATGTTAAAAATGCGCAACGCCCAACAGGGGGTAGAACAGAAGCCAGAGCGAGTACAAGTTCTTTTGAGGATACAAAGATGGCGCCTCAGGATGGGCGTTGGCCGGAAATGTGACGTAGAATCACGAGGTATCACGTGGGGTCACATGGCGAAGCGCGTGGCGCGACTCAAGCGTTGGCTATGACCTTATATGGCAACATACGAGGCCCGGAAGGGCGGTGGCCAGACGCCAACGTGGAAGGGGTCGGTGCTGTCTATAAAGGCGGCAGCGGGGGGACCGGGGGGAGTTCAGTTCTGACAGCGGACCAGGAGGGAGCTCCGTGCAAGTCAGGCCCGGGACTTGTGTAGTTTTGCTCTGGCTCTGTTCGCACCTCTGAATTAGCCTCGTAGCTCCCTCCATAGGTGTATTTACACGCACTGGATTAGTGTGTCATTCATTCAGTTTTGCTCCAACGAGCAATTAAAGATTGCAGTTATCCAAGCTCTGTTTGTTTGTTCGTATATTTCCGACCGAGTTCCATACTCCTTAAAAACATCCTGTTAGCTTTCTCCACTCAGCTAACTGGACGGACCATCCTCCCCTTTTCTTATGTCATTAGGCGTCTAGATCGCTCGCTGGACGCGCCAATATTCCCGACCAAGCTGATATTGTGCACAATCAATGCATCAAAGTCGTCACCACTGTCGATCTCCACATCCACCTCACACCTGAGCTGTGTTTCCCAAGGACATTTCATGTTGCTGATGTCGACTAACTGGTGCTCATCATCGACTTCCTTAGACATTTCGGATTCTCGCCCTACATTCTCTGCTACACCAAGCATCTGGCGTACTAATTCCAGGCTCGTCTGGCACTGCACCTTCCATGCTGCCTACACAAGACCCCTCCCACGCTCCGTCCCCGAGTGCTCTATGCTATCAGCCCAGCTCAGCATTTCTCTAGCCGAGTTTTCACTCAAACACTCCGTCATCAACACTCTTCGGGCGCATAGTGCCTCACTATGTCAACAGTTTGACGCTGCATCAGCATGGCTGGCACAGACTCTTCGCACAGTATGCCTGTTTTCTTACACAACTTCTTCACAACCGAGTGATGTGGCTGCTATCAAGTCTGTTCTATCTTCACTACTATCGATGTCTCAGGGATCCAAGGCCAGTTACATTTGTCTCCCCAGTGTCTCACACTACTCCCTCCTTGTGCTCTGACTTTGCTGCTCCTCAAGTGAGTTGCAACTACATACTCGTAGCAGCGATCTCTAATGGCATGCACCACAAATTAATACAACAGAAGGTCCATCCATATGTCAAAAGGCGCACTGCCTTTTAACCCCCAAAAGTTATGACATGCCAAGTCAATCATCAGCAGACTAATCGACGCCACAGTCAATCGCCCATCAGACAGCAACTGGTCTTCCCTGATTCATCTTGTCCAGAAGAATGATGACTTGTTTCGTCTGTGCGGTGGTTACTGGGTTCTGACCTCTCGAACTGATAACTACTCAGTCTCTCACATTCAAGACTTTGCTCAATTGCTTAACACTGTATGGGTGCTTAGTGTTCTGGACTGCTGCAAAGCTTACCACAAATACCTATGTTCGCTAATTACATTCCAAAAACCGCACTGATCACGTCTTCAAGATTAAGAAATTCCGCTTCATGCCTTATGGCCTCAAAAATGCGGCCCAAACGTGGCAGTGATTTATTGACTCTCTCTTGCATTCGCATACACTTATCCTAGTGAAATTTTAAGTTTTTCATCTACCATTGATGAGTATGAACAGCACATACTAGTCAAGGCGACGCTGCACCGCAACAGCGTCGAAATCAATCATGAAAAGTCACAACTGACGTGTGACAGTGTAACCTTCCTGAGTTAGACCATTTTGTTTGACGGCATCCGACTGATGTCTGACCTTGTCGAGCTCATTCACAACCAGTCTCTACCTACGAACTACCATAAACTGTATAGATTCCTCGGTATCAAAAATTTTACCGCCACCGCCTCCCACATGCCACCTCTCTCCACGGCCCCCTTATTGACAACACCCTCATTGGTAAGAACACCTCAGGCAGTAGGATGGTGCCATGGACAAACGACATGATCGCAACTTCGAGTCATTCGAGATCGCCCTTACCCATGCTGTCACACTGGCTCACCCAGTGGCTGAAGGTCACATCTCAGTTACCGCAGGTATAAGTGACACATCGATTGGCACAGTACTGCAGCAGCATATTGGTGAAGCAACTGAGCCTCTTCAGTTCTTTTCTGAGAAACTTTCGCCCTTTCAGCGTACATGGTCAACATTCAACCAAGAACTTTTTGCCATCTATAAGGCAATTAAACGCCTTCACAATGATTTCGAGGGACGCAAATTCACCATCTGTACAAACAACTGTCTGCTGGCTGACGCCATCCATAACCCTGGAAAGGACATTCCTCCTCAAAGGCTCAGGACCTCATCTGCCAGTATTCCACAAATTTACAGTATATACGGGGTCCAGTTACTTTGTCATGGGCTATTTGTCCGACATAAACATTATCTCGAAACCGCTCGACATGAACGAGTTGGCACACTCACAGGTAAACAATGCTGAGGTAGCTGAAATGTTGATGGACACAAAATGCTCTTTAACGCTGAAGCGTCAACTCCTCTAGGGTTCCCCACACCCATCATGCATGACATATTGGAAAGCATGCACTGCCCAGTCGTGCCTGCTCCTCTACACCAGACGATCTGCATATTCCTGCAAGGACAGCCCCATGTGGGTATCAAAGTTAGCACGAAAATAATCGCTGAATGCTTCGTTTTGCCAGGAATAAAAAACGAATATGCTTAAACAAACACACGCATTCCATGCCAGAGGAGTCTAGTGGGATGGCCTGCCAGCCCCCTCTTGAACAATTCAACATCCTCAAGAGTCACCTACACCACATCCGTATTGACATTGTGGGATCAATAGTGCCTCAAGATAGTTTTTGCTGTATTCTATCATCGGCCAAGTTATGTGGTGGATTGAAGCCACTCACTTTTCCGACACTACAACTGAAATGGTGACCCATGCTTTTATTAACGCCTGGGTTGCCCACTTCAGTTGCCTTTCCTCAATTACAACTCACTGGGGCCGCCAATTTGAGTCCTTGCTCTTCTCAAAACTTTTCGAACTGCGCGCTGTTCACATTTTCACAACACTACTTATCACCCACAGAGCAATGGTCTCATGAACAATGACACACTTCAGGTGACACAAGTGCCACGGCAGTTCATGGTCAGCAACACTACTACCATGGACCATTTAGGGATATACACTGTTTACAAGGAGGATCTCCAGACGTCACACACAAACATCCAGTATGGTGAACCCTACCCCCTGTTACTCCCCCACAAAATGATGAGCTTCTGGAACTTATTGATCACACACAGACAAATATCAAACACATCCTTATGCAACAATCTCTACCCCATATTTTTGTCCACAAAGAACAAGCTACTTGTGATTATGTGATGCTCTGTGATGGTTTGTGCATCACTTCATCCTCCTTACTCAGATACTCAAGAAGTCTTCACTCCCAGACAGAACAGCTTCGACATCATAGTTAATGGCAAACGTCAGACGGTCTCGGTGAATCAATTGAAACCCAGCTGGTCACTCTCCAATGACCTTACTCAGTCCACACCTACTGTCATTCCGGACACATCCAACAATCCCTCCCCTCCTTCCACGGTCTCAGCTTTGTCTTTCAGTCATATGATGTACAATATGTGCTCTGACAGTGAGTCATTCCCCCTCGAGGTGTCCATCTTGCCCCCCCCCCCCAGTGTTTTGACTGACGTGTGCAACAATAGTGAAGTACTGTGTGTCGACCACCCTCCCTCCCAACGCCACTACACTCCCGACTCCCTCTGTGTTCACTGTTAATGTCACTGGTGTCAACGTCAACGACCTCTCTATTGAGATCAGGAGTGGGCAGCCTTTGTATCATCTTCTCACCATCACATTGAGACGATACTTCCACCATGCACATCCACTTCCTGAATTCTTTCGAGCTTCCATCTAATGCCGACCTGGGTCTTAGTTCAGCGAAAATTTCCTCTGACAGCTGACTGTCCATCATCGTCCCCATTCGACATCACTCTGGCCAATGACCTCCCACGCTCCTGCATGGGACATCAAGTTTGTCGATCTAAGTGGATGTGAGATTTTGTCGTCGATGGCATCGCCTACTCTGCACCTGCCCAGTGCTCTGCAATTCCTGGGGGAAGGGGGAGACTCTATCGCGACCCTCGACCAACAGAGCACTGTCGTGTATCTTTGATGTTATGATCTATGTCTCTGCCCTCTTCATCATTGTGTCTGCATGTCAATTGAATTGCGCTCCTATGTGCCATTATCGTTTTTGACCATGAATCGTTTTTTGATTATTTCCATCCTGTACCAAATCGTCGTTAGGAGTGGAATGACCGCGAATACAAGTCGGCATTATCAAGTAAAAAATCTGCAGCTCTACACAGTAGCACAGGTGAAAACGAGTCTGCTGACCACACTCTCCATGCAGACCTGATTATCATTCAGCTTCAAGTTTGTTGCTTCACGTCATCCCCTTTCCTTTATACCTCTATGGTCGCGGCAGACGGATCATTTCACAGTAGGCATCGGCTGACTCATTGGACTGGCGTTACAGCGACTGCTATCGAATGTAGGGTGCTTCTTTACTGCTGGCTTAGAGTCAAGCAGGTTTCGTGAGCTGTAGAAATCTCACTGCAATTGTGCTCCCGTGATATTTTCATCCGTTCTTGGTATTTCTTGTGCAAGATGGCCATCTTCTCATTCCAGGGGGGTTTTTCCAGTAGGCTAATGCTCACCCACATACAGCTGTTGTAACCCGGCATGCTCTACAGATTGGCGACGTGCTGCCTTTGCCTGCTCAGTCACCAGATCTGTCTCCAATTGGCAACATACCGGACATCATAAGCCGACAACTCCAGCATCATCCCCAAACAGCAATAACCAACCATGTCTTGACCTACCAAATGCAACAGATATGGAACCCCATCCCACAAAACTGAGATCCAGCACCTGTACAACACAGTATAAGCACGTTTGCGTGCTTGCATTCAACGCTCTGGCGGTTACACTGGTTATAAATGTACCAGCATTTCACATTTGCAATCGCTCATACGTTAACTGGTGATCTAGCAATGGTAATCACTTAAATATAATACCTAGACAACTGTAATCCCGAAATTTTATTACTCTATGTAATTATCTCTTGGTGCAGCCATTTCTTTTCCGTCAGTCTATTTCACGGGTTTTGTGAAACAGCTTTACCCTTAGCAGTTAGTATAATTGAGTAATCATTCATAATTGCTATTCAGCTAACTTTAGGCACCGTTATTATTGTTAGTTAAGGTATTGAGACGATTCGGGGTTTTTGGCGTTGGGTGCTACTGGGGCATCGTTCGGTGTCGAAAGACACCCTTTCCATGAGTTTCAACCCTCGCAAGCAGTCGCTCAGAATCTGCAGCGCCGTGCTTCCCGCCATAGAGCTACTCTGTGGCGAGGTCCCATAGTTTTTATCAACGTAGAATTATGTATGTCGAACGAAGAAAAAAGAAAAGTCTGTCGACAGAAATTTGTCAGACAAGATGTTCTTGTGAAACTACTAAGTCGTAATCTGAGCTGTAAACTGAGTCTGAGTTATAGTCTTCCCAATAACCCAGATTTAGTGCAGAGTATATAGCCTGTTCTCCTTCATAGTAAAAGTAGCTTTACTGGAAGAACAGCTTGAAAAAGGGTCATTCCATGTCTAGTGTCCTAGAATAAAAAATGGTCCCCACTCGATCATCACAGATTCCGTTCAAAACTTGTTTTTGTATACATATGTATGTGTTAGGTCAATGTGCAAAATTTTGGCTCAAGTGCTATAGTGGTTCCAGAGCTATGGCTAACTTAGTGGACCGATACCAAGGCACAAAGTGCACAGTGTGAAGAATTGGTTAACTTTGTTATAACTTAGTGCATCTTCTGTGATATCTATCACTCTGAATTTTTGTATCCTAGTACAACTTTTGTTGGTGAATGCAGCCAAAGCTTTCAAATTCCTTAGGAATGACCATTATGCTACTTGGTCTGAAAGTGCCTTGCAAAATTTATCGCAAAAGATTCAAGCCCTACTTTAATCATCCTTTACTATAAGGCAAAAGCAGCTGGAACCTTGATTTTTGGGCTGCTATCCAACAACCAGGTGCTCACTATACTACACCAGTATTAGCATTTATGAGTAAATAGTTCTGATTTTATTGACCCTTGTCTCAAGTGTCAAATTGGAAATTGGAAATTTCTAGCACTTTCCAGGATCAGTTTTCTGTATTGCTATCAACTCTGAACTTCTTTTTATTGACGCCACTGGAAACATCACATTTTGTGCTACAAGGGGCTTGAAAAAGTAGAATGGTAATTTTCCATACAAGGCGTTTAAAATAGATTAAAAGAAACATAAGCTGTTACGCGTACCGCATGTGTTATCGTGTTGGCAGTGGTTGTGCTGGAGAATGTCAAGACACTTGTGATGTGATTTGTTAGTACAAATTATTTGCACTATGATACTTTTGTTCCTCTGATGTGCAGGTACAACTGTTTCATACATGTGTTCCAGAAACTTCTGGAAATTTGATATGCAGGTATAACTGTTTTATAACAGGGCACGTGTTCCAGAAATTTCTAGATATTTGGTACGCAGGTATGACTGTTTTATGAAACAAGGCCTGGATTCCAGAAACTTATACGCAGGTACAACATTTTTATAACAAGGCACTAGAAACTTCCGGAATTTTCTGTAATGTTCTGGAATCTTCTCCAGTATTCTCATTTTATATGTTCACACTATATAAGATGTAACTTGATTTGGGTATCATTCATGTTCTATGCAAATTGTCAATCATTGTATCATTTGTAGTTATTACCAGTGAATGTTTACCTTGCATCTTGGTTCCTTCAAGCCATTGTTGAATCATTGCTGAAGTTACAACTTGTTACGGCTTCAAACAATGGGAAATATGGACCTAGAGCAGTGCACCATTGGACAAATCAACAAGTGTGTCATTTAACTAAGTTCACCAAGGACAAACGCCTTCTGAAGTCAATTAGTGACCTCTCTGAGGAGGATCGGAATTTGCTGATTAGACGAGCTGGATTGCAGCTTGATTGTGATGCCAAAATATGTTTACATCATAAAGCAGAACAGCTGACCAGGTTTCAATATCTGCAGAAATCACGCTGCAATCCATTTCAAAATAAGAATCATGTGTTCAACAAAGGCCTGCGTCCTGTTGATATTGCAACTGGCGACTTTTTGAAATAACCCGCAACAGTTAATTTAAACCTGGACAGAAGCTTTGCCCTACTTGTAGAGTTGACATCAATGCAAAAAAGGCCAAGCCACTGCCATCATCAGAGTCTAATGAAGATGATGCTACAGTTGCTTCAGACAGCTTGAACTCTAGCTTGACAGAAAATGGTGTGTCACCACTAAAACATCAGCAAGTTTCAAACTGGGATTCTAGTGGATATACAAAACGAAAGATAAGGCAAGTTCAAATGGTTGTGGCCAACAAAATTGCTGAAATTGGCGGGCTTAAAGCAGATGATGTCATAGGACCGCAACCAGGTAAAAAAAAGCCACGATTGCTCTTCATACAAAGTTCTGAGAAAATTCAAGTTTTAACTTTGGCCCCTAGTAGTTGGAGCATTGAAAAAAAAGATGGAAGAATTCAATGTGTCTGAGCGAATGGTGAAAATTGCCAGAAATCTGGAGGAAGAGAAAGGCATACTAGCGAAACCAGATCCAAAGAGAGGAAAGGCTTTGCAAGAAGATATTAAGGAAAGTGTAGCAAAATTCTATGACAGTGACAACGTCAGCCGAAACTGCCCTGGAAAAAAGGACTTTGTTGCCATAAGGACACCAGCTGGCCCAAACGTTCATGTGCAGTAACGTCTGCTGCTTTGTAACTTGAAAGAAGCCTATCAAGGATATTGCAGACAAAATTTACCAGAAGTCGGCTTTTCCAAATTTTGTGAGCTCTGGCCAAAGTGGCTCATCACAGGTGGTTCAGCAGGAACACACTCAGTTTGCGTTTCTACAGCTCATCAAAATGTCAAGTTGATGCTCGCAGCGACTCCAATTAAGGATGACTACAAGAGTTTGTTAGCCAAAACGGTTTGCAATGTGGATTCAGAAGATTGCATGTGACCAATGCCCTGGATTAGAAGTCTTGGAAAGATTTGTAGAAGCTGCATTTGAAGGGAACGACATTGATGAAGCAACTGAATACAAAGAATGGATACACACTGACCGAGATACCCTGAAGACAAAGCAGTCAACGATTGAAGAATTTATCCAAAACATTGTGACGAAAACTGTGAATCTCTCACTCCATCATTACATAGCAAAGCATGAAAGCAACTATCTAAAAGAAACCAAAGAAAATCTAGAATGTGGAAAGCTGGTTGTTCTGATGGATGTTAAGAAATTATTCATTTATTATGCAGGACGCTGTACAAGGCTTCTATTGGGAAAATAGTCAGGCCACATTACAGCTCTTTGTTATTTATTACAAGGCTTCGACTGGAAAGATCGAGCCTCTTAGCTTCTGCATCGTCTGTGATTGCTTGCGACATGATACAGTAGCAGTTCATATTTTCTGTTCCAAGCTAATTGATCACCTGCGAACCCACTTTCCAGAGCTGAAGCACATCAGCTATTTCAGCGATGGATCAACTGCCCAATAGAAAAATTTCAAGAACTTCATGAATCTATGTCAGTACTATAATGACTTTAGTATCAGTGCAGAATGGAACTTCTTCGCCATAACCCATGGAAAGTCTCCATGTGATAGTATTGGGGGCACAACAAAGCGATTAGCAGCAAGAGCAAGTCTCCATCGGTCAACTTCAGATCAGATTCTAACATCAAGTGATCTATTCAGATTTTGTGACGAACAACTTCACAGAATCAAATTCCTTTTTGTCACAAAGGAAGGCCTTCCAAGAAAGAAGACTTGAAAATGGTTGCATGGTTGCAGGGACCAGAGAAAACCACTGCTTTAGACCAGTCGATGAAAAACGGTTACATATTAGCAGATTTTCCAATGACACAGTGTCATTTATTGCAAATGTTGATCAATCAGCATACTTCTCGACTGTTCCAATTGACAGCATCCAATCTGGGCAATACATATCCTGCATTTGTGACAGCAAATGGTGGGTTGGAAACATCTGTGACACATCATTGGAAGAACGAGATGCCTTAGTTTCATGCATCCACATGGTCCAACTAATTCATTCCATTGGCCCCTAAGGAAGGGTACCTGCTGAATCCCAGAGCAGCAGATAATCGGCGTTTTGCCATCTCCAAGTGCCAGTTTCGGGGGTTGAAGGTACACTCACCCATCAGAGGTGCTGAAGAGCATTAAAGAGAATTTTAGAGCCATAAAAATGGTTTATGAACTCCACCAACAAATTTATGATGCTTGGTTCTTTTTGTGAACTTATTGCTTTGTTATGTTCGCAACAATGTTGTTTATTTGCTCATTTTTGTATTTAATTCATTAAAGCTATTCTGTCAAGCACACGGTATGCGCGAAAGCTAAGGTATCTTTGAAGCTCGTTTAAAAACCTTATATGGAAAATTACCATTCTACTTTTTAATGCCCCTTGTAGCAAAAAATGAGCTCTTTCCAATTGTGTGAGTTAAAAGAAGATCAGAGATGGTAGCCATATTTAAAAACAGGTCTTGAAAAATGCTGTAAATGTGCAATTTTCAATTTGACACTTGAGACAAGGGTCAATAAAATCAGAACTATATACTCATAAATGGTAATACTGGTGTAGTATAGTGAGCACCTGGTTGTTGGCTAGCAGCTCAAAAATCAAGGTTCCAGCTGCTTTTCCCTTGACCCAGAGAAGGAGGTTCCGTCTGGTATAAGCAAAAAGCAAACTTCAAGACAATGGAGATCCTCACAGTCTACTGCTGTGTTTCTGGTAGTGGTATTGGAAAATAAGGTTGTCTTCGTGGTGCTTCAACTGGTAGTGCAGTCTGGAAGACGCGTGCATGTGCGGCGCGATCGAGAGAAATGGTTTTGATCTTTCCGTTCACCGCAAAGTCCAGCGTTCACACGCCTCTTAGTAAAACATGGTTCAGGTAGCACGCACAGTATAAGGACGATGCAATGAATATTTCGCACCGTCTATATGTAGCATTGCATCAAAGCAACTGTCCAAATCGTGATGCGTGTAACAGGCTGGCGAACCACGTGTGGAAGCTTTGTGAGCCGAATGTGAGCGATGTGATCCCTGAGACGATGCATGAAGTGAATGGTTGATTGCAGAGAATTTGCATCAATAAATGCTCCTGGGAGACGTAGTACTTCACCATAATCAATTTCCGCAAACGACGAGTTCATGTTTCGCTTGTGCGTGTTCTGCATTCCAAGAGGACCGCTCGTTAGAGTGGTCGTCCAGTTAGCACCGTGACAGAAGAGCGCAGCTTTCCTTGAAAAGGTACCATCGCTCGATCATGCTATTACTCGCCGTATGGTAGCTTTTGGTCTTATGATTCACATAACTGCAGAACTTTGGGAAGTGGGCAAACAAGTCACTCAAATTGTTGCTCACAGTCGGTAGTAATGAGCAGTGGGCAACCAAACCTACATTACCTCGTCGATACGAAAGTTGAGGCTAATGTTTCTGCGCAAATATTTTCTACTGGTGCTGGTTTCATCCATCAAGCAAACTGCTCAGTCATACTAAGCAAGTTTCTTTGGTTATTCAACAAAGGTAATGGTCTGACAATGTCAATGTGGACGAGCGCAAAACGTAAAGCTGTGCTGGAGGATTCACCGACTGCCACGTGCACTTCGCTACCTTGCCATCGCAAACATGTACGTGTGCAGTCATGGCAGTCTTTTTCTATCCAAGATCAGACAAAATACTTCAACTCCAGGCGAAATGCAGTACAGACCCCAGGATGATACAAGTTGTGTAGGCTGTCCAAGGCTTGTGTAGGAAATGCAGGTAGCAGGAAAGGATAAGTTCTTCTCTGAGAGACATCTCAATAGAGTTTGAAATCTTCACCAGGGAAACTGACGAGCTCCAACTGTAACACGGGCGTAGCATTGTTTAGGAAACTCTGGAACTTCTGGGCATCTTCTTGTGCCTGCATGAGTTCTGTGAAATCGATATGAATTGACACACTGTTGACGCATAAGAGGTTATCAGCAGTCAGAATCAGTTCCAGAAATATGCTTCATGTCACTGCTAAATTAAGCTAAAAATTCTAGGTAGTAATACCGACAGGGTGAGCTGTTGTTGCTGTTCCTCCTGAAGGCATAATGTGGTGCTTTATGATCCGTGTAGATGGTGAATTCCCTTGGTTCTGTCTGTGGCCGAAAGTACATGGCAAGAAGTTTGCAGTCATAGGTTCTGCACTTCTGACGTGATAGTGGCACTTTGTGAGAACAGTAAGCAAGCTGCTGCCATGAGCCATCTCACGATTGTAGTAACATCGCACCGTAGTTGTCTGACCTGTGTCCACCGCTAATTCCAAGGGTGCATCTTTTATGGCGACGATAGCTGAACAGACTGCGTTAGTCTACTGAACTAAAGTATTCCCTGTAACCTTTGGGTCAGTAAGCCCTGCAGTTAAAGGTTCCTGTAGCCCTGCTGAATACGCTTGATTGTGGCAATAGAAAAATAACATTCCTAGGAACCAACGTAATTCTGTTACACTGTTTGGCACTGGTATCTTCAGAGTGGCTTCAACCTTTTCTGATAATGTTAGGGAGCCTATAGAAGATATCTGATGGCCTAGGAGAGTAATCTCGAATTGCCTCAGCACACATTGTGCTGTGTTGAAGACCACACCATACTCCTCTAAACATTTTAACACTACAGTAAGACACTGTTGGTGTTGCTCCTCAATGGCCGAAAATATAAGAATACCAAAGAGGTAAGCAAAACAAAATCACAGCCCTTGCAGAACTGAATGAATAAATCATTGCCATTTTGTAAGCCAAAGGGCGTGTAATTACTCTCAGATAACCCAAATGGAACTATAATCGATGTTTTGGGTTTGTCTTCCTCTGCTACGCGATTTGGATATAGGCTTTGGCGCAATCAAGTACACTGAATATAGTTCCACCATGAAAGGCGTAATTATGGCCAGGTTCATGTCTAGCGCAGTTCCGGCGTTTAGCGCGATAAAATCTCTACATGGACGCTACGCTCGACAATTCTTAGGTGTAAGGGAATCGATCATGGGCCACGTGCCGGTCGGATAATGCCTTCTTCGAGTATGGTGTTGAATTCTGTTTTAGCGATAGTCAAGTGATCGGGTGCTGAACACCTAGGTCTGTGTGATACTGGTAGACCATCAATAGTTTTTGTACGCTGCACCGTATTGTGTAGCACTGTCGAGATGGGAACTGCTGTAATAGAAGAGCCTAATTACACTCACTTGGTGCTGTGCACTGCTGTGCAGCGATGAAACCTTATAGTAGTCAGGCTGGTAACACGCAACGAGCTCTGGCACTAGGCGGTAATAAGCATGTAGATCAGCACCTATTATTGCTCCAACACATCGGCTACCATGAAGTCCCACATGAAGAGGCAACACAGTCCCAAATCCAATTCTTTTCGCTAGATTCCTTAAAACAGAACTAGTATCCACCAAATATTTTTAGCCTGAATTCTTGTCGCTGACAAACGAGCACTGCGATGCTGACAAGAAATCGGCTGCGCCTACGACCGGCTACCTCTGCCATTCGCGAAGGAACACGCCGCAGTACAGCTTCGAGACTACTGATCTGTGTACTCAATGACTCAACCTTTGTCGCTAGAAAGTCGTTATCGACGTGCACAGCTACTGCTGTCGTTGTTGCACTGCTGCACAGCTGTGTTACTGCGCTATAATAAATGGAGCAGGAGCGATGGCTTCTTCAAATCTATCCGCAATCTTTTCAAAGTCATCCAATGGCATCTCTTTTTTGGGATATTACTATGGCCTTGACTTGCGATCATAGGCGGTTGCTCCAAATGGCGTGCAGCAAATTATCTGTAACAGTACCGGTATCCACCTCGCTCCTCAAGGGCGAAAGTTTCTGTGACGGCTTGCAATCTCCAATATCCTCCTGCTTCAGGACTTGAAGAATTCTGTCCTCCTGAAACTCTTTGAATTAATTCTGTCTTGAACTCGTCGTAAGAATTAGCCGCCAATGTCGCAATTATGACGTTCTGTACTTCCAAGGCGCAGTGATGATGTAAGTGACCCGCTATTAGGGTAAGTTTTGTTGAATAGGCCGTGATAAAACATAGTAAAACCTCACTTCAACTTATGCGAACCACAGCACAAGGTTATGCGGCCAGAATGGAGGTAAGCGCACAGCTAATCTTGATATAGCTGGCCCATCTGTCACCTTGTGATTTCTTGTCTAATTATGGTTGCGACATAGTTCGTGTCGGCTTACATATCACTCCAGTGTCACCACATGTCGGCTGCAACTAGAATAGCGTGTATTTATTAAACAGAGTGATAGTGCCTGAAGTATCACGATCGTGCTCTGTGAAAAGTAGGAACTTTATTTAACATAATAGACACACTCAACGCATAATAACTCCGAGTAATGAACCGTTCCTGATTGAATTATCTCGTAACGGGAAAAACTCATAACTACCAACACATAATGAAATACGGAACGCAAAAGTCAAAGATGAACTCTCACTGCTGCTGCATACAGTGTCGCTGGCTGGCGCGCAGTTAAATCTGATTGTCTAGTTGATAGGAGTTTCCCCACAACTACGAGGAACTCCACGACATGATCAAAACACAACTCAAGGGGGACGACTTCAAAGCGAAACCAACGGGGGAGGGGAGGACAAGATAAAGATCACACTACACAACATAGAAGACTACAACACCATAAAAAAGCCCTCACAGACACTATATGTTCCCCACCACCAAGACAAGGAACCTCCCCAGACGGCTCTCTGCCCAGGCAGTCAAGACAGACCCGACTGTCCACAGATTTGTTGTAAAAACTGTCCAGCAGATGGGCAAAAATGAGGCAGAGAGTAAGTGGCCATTATTTCAAGTCACTCTGCCGGATATACCCCAGAACAGGCGCGAGATCAAAGCTGTTCTGGCAGTCCCTGTCACCACGGGGCCGCTTTGCCGCTAGAACAAGGTAGTGCAATGCTTCAGGTATCAGGGACTGGATCACATAACAGCCCATTGCCAGATGCCTATGCGC
This sequence comes from Schistocerca americana, assembly GCF_021461395.2. Lineage (NCBI taxonomy): Eukaryota > Metazoa > Arthropoda > Insecta > Orthoptera > Acrididae > Schistocerca > Schistocerca americana. Next base: position 141,993,539 of record NC_060127.1, read on the forward strand.
TGCAGAAAATGCACCGAACCTCAAGGCACCAGGACATGCACAATAAAACACATGGACCTGCAGATAAGGTGTGTACTGTGTTGGAAGATCCACATGGCAGGGTACCAAGGCTGCGAGGTCCACAAAAAAAATACACAGAAGGCAAAGGGTGCGAAGGCCATCCCCTCCTCCCCCCGCCACACATATGAAAACAAGACACCACCACCCTGTCAAACCACGCAGAGAGACAAAACAGGACAACACATACAGACAAAACTTGGGTAAAACCAAGGCGTGACACACCAAGGGCAACATATGCGGAAGTGGTCTCCCAAGCAAAGAGCCACAGAAACGTCGAGAAACAGACGCAAGCCCAGTCACCACAACACCAGACCCACACGCAAGAACAACACCGGGAAAAGCACAACAACGACCAGGTCCACCAACACAGTGGAAGCCCTATGGAACATCACACTCAGTCCACCCCTTTCGATCGGTTGTTAGGCGTTGTGGTCTAGACCATTAACTTGGTCATGGAAATGATGAAGGAATTCAGGGAGGCCCAGAAGCAGAACACTCAGATCCTCGTTGCCCTTCGTCCAGCAGTGGCTCCCCTCTGTGACTTCCTCAGTAGTTTCAAAACCCCATCATGGATAGAGGACCAAATATCCAAGGCCTGACAATGTGCATCTTTAACACAGACAGCATTGTTAATCAAGAGATCGAGTTCAGAAAACTCATAAAGGAGTTCTCCATCGACATATGTATGATGGGGGAAACCCACCTAAAACCGGGAATAAAAGCGACAGTTCCCAACTACGTTAGCTACCGTAAAAACAGGCCAATCCAAGGTGGAGGAGTGGCGATATACATCAAAAGAGGGATCCCCCACCACCAGGTATTCTTACCAGCTACCAATAAAATCGAAGCAGTAGCAGTGGAAGTAACCACTGCCACCAGACCCCTAACAATTGTTGCAATCTACCGACCCCCACAAGACGAGGTAGATGAAGGAGACGTATCTGCTCTAGAGAAAATTGAAGGCAAACTCATAATAGGAGGCGGCTTAAATGCCAAACACCCCGATTGGAATTCTAGAGTAACCTCCAGAGCAGGTGCCAAACTGCAACAACTAGGGCGCAACCACCACTTCGAAACATGGGGTCTGGTTGAGCCCACACATTTTCCAAAAAATAGAGGTAGGCCGGATGTGTTAGACGTCACCCTCACTAGGAGGATCGCTGGGTTTGAGTCCACAAGGACAATCAACAGAATGCCCTCTGACCACAATCCAGTGATTCTAGAGGTCGACGTGGGAGAATGGGTTGCACTCCCACAATACCAGACGTCTTACAAACGTACAAACTGGGAGCAATACCGAGAAACTGTCACCTCAGATATCGTTCACACTCCACCACCTACTGGCAAATAGAACAAGTGCTACAAGACCTAACAGGTGCCATCTTGCAGGCAGCAGAAGATGCCACTCCCCCACAAAGGGACAGCCCACCCCCACAAGTACAACTCCCAGAACATTTGCTAGCTCAAATCCGACACAAGAACAGAGTGGCAAAAGAGTGGAAGATCACCAGAAATCAGGCCACCAGGAGGCTGCTGAATCGTTTACAGAGAGAGCTGAAGGCAGCGCTCAATGAACACAGAAACCAGCAATGGCAAAACCGCCTCACAGCCCTCAATGTAGACGATCACACTCTATGGCAAGCAACCAAGCAATTCACCAAAAGATGCATTACGACGCCGCCACTGCACAACGAGCAGGATCTGGCCTGCAGCCATGCTGAAAAGGCCAACGCCCTCGCCGACACCTTTGAGAAGCAGTTTCAAGCAGCAGAACCCCAGGGTAATGAACACGAAGAGGTAGTCCATCGTCAGCTGGCTGTCTTCCTCAATGCTGAGGAGGACCCAGAGGACGAACCCCCACTTTTCGCCCCCAAAGACGTGGCAAAAGCAATTAGGTCCCTCTCTTCAAAAAAGGTGCCAGGACACGACAGTGTCACCAACCAGCTAGTTAAAAACCTCCCGCTCTCGGCTATCGAACACCTCGCGAACGTCTTCAACGAGATTACTCATACCCATGAGTTCCCAGCATACTGAAAACAAGCAGAAGTGGCCGCAATACACAAATCCGGGAAAGACCCTTTATTCCTGGAGCACTACAACTCTCAGCAAGATCTATGATCGCCTCCTGCTTGTTCCCATACGAGACCACATCACCAATCAGCGACTTCTGCCGGATTTCCAATTCAGATTCCGACAGAAGCACTCTGCCCCACAACAGATCATGAGACTGGTGGGCGCCGCCACAGAGGGCTTCAACCACAGAGGCTACTGAAGGATAGTGCTACTTGATGTAGCCAAAGCCTTCGACTCAGTATGGCATTAAGGGCTATTATACAAGTTATACACGCAGGGGTTCCCTGGGATAATAGTCAGGTTAATCCAAAGCTATCTCACAAACAGAACTTACTCTGTCAAGTTTCCGACACCACCTGCACCACCAAAAGGCGTATTCGTGCTGGGGTGCCACAGGGATCGGTCCTGGGGCCCGTTTTTTGTACAGTGTGTACTGTACCCCCCCCCCCTGGTGCACACCGCACAGTATCCTCATGACACAGCCTTTTACACTCGTAATGCGAATATGGACCTGGTCATTCATAGGCTACAAAGGGTTTTAGCTAACACAGAAACCTCGGCCCATCACTGCCACATCACCATCAGTCCTGAAAAGACACAGGCTATGGTGATCACCCGGAGACTCGGGAGACTTGGGCCCCCCTTAACGCCCCTTCCCCTTCACCTGCACCTACATGGATACCGACTCTACTGGCGCAGATCCGCCAAGTATCTCGGCGTAACCTTGGACTCGAGACCAACATGGAAACTGTTGTGGCTTGGCAAGACAGCCAAGCCACTATGAGGAAGCCGAAAGGCACGCGTTTAAGCTCACGCAGGCTGGCGCGAGGTCTGGAACAGGACAAGGACTTTATAGTAGCAAATAACGTACGTAGCTGCTGGAATACTTAACTTTAATCCACAATTGGTGAACATCGCTCTTGACGGTACATGTTTTACAGCATCAATAGTGACTGGTAATGGCGCCTTGCTAGGTCGCAGCAAATGACGTAGCTGAAGGCTATGCTAACTATCGTCTCGGCAAATGAGAGCGTAATTTGTCAGTGAACCATCGCTAGCAAAGTCGGCTGTACAACTGGGGCGAGTGCTAGGAAGTCTCTCTAGACCTGCCGTGTGGCGGCGCTCGGTCTGCAATCACTGATAGTGGCGACACGCGGGTCCGACGTATACTAACGGACCGCGGCCGATTTAAAGGCTACCACCTAGCAAGTGTGCTGTCTGGCGGTGACACCACAGAAATCCCACATAGACGAGGTCCACAGGAAGTCTGTGCTAGAATGTCCATCCTATACCCAGTCCTCAACACAACCAGCTCCCTTCCCTGCTCTGTAGGAGTAAATGTCTATCAGGCCTTTATACGGCCAGTAATGGAGTATGCGTGTCCTGTCTGGGGATACGCGGCGATGCAGGATCTGGACAAACTCCAGAGGCTGCAGAACCGCGCCCTCAGGAGGGCACTGCATCTACCCATGGGATCCCCACCGACGATCTGCGCGCTGCTGTCGAGATACCCCTCCTCAAAGGAAGATTCCAAGATCTGGCAAGGAATTTCTACGAGAGCTTTTCCAGATCTGGAAATAACCTCATCCACTCCTTAGGTCGGTATGGCACGTCCCGTGATAAGCACAAACGCCCTATGACGATCTTTGATGACTAAGTCGAAGAGAAAAATCCTAAAATCTCCAAGTCCTAATACAAATCCTTAATCCTTAAAATACCCAACATCTCGCCAACCTCAGGCAAGTACAAGAAACCACCAGAGCACCACCACAATACACAGACAGCCAAACATTCAAAGATAATCACACACACACACACACACACACACACACACACACAACACACATTCTGGAGTAAAAGCCAACAGGCTACAAATTCCTCCATAGACTTCCCCAAGGAGGGGAAAGTAAAAGGTGTGAGTGTGTGTTAGAGAGAGAGAGAGAGAGAGAGAGAGAGAGAGAGAGAGGGAGGGAGTTGGGGAATTAAAGGTCGCCGCGACATCAGTCTGACGTTGCGATGTGTTTAACTTCATTATTCCTCGGTTGTATAGTGCACAATAGCTCTGCAGTTATTTTCTGTTCACTATAATCTAACTCGCAAAATTCGGTTCTTTATTCTAGATATCTTTCAGTTCCGAGGCTCAACTATAAGGATTTGGAAGGCCTAATGAAGTTTTGCCGTCCTGTTATTATGAAGGTCCTCAGTCACCCGCCCCACAGCTAAAAATATGCGATGTATATACTATCGCTGTATTATCACAATCATTAATTTGTGTTGTCGTGGTTATTATGGAATTATTGAGTCTGTGTCGTTTCACTTATCCGTTTCTTTCCCCTCACGGAATGACGTTTGACTGCATGTTGCCAAATTACTTCATTCTGGAGATACAATGGATGTCAATAACGCTGTTTCCAAATTCATTGTAACCAAGATGATTAATTTATGAAATAAAAATTATTGGATATACTTGTATATTGATGTAATCAGAGATCAACACTAAAATCGCTTTTTCTCGAGGTTCATAAAAAGACTTACATTGCCCTCCTTTCCCCTGACCCTCCAATGCAAATGCTGCTAAGCTCTCCCACCAAGACGAAGAAAAAATATCCTCAAGTGGAGTTCCTGATTTGTATCCAGAACCAGACCAACTGTTTAGTTACAGTATGACATTCCCTCATTCTCAAAACTGCAAATTGTAATCAAATTTTACTCTTCTATTTTGGAAATATTTCTTTAGTTGATACAGCTTGTTTTTTCAACATTAACTAATACAAAGCAGCTTACAGTTATTATCTCACCTCCAAAACAATATCACACATTTCAACAATAAACTTTTCATGTTCTGTACTTTGTATAAAACCGTGTTTGTACAGAAGCGCCAATCACTATATTTCATTTAACAGAGCGTTTATAAAGCTGTCAAACTATCAGTGATGATACACATTTTCGGAATATGCAGCTCATGCTTACAATGTCTATAATCATTTCTAATCGCAGAGTAGTGAAGTTTCTTTCGTAAGTGAATTCGTGCTGCAGTAATATCTTTGGTGAAGCTGCCAGTAGTTGGTGTTAGAAGTGTGTAGTCTTGTCAGCTGAGTGTGTTTGTATATTCGTCTTCATGTCGAGTGATGTTATTGTCGGTTGATTGATTGGTTCAGAGCCTGACTTCAGTAAAGGATAAACTGTTATGGATTTGTAATTATTGTGCTTGGAATGGTATTTTTGTTTAGAAACATTGGTCTCCGATATGTGAAATATGTTTGAACAACTTGGAAGGTACCGTAGTATATATTACGTGGGCTATTTGTATATGTATAGGGCATTTTTTTTCGGATCCTCTTTTGACTGTCAGAATTTTTACGTAAGAAAACTTCAGATTCTAAATTAAGTGAAATTCATACTTCGCCTGAAACATTGTGAAATTGACATTGTAATACATTTTTAGAACACAAGAAACTTCAAAATACTTGTAACTAATAATCAAAGTGATTTTTTGTGTATAATAGCAACTGTTACCACCCACTGAGTAATATAGTATGGAAAATCACTGTCGGTTTTTTTTTTTTTTTTTATTAATTTGTTCACTTGAGGATCTAGTATTTCATGTAACACTTTATTTATAATTCCCGGCGTTTCGTGAATAAGTTAGTTTGACACAGTTTCCTGCTGTCTTCAGCCCTTTACGTATACTTTCCATAAATGATTAATATTTCGGATTTTGTATTTGTAAATTGGTAATGTTAAGGATGAATTCCCGGGTACCGTAAATTTGTCACACTGCAAGTAATAGTAGCCTAGCCTTGTGTTAGAATGATGTGAACACTTGGATTGTTGTGACGATTTATGTGTGCGCTGAACTCCAGTCTGTAAAACAATATTTTAAGGGAATGTAAAAATAATGAGAGAGAAAATTACTCAGAATAATATGATTAACCCCAAATGGACACTGAGATATTGTGTGTTTGTAGCTATAGGAATGCTGTTTCTTGTATCAAGTTACTGTCTGTTATACTGTCAACTAGTTTTCAAGTTTGCCATATTCCTATGGATCACCACTCATTGTGGACACATTTACTGTTAAGTGTTAACCATGTCTCACTCGTAGTATTAGGTTACGAAAGTGACAAAAGGTGTGATATTGTTTTGGAGTTGAGATAACAACTGTAACATGCCTTGTATTAGTTAATGTTGAAAAACCAAGCTGTATCAACTAAAGAAAAATTTCTAAAATGGAAGAGTAAAATTTTGATTACAATTTGCAGTTTTCAGAATGAGGGAATGTCATACTGTAACTTTGAAAAGCTCGAGGTTGGGGAATTCAGACAAACCATGTAGGACCCAGAAGCTCCATTAAACTAGACACACGTCTACGGATGAAAAGCATGATCTAAAATCTGAGGCAAATCTATGTTGATAGTGTTACAAATCTTAATTCCAAACCACTGAAGAAGAAGAAAGAGTCACGAACCACATTTTTGTGTATTTGCTCTGTTATAAACAAACTTAAAGTAGTATCTGAGAAAAACTAAGTTGTAAAATGAAATTAAATATTATTATCTTTACAGACTTATTGCAGGGTTGACCTTGGCATGAAAAGCTGCAAATGTGCGAAGAGATCAGTTGACAGTTTTCCACGATACAAAAGAAACACTAAATGGAAATCCTTATTCCAAAATCAAGGCTCCTTGTGTTTAGTTGGACCCCCCTTTCAAATTCAATCTATTGTGATCCTCAGTCGGAGGACTGGTTTGATGCAGCTCTCCATACTAGTTTGTTCTGTACAAGTCTTCCTCTCTGAATAACTACTGCTACCTTCATCCTTTTGAACTTTCTTACGGTATTCATCTGTTGGTCTCCCTCTATAATTCCCCTCCCCTCACCCCCTCTCTTACCTGTGCTTATCTCCAGTAGTGAGTTGGTCTCTCTCGATGTTTCAGAATATGTCTTACCAACCAATCCCTCCTTTTATTCAAATTGTGAAACAAATATCTTTTCTCTCCCATTCTATTCAATACCTCCTCATCAGTTATATGATCTACCCTTTGATCTTCAGCATTTGAAAACCTTCTATGAACAGTTTATCATTCATGTTTCACATCCATACAAAGCTACACTCCAAACAAATCCCTTCAGAAAAGGCTCCCTAAAATTTATATTTGACATTAACAAATTTCTCTTTTTCAAAAATACTTTTCTTGCTGTTGGCAGTCTGCATTTTATATCCTCTGTTCTGCCACCATCTGTTATATTGTTGCCCAAAATTACAGATCAGTCCTATTTTCTCTCTCATTTCTTGATCTTATTGGAAATACGGAAGCGTCCGATCCCACCCGTCTGCTTTGCCCCTTACGTCACAAATATGGCGGAAACAAAAACAAACACACACACTTTCCACAAGAAGCCTAATGACACTAACGGGACAAGTGCAGGAAATGGGGTGTTTTGGGTGGGGGGGGGGGGGGCAAACTAAACATAAACAAATTTAGACGCCTTGCGCAGCTACAACGTGTAAGTGAAGACAGCCACGCATGAATACCCACCCACTTCCCCAGGGGTCGTAACCCCTGCAACCCATAGAAGATAAAGATGCTTCAGTAGCTGATTAGTGTTTTTTGTCTTTTACAAAAAAAAATCTCACGGGATAGAACGAACAGATCAGAAAAGTAAATAAAATAAGATAAAACAGAACTGGAGACAGCCACACTCAAACCAAACTCCGCGCCATCATGACGTCACACACGACAACACCCTTACGCCGCGGGTCAAAGCCGACGCGTGGGATCGGACGCTTCTGTCGACCCATCTTATTACCCCAGCTTTACTCATTTTAATTTGACAACATTCTTTAGCCTTTGTTTTGCTTGCATAGGTATTCATATTATAACTTCTTTTCAAGACATTCTTCATTCTGTTCAGGTGCTAGCCCAAGTCTCTTGCTGCCTCTGATGGAGAATTTTTATTCCAAATCTCTCCCATATTTTCTTCATGTTTGGTATATCTTGAATAAAATGACATTTTGATTGACATACTGAAATTTACCTTCTTGTCACTTATGTTGACCAGTGAAGGCAAATTCCAGAGTAATTTCCTTGAAAAATTTCATTTGCCAGATGGAGCTAAACTTCATCCACAGTTGTGACTTTGTCCATGGAACTTCAGTTCGTACCTTTCCAGATTGCCTCACCATTGTTGGAATATGTGCCATAGGAGGCATCTTGTTGAAAAGTATGTGAAAGTTTTCACAAGCTCTGAGACCAGCATTTGTGAAAATGGGTCATTTATGTTTTAAAGATTAGAAACTTGAGCATACCTGTAATCAGTGAATTTGAGCGTTTCTTTCAGTAGTTAAAAAACATACTAAGTAATGTGCTTATTTCTGTAGTTATGGATATAGTAGACTTAAGTAATGTGCTTTAAAAAATCTTAGTAAGTGTACAGTAGCGCGAATAATTTATGCTCCTGGCATTGATGGGTCAGTATTTCTTATAAATATGTATGGGTCGACAGAAGCGTCCGATCCAACGCGTCGGCTTTGACCCGTGACGTAAGGGTGTTGTCGTGTGTGACGTCATGACGGCGCGGAGTTTGGTTTGAGTGTGGCTGTCTCCAGTTCTGTTTTATCTTATTTTATTTACTTTTCTGATCTGTTCATTCTATCTCGTGAGATTTTTTTTTTTTTCTTAATTTAAAAACACTTATTACTTATTTTAATTATCTGTTTCCTCGAATTTCTGTTTTAGTTTATTATATTTATCTTTCTGATCTGTTCGTTCTATCCCGTGAGATTTTTTTTTTTTTAAAAGACAAAAAACACTAATCAGCTACTGAAGCATCTTTATCTTCTATGGGTTGCAGGGGTTACGACCCCTGGGGAGGTGGGTGGGTATTCATGCATGGCTGTCTTCACTTACACGTTGTAGCTACGCAAGGCATCTAAATTTGTTTATATTTAGTTTGCCCCCCACCCAAAACGCCCCATTTCTCGCACTTGTCCCGTTAGTGTCATTAGGCTTCTTGTGGAAAGTGTGTGTGTTTGTTTTTGTTTCCGCCATATTTGTGACGTCATGGGTCAAAGCAGATAGGTGGGATCGGACGCTTCCGTATTTCCATATGTATAATGTAAACAGCACTAACAAATGTTTCATTGAAGAGACTGCCTAAAATTTAAGGTTCTTGTACTAACTTTATGCAAAGTATATATATATAAAAAGAAGTCAAGCCAAGCCTGTGACACTCAGCCTGTGGACTGGCATTTGGCCAGAGAGTGTGCATAACACAGCCTTTTGTGTGTCACGGCACTTGAGGAGGGGGGCAGAGGGGGTATCTCCATTGCCAGTATCAAGTACGGTACTCTATTTGCCAGACCACGGCCACCCATGTTATAGATACCATGAAAAAATATGTAAAATTTGTGGATAAAGATCATGTCAGGATTGCTAAAATCTGCATAACTCCAGCGTGCTGTTAGAGTGGGACAGCAACTCATTTTTAGATTGTTATGCAAAAAGAGATGCCTAGATTTGCAACTAAAATGTATGTTTATTTAGTCAGTGACCGGTTTCTGGCTACGCCCATTCTTAAAGCAACCTATGTACGAAAGTCAAAATTATAATTTATCCAAACACATTGTTTAATGACTGCAAAGCATAAATGGATAGCATATCACAACCAATACATACCAATGTTTGCCAGGTAAAATGTCTATCACAATAGCAGTAAACAGAATCCATGCAGATGCATACCATCCTAACTAATGTTTGTTAACAATTTACACTAGTCAAGTCAGAAGCTACTAGAAAACCTAGGGAAGATGGTGTCCTCTTCTAGCCATGGTCAAGTTGGAAGCTACTAGGAAACCTAGGGGAGATGGTGCCCTCTTTGGGCCATGACTCTTTTATTTCGGGAAAGGTTGTTTCCATAGCAGTGCATAGTCTTCAAAAACAAGCAATTCACAATCGTGAAAAACAAGCAGGATACAAAACTATTACATAACATATGTGCCACATACATATATTTTGTATGTGTGCTTATGTACATGCACAAAATACGATGTAATACTAAACCCTAACATACAGATCCACAGAGGGTAAGGCCTGCATGCCATAAGGCATGAAAATGTCAATACGTCATCATAGAATTATAATACAGCATTGCTATATTGTAGCCTACATAGTATTGCCATTCCGTGGCAAAGTTGCCAAACATGAGCATAGATCGCAAACAAATGTTTAAACAAAGTTTAAAAAAAATATGCCATTAAAAGACATGCACAAGCATAGTTATTTTCTACACTTTTGAATTAAAAATGGACCAGTCTGTATCATGCATAGAGAGAGATACGACAGTAAGATTACCTGCAGAATTAATTACATAAAATAAACAGTAATTATACAAACACTAGCATCCGAGTATCCAATACAACTCCCAGGGTGTGATGAAAGGGTTTGAATATGGCGGGCAAAACTCAGAAACGGGGGGAGGAAGGAGATAGGAGAAGGTGGCAAGGGGGAGTCTAAATCGAGGATTCTAGCAAAGTAAGCTGCAATGTTTATTTCCAAATGCACAAACCACTGATAAATATACCATATAAAATATAAGCTATGCATTACCATAAATATTTTCCACAATTATGCATAAAAATATTTTTGGAAAAACAGTATACATACCATGAAGTAAAATGACAAAACATAATGACTGGGACTTACCTCTTTCAGGCACAAGTTGCTCTCAAGGCATATATAGGACAAACATTCCAAACAGTATTGTGAATGCCCACAATGTTGAATGAGTAAGCACACAAATGTTTCTGGAAGGCATAGTCTTACCAAAAGTAGACTTAGTAAGAGGCACCCACACTACACCGTTAGTGATTAAAAGTAAATAATAAAATTGTGTTGTTGTTGTGGTCTGCAGTCCTGAGACTGGTTTGATGAAGCTCTCCATGCTACCCTATCCTGTGCAAGCTTCTTCATCTCCCAGTACTTACTACAACCTACATCCAACTGAATCTGCTTAGTGTAATCATCTCTTGGTCTCCCTCTACGATTTGTACCCTCCACACTGCCTGACCAATGCTAAATTTGTGATCCCCTGATGCCTCAGAACATGTCCTACCAACCGGTCCCTTCTTCTTGTCAAGTTGTGCCACAAACTCCTCCCCAATTCTATTCAATACCTCCTCATTAGTTATGTGATCTACCCATCTAATCTTCAGCATTCTCCTGTAGCACCACATTTCGAAAGCTTCTATTCTCTTCTTGTCCAAACTACGAGGGCTATCCACAAAGTACATTATGTTTTGGAATTAAAAATAAATAAAGTATTGGAATTTTTTTTAATTATATACAGATGAAAGCCACACTTAAATACTACTTTTCTACATAGTTGCCATTTAAATTAAGGCACTTATTGTAGCGATGGACGAGCTTGGAAATTCCTTCGTCGTAAAATGCGGCCACCTGCGCCTTCAACCACGTGGTTACCTCTTCTTGAAGCTGTGCGTCGTCATCAAAATGCTGCATAGCCAACCACTTCTTCATTGACAAACTGCCTATTGGCTTCTGTCTCGGGTTCTTCGGCCGACGTTCATCTAATGATTTTTCTGACGTTTCGCCAGCACGAGTGGCTGGCATTGTCAAAGCTTCACTCTCCATTGCCGGTGGTGAACTGGAACGTTGGCCGAAGAACCCGAGACGGAAGCCAATAGGCAGTTTGTCAACAAGTGGCCACGAAAGCCTTAACAATTTTGCACTTCTTCATTGCTGGGAGTAAGTAGAAGTCGCTCGGTGCCAGGTCGGGACTGTACGGCGGATGAGGAAACAACTCCCACTTAAAAGATTAGAGAACTTCACAAGTGGCATTTCCCGTGTGGGCACGGTCGTTGTCGTGAATCAGCAAGATCTTTGAGCCCAACTTTCCCCTGCGCTTGTTTTGTATTACTCTTCTGAGGTTGTGCAGAGTTTGGCAATACCTTTGAGAGTTTATTGTAGTGCCTCTTACCAGAAAATCCACAAAAATCACACCTTTTCTGTCCCAAAAGAAGAGGTAACCACGTGGTTGAAGGTGCAGGCGGCAGAAATTTACGACGAAGGAATTTCAAAGCTCGTCCATCGCTACGATAAGTGCCTTAATTTAAATGGCTACTATGTAGAAAAGTAGTATTTAAGTGTGGCTTTCATCTGTATATAATTTAAAAAATTTCCAATACTTTATTTATTTTTAATTCCAAAACGTAATGTACTTTGTGGATAGCCCTCGTGTTTATTGTCCATGTTTCACTTCCATACATGGCTATACACCATACAAATTCTTTCAGAAACGACTACCTGACACTTAAATCTAGTCTCGATGTTAACAAATTTCTCTTCTTCAGAAACGCTTTCCTTTCCATTGCCAGTCTACATTTTATATTTTCTCTTACTTCGACCATCAACAGTTGTTTTGCTCCCCAAATAGCAAAACTCCTTTACTACTTTAAGTGTTTCATTTCCTAATCTAATTCCCTCAGCATCACCCGACTTAATTCCACTACATCCCATTATCCTCATTTTCCTTTTGTTGATGTTCATCTTATATCCTCCTTTCAAGACACTGTCCATTCCGTTCAACTGCTCTTCCAAGTCCTTTGCTGTCTCTGACAGAATTACAATGTCATCGGCGAACCTCAAAGTTTTTACTTCTTGTCCATGAATTTTAATACCTACTCCGAATTTTTGTTTTGTTTCCTTTACTGCTTGCTCAATATACAGATTGAATAACATCGGGGAGAGGCTACAACCCTGTCTCACTCCTTTCCCAACCACTGCTTCCCTTTCATGCCCCTCGACTCTTTATAACTGCCGTCTGGTTTCTGTACAAATTGTAAATAGCCTTTCGCTCCCTGTATTTTACCCCTGGCACATTTCTACGGAATCCAAACTGTTCTTCCCTGAGGTCGGCTTCTACCAGTTTTTCCATTCATCTGTAAAGAATCTGTGTTAGTATTTTACAGCTGTGACTTATTAAACTGATAGTTCGGTAATTTTCACACCTGCTTTCTTTGGGATTGGAATTATTATATTCTTCTTGAAGTCTGAGGGTATTTCACCTGTCTCATATATCTTGCGCACAAGATGGTAGAGTTTTGTCAGGACTGGCTTTCCCAAGGCTTTCAGTAGTTCTGATGGAATGTTATCTACTCCCAGGGCCTTGTTTCGACTTACATCTTTCAGTGCTCTGTCAAACTCTTCACGCACTATCATATCTCCCATTTCATCTTCATCTACATTCTCTTCCATTTCCATAATATTGTCCTCAAGTACATCGCTATTGTATAGACCCTCTATATACTCCTTCCATCTTTCTGCTTTCCCTTCTTTGCTTAGAAATCGGTTTCCATCTGAGCTCTTGATATTCATACTAGTGGTTCTCTTTTCTCCAAAGGTCTCTTTAATTTTCCTGTATCTATCTTACCCCTAGTGAGATAAGCCTCTACATCCTTACATTTGTCCTCTGGCCATCCCTGCTTAGCCGTTTTGCACTTCCTGTCAATCTCATTTTTGAAACGTTTGTATTCCTTTTTGCCTGCTTCATTTACTGCATTTTTATATTTTCTCCTTTCATCAATTAAATTCAATATTTCTTCTGTTACCCAAGGATTTCTACTAGCCCTCATCTTTTTACCTACTTGATTCTCTGCTGCCTTCACTACTTCATCCCTCAGAGCTGCCCATTCTTCTTCTACTGTATTTCTTTCCCCCATTCCTGTCAATTGTTCCCTTATGCTCTCCCTGAAATCTGTACAACCTCTGGTTCTTTCAGTTTATCCAGGTCCCATCTCCTTAAATTCCCACCTTTTTGCAGTTTCTCCAGTTTTAATCTACAGTTCATAACCAATAGATTGTGGTCAGAGTCCACATCTGCCCCTGGAAATGTCTTACAATTTAAAACCCGGTTCCTAAATCTCTGTCTTCCCATTATATAATCTATCTGATACGTTCTGGTATCTCCAGGATTCTTTCACGTATACAACCTTCTTTTATGATTCTTGAACCGAGTGTTAGCTATGATTAAGTTATGCTCTGTGCAAAATTGTACCAGACGGCTTCCTTTTTCGTTTCTTACCCCCAATCCATATTCACCTACTATGTTTCCTTCTCTCCCTTTTCCTACTGTCGAATTCCATTCGTCTCCCTTCACTACCTGAATAATTTCTTTTATCTCATCATATGTTTCATCAATTTATTCATCATCTGCAGAGCTAGTTGGCATATAAACTTGTAATACTGTAGTAGGCCTGGGCTTCGTCTCTATCTTGGCCACAATATTGTGTTCACAATGCTGTTTGTAGTAGCTTACCCGCCACTCCTATTTTTTTATTCATTATTAAACCTACTCCTGCATTACCCCTATTTGATTTTGTATTTATAACCCTGTATTCACCTGACAAGAAGTCTTGTTCCTCCTGCCACCGAACTTCACTAATTCCCACTATATCTAACTTTAACCTGTCCATTTCCCTTTTTAAATTTTCCAAAATTATAAGAAAGGAAAGACATAGGGAGCAGATGGAGGGAGGCTAAAGTGCTAAAGACATCTAGGATGAAGATCATAGCTAAGTAAGGTGCAGTTAGTATTTAGACTATACAGGATATAAATGAACATGAATTACAATTCAAATACAATTGAATAAAATAGCCCACTGTAGCAACTGGTATACAACCTAATGTGGGAGGAAGGGCATTGCTGCATAGTGACGGGTAGGAGGCAGGCGTAGTCGGTGGTGAGTGAGGGCAGAGAGAAAGGATAAGGGAGATCCTAAAGAAAGGACGGGAGAGGAGAATGAGAAACAGGAAGGCTGGGGAAATTGGGTTGCAGTTGGGGGGGGGGGGGGGGGGGGGTTCCTAATGAGAAGGAAAAGTTTTGGAAAAGAGGACATATTGAAAGTGGGAACACGGGGGGAATAGGGAGCCCATGAGGAGAGGGGAGTGGGAGACAAACATTCTAAATAATTGCAGAAAAATGGATTACAGCACATTCATGAAGAGAGTAAAGAATCTGTTAAACTGAAAATCTACTTGTTCGTTTAGAATTTTATCAGGTTCTTTTCTTTTGTTAGTAAAATTTCCAATTGTCACTGACAACCGTCTGCATCCCCCTTGTTGCATAATCCTTGACTTATAAAGTACTATCTATACAATCGATGGAATGGTGCCCCTTTAGGAGATGCTAATTGAATGTGGCCTTATTGTTCGGGTTAAAATTCTCTTTATAACAGATGATAAAATTTCTACCTGTTTGGCCTGTGTAGTAGGTGATACACTCCCAAGGAACCAAATTCAAAATAAACTTGTAGACTTTTTGTTTAACGGATCCTTTGCTCTCTCCAGGAATGTGCTATAATCCATATTTCTGTAATTATACAGGGTATACATAAAGTCTGGGAACACTTTCAATTATTTACTTCACAATAACCAAACATTGTACAGGTATTGTACATATGTCATTTTGAAGATAAACCCTGAAAGCTTGTTTTCATGTATACCGCCACAGCGTAGTTTGGTAATTTGCTGATAGTCAGCACTAGTTGCAAACATGCTGAGATCAGGTGTGGAGCGAGCTGTTTCATGAAATGTCCTCCCTGATCACCAGCTCTCACTCCGTGTACCTTTTTTCTGTGGGGACACATTAAAGATCTGGTGTATGTATCGCCTCTACCACGTGATGTAGCAGAGCTCCGAGAGAGAATATGGGAAATGACTGCCACAGTTTACGATGCCATGCTGGGAGGTGTATGGCAATAATTCGATTACTGTATTGACATTTGCCGGGTCACTCATGGTTTGCATATCGAATGTTTGTAAAAAAAAAAAAACTTCCAGAGTTTCTCTTCAAATGCAATATGTGTGACATCTGTACAGTGTTTAGTTCTTGTGCAATAAATAATTGAAAGTGTTCCCAGACTTTATGTACACCCTGAATAGAATGTTTGCCCCTCGTACATTCCCCCCAATCACCACCTGCTGCCAATCACCCTTTGCACCCAATTTCCCTTTCTAAAACTTTTTCTTCTTGTTACCCCCCATCCCCAACACATTTCCCCCACCCCCTGCCAGTTGCAACAGCAATTTCCTCAGCCTTCCTACTTGTCCTTTGCTCACCTTTCCTTCCTCGCCATCTTAACTCCACACCCACGCTACAGCCCACTTCCTTAGAGCTCTTCGTTACCTTTGAAAACCTTCGGTGGATGTTGATTGTTGAATCAGTTTTCAGTAAGAAGTCATCTTCTCTAAAACGAATTGGTTTTAGAAGTGTTTGAGATGATCTAGTTTTCCAAGCGTCATTATGTTTTTAGCCTTGAGAATGGCTTATGCGCATTAGATTGTGTAGCAGTTGCTACAGTGTGCTATTTTATTCAGTTTGATGTATTCATTGTATTCAGATTGTAATTTATGCTCATTTATATCCTGTTTAGTTTTGAATACTTATAGTACCCTAATAAGCTATATCTTCATCTTAGAAATCTTTTGCACTTTAGCCTCCCCTTTCTGCTCCCTATGTCTTTCCTTATTTATAATTTTGCTATTTACTTTAATCACTTAATTATATAGCTGTGAAGTCTTATCTTTGGCAGGATTATACCTTCTTGAAAAGATTTGTGTTCGTACTCGCACAGTGTTGCGGGTATTTACAATATAGTTTGAAATGTTTGTCCTGTATACAGTGGGAGCAGCCTATGCTTGGCAGTGTTAAATTCCAGCCATTATGTTCAGTCATTTTATTTTATGGTACACCGTTTTTCTAAAAATAATTTTATGTATAGGGTTAAACTTTCAAACTGCTGTAGGAATAACACCACTGGTCAGAATGATGTCAAATTGCAACAGAATATTACCGGTGAAGGGGGAAAATGTATGACAGAAGAAAAATAAATAGTTGCAAAATGCAGCTATAGATGGTGCTGGAAGCATCATAATTTAAGAGTGGTTGACTAAAAAGACAAATGAATCTTACAACAATGTCTAAGGTGTACGTCTGACATTAAACAGATTGTATTACTCAGTGTGCATGGGTGTGTAGATGTGATACTGTTAGCTATGCAAACCCATCCACCATGGCTAGGTCATCTCTCATAAAATGGAAAAAATTGGTTTTTAACTATCCTGAGGTAAAAAATCACATAAAAAGCATCACTCACATCAGTTTTTAATTGTCCTGAGGCCAAAAACTGCATAAAAAGCATCAATCACATTGGTTTTTAACTGTCCTTAGGCCAAAAACTGCATAAAAAGCATCAATCAAATTGGAGTATTAAATTCCATGTGACTGGTGCAAAACATGTTCAATATGATGTCCTCCGTTCACTGCAAAAAGTTGAAATCGAGAAACAGCATGTTCCACAACTGATCGAAGTGTTTCTAGGGTCACATTCAGAATGTGTTGCGCAATGTGTGCCTTCAATGCAGCTAAGTTTGTAATCTGAACACTGAACACAACATATTTCAAATAGCCCCACAGCCAGAAGTCACACGGATTATGATCAGGTGATCGGGACGGGCATGCTGTAAGGAAATGGAGGCTGATAATTCTAGCATTTCCGAAATGGTGCTACAGCAGCTGCTTAAATGGAGTTGCTATGTGCGGAGGTGTGCCATCTTGCATCTAAATGATCCCATCTATACATCCATGCTATTAGAGAGCTGGAATGATGTGGTTGTGCGAAATACACTCATAGAGCTTACCAGTGACGGTACAGGTAACAGGACCAGAAGCACCAGTCTCTTCGAAAAAGTATGGCTCAGTGATAAATGATGCCGTAAACCTGCACCACACAGTGGCCTTTTCAGGATGAAGTGGTACTGGTTGACTTGCGTGTGAATTTTCTGTTGCCCATATTTGAAAATTCTGTGTATTGACATATCCTGTCAGATGGAAGTGGGCTTTGTCCACAAAATCTTCCACAGACAATCATTGTCCACTTCCATGTGAGCAAGGAATTCTAAAGCAAAGGTCTCTTGCTGGCAGCTCAGCAGGAAGCAGTTTGCCCACATGGCTAATTTTGAATGGATAGCAAAGAAGGATGTTTTATAGAATTTTATGCACTGTGCTCACGGGTATGTCCAATGTTTAGGCAGTTCTCTGTGCACTACACATTTGCACACTGCCACTCATCTCCTCCTGCATTGCTGTGGCGATTGCTTCCACTGACATCAAATCAATTCGTTTCCTCCCTCTACCAGGTTGCACACCAAAAGAACCCATCTTTTCGAATTTTCGAATCATTTTCTCTAGACCCATGGCAGTCATCAGACGAATGCTTTTTTTTCAAACCCTTCAGTGTCCAGAACTTCTGCAGAGTGATGTGTGCACAGTCATTATTCTTGTAATACAGCTTTACAAATACAGCATGATCATGCATTGAGACAGTTATGGCAAACGTCGCAAATGTAAAAGGAGGAAAAGCCATGTACTCAGTGTGTATATACCAACTTTAATGGGTCGTGCGCATGACAGGTGTTTTCATTTACATATTCTGTCATAACAGCACCATCTATTGATCAATTTTCACGGTTTTTTTTTTTTTTTTTTTTTTTTTTTTTTTTTTTTTTTTTTTTTTTTTTTTTTTTCCTGCCTTATGTTTTCCCCCTTCTCCGATAATATTCCGTTGCAATTTGACCTCATTCTGACCAGTGGTGTTATTTCTAAAAAGTTTAACTTTAATTATGATCACCCCATATAATTGTGGAAAATGTTTTTTGTAACTCATAGCTTACATTTTAGGCTCATCAGTAATTTGCACATTTGTAAGTAAACGTTACACCTTACTTCGGTAGAATCCTCAATTTAGACTCCCTCTTATCACCTTTTCCGGCTCGGCTTTCCTGCCAACCCCGCCCCCCTCCCACCACGCGCACACACCCTCTCCCCTCCGCTCCCGAGCTTTTCTTGTCCTATTCTAACCCTTTTAGCTCATCCACTTCCTTTCCATACTGCTTTCCTTTCCACCGCCTGCTTTCCTTTAAGCCCCCTTCCTATCATGGGAATTGTATTGATTGCTCAGATGTTACTGTTTTAGATAATTACTTTTTATTTCATGTAATTACTTCTGCATGTGATCTTACTGTTGTATCTCTCTTTATGCATGACATAGACAGGTCCATTTTTAATCTAAAAGTGTAAAAAATTAACTAGGCTTGTAGATATCTTTTAATGGCATGTTTTTTAAACTTTGTTTAAACATTTGTTTGCGGTTTGCACTCATGTTTGGCATCTTTGCCACATCTGTGCTATGGAATGGCAGCACTATGTAGGGCACAATGTAGCAATGCGGCGTTGTAATTCAATGAAGACATATTGACATTTTCATGCCTTATGGCTTGTAGATCTTACCCTCTTTGGATCTGTAAGTTGGACCTTAGTATTACATCATATTTTGTGTATGTAGATAAGCACGTTTACAAGGTGTATGTATGTACCACACACGTTACGTAATCTGTTTCATACACTGCTTCTTTTTTAAGACTGTGAATTGCTATGGAAACAATCTTTCCCAAAATAAAATAATCACAGCACAAAGAGCCCCCCCCCCCTCCTTCCTTAGGTTTCCTAGTAGCTTCCAATTTGACCAGTATAATTCGTTAACAAATGTTACTTGGGACCATACGCATATGTATGCATTTCATTTACTGCTATTTTGTCAGACATTTTATAGGGCAAACATTGGTATGTAGTGTTGTGATGTGCTGTCCATTTATGCTTTGCACTCATATTTAAAGCAAACATGTGTTTGGATAAATTGTAATTTTTACTTTTATACATAGGTTGGTTTGAGAATGGGCGTAGCCCAAAACTGGTCAGCTACTAAACAAACACCCATATTAGTTGCAACTCTGACTGTCTCTTTTTTGCACCACAGTTACTAAAATTCCTTTATTGATTGATAGTTTCACCTCATTGCGCAGCCCTCTTCAGATTAAAAATATAGAAAATAGCATATAAGAGGAGAACAATAGTGAAATTAATTTGATATTTAAACTTACATAATTTGATGCATTCCAGTAAAAATTATTACTTAATTATGTCTGTCTGCCACCAGACATTACACATTGTCGTAATGTGTTGAGCTGAATCGCTCTTATTGTCATGTACACGCTGAAAAATGCGTAGGTTGTGACAAAAATAAAGACGTGCCAAAGCATATTTGGATAAGTGGTATGTTTTTATTTTTGATCACGATCTAGAAAATTTTTCAATGTGTGCGTGACAACAAGATCTATTCAGCTCAACAGATGGTGGTGGTGGTGATGAGTAATGCCTGGTGGCTGATACACACAGAATTAAGTAATAATTTTTATTGATGTGTTTCATGTAATGGGAGTTTGAATATTAAATGTATTTTGCTATTGCTCATCTCTTATATGATATTCCATGTATTTGAGATCTGTCATTGAGCTAAAACTAGTACGGTAATCAGTAAAGGAATTTTAACAAACTTGACCTAAGTTTTTTATCCACAAATTTTGACACCACAGATCACACTATTTGACAGTGGCAGATGACATAAAGTTATGTAAATAGTTTGTTACAAAATACAAAATGCAGTGGGTAAAATTCAAGAATTGTGGAACATGAAGAATTATTAAAGAGCTGCATGAGTACTTCACTGATAACTATTTAAGCAAATCATTTGAATTAAATCCACTGAACTGAAATGGATGGAGACAATAGCAATAACATCAGCGAAGATGCAGTGAATGAAGTGGTGTCTGTGAAATCTATTCAGAACTACTGGACATACAATGTAGTGAAAATGTGAGTAATGAAATTTTTTCCAGAATTCCTGCTTCTCATGAATCATTAATTGCTGGTTGCTCCGGAAGTAGTGGAGAGATTCAGAGTGAAAATTCGTAAGACAGCAGTTTATATGCTGCAAATGTGGTTATTTATTTTAAGTATGTTGTGTGTTGTACTTACTGGTGACACAGTTTTTTGTCTCCCAGGAATGTAAGGAGGTAATTGTTACAGAAATAGTGTAGTTAGTGGTATTGTTCTGAAATGTAAATAGCTGTACCAAGTGTTTATTTAATCTAGGCTAAAGTGTACTTCCAGTAATTGGCAGTTCTTGTGTTGTGTGGTGATATTGGCAATTCACTGGCGGTGGTAGCAGGCAACCAGGTTATAGTGTACAGTAGTCAATGAGTAAGTCTGTATCTAATGACTGCTTTTGGCAGAAGGTATGAATCAGTTAAGTTTGTTTTCAATATGGAGAGTGCCAAAATAACTTTTACTGGATTTTTAGGTTGGTCACTGGTTTTTGTATTTAGCTGCTGAAAGGAATAAAACTATGTGCTGACAGACTGACCAGTAGTAAGGACGAGCCAATTTTTGGTTGGAAAGTGGAAATTTGCTTGTCAGTTTGTGAAGCCAACGAATCTCAACATGAAAATAAGATTGCTGTAATATATGGATGTGTAGGGTAGCCCAAGATATATGTTCGTCATTGCAGTAACTCCATGTGTGTTGTATTTTCAGTTTTGCAATGATGTGATTAAATTCTGATGTAATTGATCAAAATACTACCTAATTTTATTACGAACCATAGAGAATTATAAATGCACATTGTAATTTCATATTGACAACTGACTCGCAATTTGTTGTATTCAGTTCCCACAACACATCACATCACACAAGTTGTTACTATCATTAGCATGCAAGACAACAGCCGTTGACACCATAAGCACTCTTTTACCCTTAATGTATCTACTGATGAACAATTTTTTAGTTTGTCCGGCTATTACTGCTTTGATTTCTTGAGAGAGGAATTTCTGTTTATTACTGCAATCTTGATGTGAAAACTCATATTGCTGTAAAGAATTTGTTACTTGTTTGTAGTTTCCTGCAAGTATTTTCTGTCTCCAGCCCATTATTTCACTTGTTGTACTTGAGCTAATACTATAAAAAATTACTAATTATATATGTAAATACGTAAGTGATCGAGAATATGACTTCCTGGAGCAGAATACAGTACTAATAATTTAAAAACAACGAATATGAGTTATTAATTAAACTATCATAAATATATTCTGCGAAATTTAAAGTAAGCTGCATGGTAGATTTGCAGACAGTATACACTTATTCTTTAGCTTTATGCTAAGTTATTGGTCATTAATATGGGCATGCTGTTAACAGCTAACATTTTATTGATTATATACTGCAGGTCTTAAACTGCCAATATGAGACGGTATAGAGTCCAATATGGAACCTTAATACCGCAAGGGAATAAGAGGGGTGTCTGTTCACGTGGCAGGATGTTCCGGTCTCGGTCCCCGGAGCAGCTGAAGACCAAGAAGACTGGGTCATGGTATCCATGTTCATCGAATTCCAAAGGCCTCGCAGCAGGTGATGTGGAAGTAAGTGTGACTGCTTTCAAATAATTCCTGGACATAACTGAGACTTCAGCACTGTTCCATAATTCTGTCTCTAGCAGTGTTTACACATGCCCAAAACCTACCTTCACCTCTCTCTCTCTCTCTCTCTCTCTCTCTCTCTCTCTCTCTCTCTCTCTCTCTCTCTCTCTCTCTCTGTGTGTGTGTGTGTGTGTGTGTGTGTGTGTGTGTGTGTGTGTGTGTGTCCATGTCCATGCATTTATATATGACAATAAGTAACAGTGACAGATATTATTTCAAAAACAAATGTGTGCAGTTCTTCGATAAAAAATTCTCCAAATTGGCCCTCACATCTTCTATAATATTCTCAAACCTTCAACATACCGACTGTCTAAGTAAGGGCACACATTGCTGCATTGTCAATGGCAAAAATATTGATGGTCCCAAAATATTCTCAGTAATTTTCAAGACATACTGTGCTTGTGAGGTTGAATATTGATCATTTGATAATATTCACATTTCAGATGGTAACAGAGCTTCATGAACCAGGCACATTGTATAAGTGTGCACGGGTGGTTTTCAGTTTGTCTTTATTCCTTGTTCTAGATGTAGGTGGTTCACTGCTCTACTTCTTAAAATGAGCGAAGAGGTGATGCTTGAATTCATAGTGTGTCACTCACAAACAAAGTCTCTGTGCAGTTAAGTCTTCAAAGGAATACATCGATAATTAAAAAAAAAAAATAATGAAATTTCTGCTTATGTGGAATTAAAAGACATGCACACAAGACAATTTTATGTGCCTATGTGGGAGTAGCTATTATATTTATGATTGTAGGGTGGTCACTGAAGGATTCATTGTGTCATTTCTTTATTTATTTGAAAACATAATATTGTCTTGTTTAATTACATGGCGGTGTGGAGAAGTACTTACACTTCAAAAAGTACATCATATGCAATGATTAGTAAGATGTCTGTGAAACGCATGTCAGTTTCACCAGATAATTGAAGAATGTTTTAAGGTAATTACCTGAATATATTCTCCCTGGGTATAAATGTTTGCTGCATTTTCCATACCAATTTTCCTAATTGTGTTTGCTAATGTTACAGCACTAAACTTCGAGCATTTGATTGACTTACATGTTGCTAAAAATCTCCAAGTTGGCTCCTAATCTCTAGTCAAATGTGATTGCATCTCTTAGTATATTTTGCTTCATTGTTTTACATCTTATCGACAGTAATAATTCATCGCACAACGCACTACTCATCCGAAAATAGTTTATGAAATATTTTTATTTATTTATTTATACAGGGATTAACTCCCAGTGATGGGACCATGTGCAGTGAAAGTATACACTGAGGGGACAAAAGTCATAGTATAGTGATATGCATATATGCAGATGGTGGTAGTATCGCATACACAAGGCATAAAAGGGGATTGCATTGGCGTAGCTGTCATTTGTACTCAGATGATTCATGTGAAGAAGTTTCCGACATGATTACGGCCACACGGTGAGAATTAACAGACTTTGAACGAGGAATGGCAGTCGGAGCTAGACGCATGGGGCACCCCATTTCAGAAATTGTTTGGGAATTCAATAGTCTGCAGTCCACAGTGTCAAGAGTGTGCCAAGAATACCAGATTTCAGGCGTTACCTCTCATCACTGACCACAGACAATTCAGTGGCAGACTGCTTTCACTTGACGAGCGAGAGCAGTGGCATTTGCGTAGAGTTGTCAGTGCTAACAGACAAGGAACATTGCCTGAAGTAACTGCAGGAATCAATTTGGAATGCATGACAAACATGTCCACAAGGACAGTGCTGCAAAATGTGGCATTAATAGGCTACGGCAGCAGATGACCGATGCCAGTGCCTTTGCTGACAGTACAGTGTTGCCTGCAGTGCCTCTCCTGGGCTGGTGACCATATCAGTTGGACCCTAGGTGGCTGGGAAATTGTGGCTTGGTCAGGTGAGTCTTAATTTCAGTTGGTGAGAGCTGATGGCAGGGTTTGAGTGTAGCACAGAGCCCATGAAGTCAAGGACCCAAGTTGTTAACAGTGCACATTGCAAGCTGGTAGTGACTTCGTAATGGTGTGTGCCGTATTTACTTAGAATGGATCCAACTGAATTGATCACTGACTGGAAATGGTTGTATTGGGCTAATTGGAGACTATTTGCAGCCATTCATGGACTTCGTGTCACCAAACCATACAGAATTTTTATAGGCGACAATGTACCATGACACTGTGCCACAATTGTTCGTGATTGGTTTGAAGAACATTCTGGGTAGTTCGAGCTAATGATTTGGCCCCCAATTGAACATTTGTGGGAAATAATCAAGAGGTCAGCTTGCGTACAAAACCCTGCACCGGCAACACTTTTGCAATTATGGACAGCTATAGAGGCAGCAAGGTTCTATATTTCTGCTGGGGACTTCCTATGACTTGATGAGTCTGTGCCACATTGAATTTGTGCACTATAACGGGTATAAGGAGGCCTGATACAATATTAAGAGATATCCCATGACTTTTGTCGCTTTACTGTACACACAAATAGTATATATAAGTATGTTTTTATGAGGATAGAACAGGTGATCAGCTAAGACCTTGCTGAAGGAACCGTTTTGCCTGAAATATATAGGAGAACCACTGAAAATTTCAGTCACTGTGGCCAGACAGACCAAACTCTGTCCTCATAATATGAGGTCATTGTCTGAACAACTGCACTGTCTCATTCACTTGGTTCCTATTGTACAATGTTCTCCTAATTGTCCTCAGTTTGCACCAGATAACGTATAATATGAAACCAAGTTTATCACTGCAAACACTGTTGATGTCTGCTGATGACTCCTGTACCATGAACGTACTGCTATGCCACTTGCACTTACCCTAGTCAGTTCAAAAAACTGACTTCAGGCTGACAGACATGCAACTATCTCCCATGCATGTCTTCATGTCCTTTCTTCAGTCTGAAAAATTGACATCAAGTGTGTGATGTTCATCTACATGTTGTGCCACAGGTTGTTTTATTAGTTTAAATAGCGTGTGGTTGCTGATTTTTGTCTGTTCATTTATTATGTGTTTCTTCCCAATAGTGTCTGGTTGCTGATTTTTGTCTGTGTTCTCTATTATTGCTTTTTGAATTTGTAAGTTTTCTTGTAGGTGTAGGAGATGTTTCATGTTGCTGAGTCTGACTGCTTTCATGACCTTTTCTATTGCGGTTGGGTAGTGGTTTTCTTGACGGAGGTGTCCTGCAAATTATGAATGGCTGATGCCATATTTCCATGCTCTTTTGTGTTGCTTATACCTTAGCTCGAAAGTTCTGCTTGTGTGTCCTAGACATAGAGCATCACAGCTGTTACACTGGAGTTGGTAAATGAAAGATTTTTGGTAGATATCCATTTGTCTTCCCTTTTTAGACATTTCTGTAAAGAGTTGTTGCTTTGGTGTGCTATTTTTATTTCTTGTTTCTTGAGGCTGTTCCCAGTTCTGTGTGTCAGTTTATTTCTGTATGCGAGTGTGTACCAGCTTGTCTGGTAAGTTTCTGTGTTGTTCTCTCATTCTGTAGTGGCGGCAGATTTTTTTTTTGGTATGTGTGCGTGTACGCATGTAGCGAGTGATGTCCATCTCTGGATTTGTGCATTTGTTTCTTTTTTTTTGTATTTTTCTTTTCTCAGTTTTGTTGGTATGTCCAACTCCTTATTACAGTTGTGTTTGTTAAGTGGTACTGTGTTTAATCTTTGCGTCATAAGGGCCCACACGCGCACACACGTTTGTGCTCTCTCTCTCTCTCTCTCTCTCTCTCTCTCTCTCTCTCTCTCTCTCTCTTATATATATATATATATATATATATATATATATATATATATATATATATATATGTGTGTGTGTGTGTGTGTGGAAAAATTATATATAAAAACAAAGATGAGGTGACTTACCGAACAAAAGCGCTGGCAGGTCGATAGACACACAGACAAACACAAACATACACACAAAATTCAAGCTTTCGCAACAAACTGTTGCCTCATCAGGAAAGAGGGAAGGAGAGGGGAAGACGAAAGGAAGTGGGTTTTAAGGGAGAGGGTAAGGAGTCATTCCAATCCCGGGAGCGGAAAGACTTACCTTAGGGGGAAAAAAGGACAGGTATACACTCGCACACACGCACATATCCATCCACACATACAGACACATATTTTTCCCTCTTTCCTGATGAGGCAACAGTTTGTTGCGAAAGCTTGAATTTTGTGTGTATGTTTGTGTTTGTTTGTGTGTCTATCGACCTGCCAGCGCTTTTGTTCGGTAAGTCACCTCATCTTTGTTTTTATATATATATATATAACTCCCCCTCCACTTCTCTCCCCCCCCCCCCCCATCTTCCCTCACCCCTCCTTCCCTCCCACCCTTAAGCACCAGACTAACAGATCGATAGCAGGCTCCTCGAGCACTATCAAAACAAACAAAACACAAACACATCCCACAATAACATAACATAACAAAACAAAATGTGCAAACTGATGATAGGACAATGCACAGAAGTATAAATGTATGAACTGGAGTGAAAGTGTGTTTCGCAAAAGCAAATGCAAATACTCAACACATACACATGGAAGATGAATTAAGACTGGAAATAGACAACAACAGAAATGAGTAACAGAAAGAATAAAAACTGTTTACAGTAATAAGTAAAGCATGCGAAATGTTAATGATCAAAACAAGCAATGTCGTAAGAGAGCACTGAAGACACTTTAAAATAAAGTGAAATGCATCTGTTGTGAATGACTTTTTTATTACAGTTGCTAAACACAGCAATTAATTTATACAGCTCCTAAAATATTTAAGCTTTCGGACGAAGTGCTTCTTCCGAAATAGAAAAAACATATACATTCACAGAAGCACAACCCAAACAAACACAACCACTTTCTCTGGGCCACAGCACCCTATTATTATTATTATTATTATTATTGTTGTTGTTGTTGTTCTTATTGTAACTTGGCAAGATCATGTAATAAAATTTTCAGGTGTGTAATTATTTAAAATTCCCATCTTTTGCCTGATGATATTGATGCACAGTAGGAGTTAGTTGACATTCAGGATTCAGTGAGCTTGTGTAACTTTTCAAGTTGTTCACCAAACATGCAAAAATTGCTGGAAAAAAAATTCTTTAGAAGACCACAGTTCCTTGCACATGCACATCTCTGACTGGCTATTGTTTTGTATCTGTGATGTGTTTTCTAAGTATGCTTATTTGAAAAAGTTTGCTCAATTCAATATATACTTTGTACATATTAGCTTAATGTTTCAAATGGCTCTTTGTGTTCCAAAATTTTTAATGTATGTTTACTCAGCACCATACTAAATTCAAAAGATGTATGCCTGTGTGAAATGGAAGGCACTGCAGCGATATTTTTTTGTAACTAAAATTTAAAAGAACAACTCCCAATTAGAGGATGAACAATAATACAAATGTTGCAGAGCTACAGGTTACAATTTTTGTAGCTATTAAGAATGTAATTTTTGTTTCTGTTAAAAAATATGAGTTATGTCTTACATTTGTTATATTCCAGTTTTGTGTATTCGTTTTTGATTGGTAGTAAGTTCTATTCTTAACAGTAAAAGTAAAAAGAGTATTACAACCAATACGCAGGGATGCAATATTCAGCAGCTGAGTGCACAAATGAAAGTGTAGCATTGCATGCTATATTTACATTTTATTCTCATTTCTTTCCAGCTATTTTGTGGAGTAAGTTTCATTGATAGGTTCATGTCTGATCGGGGATGACACCTAGACTGTTAAAAAAGTAATTATGGGAAACTTCAACCTTATCAATGTACCGACTCGTGGTTTGCTCTTTATTGTTGGTATGGAACACAGTCATCTGTTTTACTTGGACTATTGCACAGAAACAAAAGATGTTTTTTAAGTAAAATGTACAAGGTGTGCCAGAAACACCTGACAATTTTTAAACTATCTTTCACAGGACACATACTGTGCGGCACTGTAATACTACGTGCCATACTGTGCCCTGTTCTCTGGAGTTCAGTTAACATGGAATGCTAACCTGGGAAACAACACATTTGGCAGTAGAGGAGTTTATAAAGAGAAAATTTTCACAACTCCATGATGCAACTTTTAACACAGGTTTAGTCAACGTGATGCCCCTAGTCACAGTACTCTGTTGGTATGAGTATTGAAACGGTGTCTAGATGGAACTGTGATGGACAGAAAAAGTTTCTGGATGTCCTCGTTGCGTACATAGACCGGAAAGACTATGGACGTGATCGTCCATAGTCTTTAATGATCGGGTCAGGAGCAAGCTATCGCATTTAGGTTTGAGGATATCAGCATTCTCTGTATCATGCAAGAAGATCATCACTATCGTGAGTATGAGACTTGAGTTGTCCATACGCTTACTGACAGGGAAAAGACCACAAGACATCAATTTTGCAATGGGTTCTGAAGAGCTGAAAAGCATATTGTGAACAGGTTACTGATGTCAGTTGAAGCACATTTCCACTTGACTGGGTATGTAAACAAATGGAACTGTTAATTCTGGGTTGCACATACTCCATGTGAATTGCTGAAATGTTCTATGCATAGCGCAGAAGCTATAGTATTGTGCAAAATTTTATCCATGCATATTATCAGTCTTCTTTTTTATGAGCAAGCCACACTAGCAATAAATTCTGAGTGCCACGCAGCTCTTTTGCAAACATTTCTGAGTTGTGAAGTAAATTACCGTTGTCACCTGTCGTTCCAGCAAGATGGGGTAACAACCCATACTGTGGGTCATCATATGGCAGTCCTGAATGAAATATTTCCAGGAATAGCCATTTCTCATGTAGTGGACATCAACTGGCTTGCTCATTCGGTCAACCTGATTATTTTTTGTGGTGTTATCTTAAACGAAGAAAGTTTATGAGCAACTCTCAACCAGTATCGATGAACTGAAAGGTTGAATTCATGAGTGCATTTGGGAGGTCCCAAATAAAATTTAGAGGTGCATTATGTTATCTCTTCCAGACAGAGTACATGAATGTGTTACTCAGAATGATGGATATTTATCATATGTTATTCTCAGGATACAGTGGTACTAATTCTCCATAAAAAAGAGAATGTATCTTTACCAAAAAATGTTTTCACTTTCCCCTGATTGTTGTTTTATTTTCAAAACCATCAGATATTTTGGCACCCCACCCCCCTCCCCCATCAGTCAACCAGCTCTGCGTGCGTGCGCACTCACACACACAAAAGTTTTGCATCACCCCAGTTCCCACAACCCCCGAAGATAGACGTTCACTGTGGATACTGTATCACACACACAGTCCCTTTGACTGTTCAGAGATGTCACTAAACCCACACAAAGATGTAAACAACCATGCATGAGCAGCGCCTATTATAAAGAGTTGTCAGACAGCCGATAGGTTCCAGTCATTCCACCGGGAAGGAGGTACACAGCTTGTGTTGTCTGTTGTTCAACCATGCCTAGACAGTCAATACCGCACTTCAATCGCGTGTGCATTGTAACTTAGTGCCAGGAAGGGCTCTCAACAAGGAAAGTGTCCAGGCATCTCGGAGTGATCTATGCTGAATCGCCGTTGAGGAGTGGGACAATCTGGACCAACAGTTCCTTGATGGATATCATGCCACGATGAATACAGGTATGCATCAATGCAAAGGACGTGCTACTGGGTGTTAGAGGTACCAGTGTGTACAGTAGTCTGGACCACCACCTCTGAAGGTCTCACTGTATGGTGGTACAACATGCAATGTGTGGTTTTCATGAGTAATACAAAGGGCTGAAATGATCTTTATGTTGATCTCTATTCCAATTTTCTGTACGGGTTCTGGAACTCTCGGAACCGAAATGATGCAAACTTTTTTTGATGTGTGTACATCATGTGGCACCACGGCCTGGTGCAAGTTGAGCAATTGGACACCACTTTGGTGAATTGTGTGTCCTTAAAACCAACGGTGTACATTTTTCCCCAGACAGTCATCAATCCAACTACTAGCCAAGCCCATAAACAAACATCAGTGTGCTCACTCAGCACTAAAGACTCCTCCGACATGTTATAAATAGCTGCTCTCATCCAAATTTAAATGATTAAATTTTGTTAATAATAATTAGAAACTGGTGATCAGTTTGATCCGTTATGAGCTGTTTGTGGAATCCTGCGACTGTAAACAGGGGGTCGATTTATAAATAACTTTTCAGGTACCAGACACAATTTTGTGTTATTTATATTTTACATGACCTGTTTTGGGAAATGATTTCCCTTTTTTATGTATGTTTCTTCTCTGTGTACTATGCCATTTTTACATAATGTCTTCTTTTTATGTAATGTTTTTTGATATATGAGGTTCTGTTTTGTTCTGTTGACTTTACTGCAATATATAAACAAAGATGCAATTTTTAGTTGCTTATCGATCTTTATATGCAGTTAGTGGTGAAATTTGGGAGAACTTGTACTGTGTTGAAGAGAGGGGGGGGGGGGGGGAACCTGACAAACGGGACTCAATCCAGTGATTAGGGGGCTTGAACGCTAACCACTTGGTTGCCGCCGCTTCATGGTAAAAATGACCACGCACAGGTATATATTTGATGACCAAAATTATCTTGAGATTTTCTCCATAACGCTTGAGAAGTACGCGCTACTGCCCACACATTTTGTTGTCCTCATGGAGTCCTACAAGTGTACAAAGTTTACAGTAAATCCGCGTTCCAAACATCATGATCTCCCCTTGTTAGATGCCCTTGACAGAGATAATGTTATAGGTCTTCCCTGAAGTAAGACATACCTTTGTATAGAGGATATTTTATCTTGACAATCAACATTTGATTGTATCCATTTTACTGTAGTACTTATTTCTGTGTGTTACTGTTGAAGCATCTGAAGAAACTCAGCGATTTACTTTCAAGTTTTTCATTTAATATTTTACCTTCATATTTTCTGTAATGTGAATATATCTCCGGTTCTTCCAACAAATCCATTTTATGCTCTTTATTTTCTTGGAGGCATCCTATATTATGTAATTATGTATGAGGCTATTGCTGATGGTGTGTGCGGGGGGGGGGGGGGGGGGGGGGAGTCATGTTGGCTTAAATGTGATGAGCTTACTTCGCCATTACGTCTCCAGTATTGGTGGTATATAGTATCGTGTTAAGAAGCAATGATAGTTCCGTGGGACAGAGACAGAGACCACACTGGCACCACTGCAGTGTATTCTGCGTATCTCTCTGCACAGAATGCATTGTGTAGCCACCCTCTCAAGAACACAACACAATAATAGAATAATTACACATTTACATGTTTCATAGTTATGTTGTGGTCATACATCAGCTGGTTATTTCTTTATCTACACCTATTGCTGTCAAGAGTAAGACAGTGCACTGGTACTTCCGGAAAGCCAATAGTCATTAGCAGTATGCCTTTTATCCAATATAAGTGGTAGTGCAAAGAAACACTCAGCAATGTTTGTCAAGATATCTTATACAGCCCATGTTAATGATGCACCTCTGGTGATTTTCATTGTAATAATTAAGAAAACAAACTAATTTCTAGTTTAACAGTGGAAGATGATAAGACATTTATATCCATTAAAAACAATGATGGAGCCAATATTTAAGTCTGTAGTGTTCCTGTAATGAAACGAAGAAAATATGGACTTGTGTACGTAATGGAATTGCTTAATATGACCTACTGTTTATTTCTCAAATATAAAGGAATCTGATTATTGATAAATTGTTTCTTTCTTGAAGTCCTAAGGTTTTTGCTTTGCATATTCCAAGAACTGGATAGCAAAGTTCTTTCTTTAGCAATATGAATTTTTTTTATGAACATGACACTTCTAAACCGAACAGAGTCAGTATTTATAACATATATTTTTTGACATTACTTTTGCCTCTGTGACATACACTAAACTATGAGGGTTAAACTACACACAGGGTGTATACGAGTGACATTACTTTTGCCTCTGTGACATACACTAAACTATGAGGGTTAAACTATACAGGGTGTATACGAGCGGGAAATTGAGGAAAACCAAGGAATTTTTTCATCTGGGAGAAATCCAGGAAAAAATGCAGGAATTTTTTAGAATTCCGGGACTTTCCGTTGTTTTAGTTTTCAGTTAAATTTTTGCAATTTTGACTGGTAAGAACTGATACTCTTAACAGAGAATTTTACTTTAGCCCGCTACTGCAGAATAATACTGCGCAATAAAGCATAAACAAGAGAATAACACCGAAATAAAAGTTCAGTTGCAAAGAAAATGCACCATTTACAACAAGAAAACCCAGTGCACACATCAGTATCTGCCGACAGCAAAAGTGTCACAGACTATGCAATACTTCGTAACAACAAACTGCTCTCGATGTGTCTTTCTCGTGGGCCTCGTTTTGATGAGCGTGATGTCACAACGTTTACATTTCAAACAGGTGGTGGAAAGATATTGTGAATGGTGGTTTGAGAAGTGTGACTTTAAAAGTAAATTTCCTTTTAAGTGAGATGAATTATGTTATGTACGAGAATGTGCAGTGAATTTCTTAAATCACGGAGTGTTAGACTTTCATTCAAAATTTAACACTGTGGACCAGGCCCCCCAAAAAAATTTTGAGCCCAAAAGACCAGCCGTTTATGCGATTACTTAAAATTTTACTGTCA
Source organism: Schistocerca americana (assembly GCF_021461395.2). Lineage (NCBI taxonomy): Eukaryota > Metazoa > Arthropoda > Insecta > Orthoptera > Acrididae > Schistocerca > Schistocerca americana. The sequence continues at coordinate 142,026,698 of NC_060127.1, forward strand.
CATTTGTGTCTCATATCTTAAGGGGTAAGACACACACTAAAAAGACAAAGTTTAAAGAGTAGATTGTCATATTTCTTTTAATTCTTTCGTACTGATAAATATTATATATGAAAGCTTAGCTTTTCTTGTAGATATATGTATGCACATCAATTCAAACCATTTACTTTTCTCATTTATGTGTTTGCACTGCTTACCACGATGTTGATATTGGCTGACTACATCACCTGTCCTATCGCTCTGAATATCTGCTGTCATTGTCTGGCGAGATCGCTTGACATGAGCTGCAATTGGCTGCCAAAAGCACGTCACAATCTAAATCTCAGTGCTTCGGAAGCTGTCATGCTGTATTTGGTGGAATTTGTGTTTATACTTTCATAATACGAAAATATGCACTGTAAATTTTATCGCGCATCAAAGATCTTTCCAAAACATGTTGTTTCTTGCTGGGTTTCGTTTCCTAAAGTGCCAGGAATTTCAATGCCGATATATAAAAGTTTCACTATTCAAAGGATTGATAAGCTTCACAGTGTCGAGGGAAAGCATATTGTCACTTGAAATGGGAAAAATGTACTTTCATGCAGGAAAAAGTTAATTTTCACCAGGGAAAAAGCATATTTTTAACTGAGAAATGCTGGAATTTTTTTTCCCCCTTGTCCGCATGTACTGTATACAGTGACCATTATAATTATCTTTTTTAAACCATGAGTAAACCTTGAACCATTCTCTATTAAACTTGGCTTTAAATCTCAGCTTTCACTTCTTTTTCGGGACTGGCAATTCACTATGTTACTGTCTGACAATGAGACCATTTGTAAAAACGATTTGTTACGTGTAAAATGTACATTAACAACAACATGTGCTGGTATACCAACTTTGCTTTCTTTGCACTAAAAGCTGTATTTTTATTTCAGTTACATTTACAAGAATGCCTCTTAATTTAAACTCTAGTATAATGAACAGACTGTGTTATGTTATATTCATTTCTGATGTAATCAGGATTTTTACATATCCTGATACAGTTAAATGGGTAGTCTTGTTATCATGAGAAAAATCAGAACAATTCTGCCTAAATCCAGATTGCTGGCAATTCTGCTCTTATGTGTGACATTTTTAGTGATACAGTATGTTAGACAGGTCACAGAAAATTCCAGCGGCTGACATTCCTCGCAAAAATTTTTGTAGTCTGTGATTGTTGGTTTAATTAATAGTATTTTCTGGAGAAAGACCCCCGTAGGGCTTAAACTTTGTCGTAGTAGGTTATTCTTTTCTGAGATACACATACCTTCTCAAGCACTACAAAGGAAGTATTGAAACATGTTAGTGATGTTTTTTTGTTTTAAATTCTATTATTTGGAAATAATTTTATTAATGTGCAGTACACAGTTCTCCATACTTTCATCATGGCTACCATTAATTGTTTCATGTTAGGTGTAGAGGCAAAACTATGTCTAACAATGTATCTGTGGGGGTTTGTTCTTACGACACAATGCTTCACATTCCACCTCCAGGATTTCGTAAGAATTATGACATTTTCTGTGATCCACAACTATTTTCTCTTGTCATGAAATGTGGCATCATTCATCTAATAACAATGTGAATGCTAAATAGTAATAGTAGAGATAAGATGACTTTTCTGATGTCAATCTTCTGACCCATTTCCTTTTCTTTGTCAGTCTCATCGCTGAGTAGAACTTACTCCTAATGCCCTTAATTATTACTTGAAGAATCCCAATATTTATCTTCCTCTACAGTAATTGCCCCCCCCCCGCCCCCAAAAAAAGCAGCTTCCTGTATTACCGAGGAAGTTATTTCTTGTTGTCACTGTTGTCTTAACTAATGCCTTAGTGTCCTGTCCCTTCTTCTAACATATCTCTCCCACATATTTCCTTCTTGACTTATTCTGTGGAAAGTTGTCTCATTTTTTATCTTCCTACCAGATGTCTACATCAAAAAATAGAGTGAGGGGAAAAGACTGCCTGTACACTTCTGTGGAAGTCTTAATATCTCGTATCTCATCTTTGTGATCCTTACAAAAAATGTATATTGCCAGCAGTAGAATTGCTGTGCAGTCAGTGTCAAATGCTGGTTCTCAAAAAAATTTCCTCAATAGTTTTATGTGAAAAGAATGTGGTCTTCCCTCCAGAGGTCCCACAAGTTCATGAAGCATCTCAGTAATACTTGCGTGCTGATCAAACCTACCACCAAACAAATCTGGCAGCCCATTTCTGAATTTCTTTGATGTCTTCCTTTTAATCCGACCTGGTGGGGATCCCAAACATTCGAGTAGTACTCAATAATAGGTCCCACTTAATGGTGTAAAATACAAGGGCATTTATAATTTATATTTTTAATAATATATAATCACTGACTCGGTTACTTACTTCTTCCCTCTTGTTCTTAGTCATAAAGGCAAGTGTAAACATTTATTAATCTTTAATATCAGAAGTATCTTCCCATTCCATTATTTTAATTGGTAAATTATACATTGTAGCAGTAAAAAGTTTGAAAAGTACTTTTTTTATATAAATGCACTGCTTTGGGTAAATTCCCAGGCAAGTTTCCATTTATAAATGTCCTGCACATTGGGCATTCATCTGGTCCACATCGTTATTCCTATTACTGTTCTATAAGTACTCTCCTTTACAGATGTGAACTGTACTTTCCTAAAATGCTCCCAATGAAATGAAATTGACCTACAACAACCCTTGTGCTCATTCCATTTCATATCCATCTGCTACATTGACTTACTTGACTTAATTCCTTTGGCCCCTATGGGGGCATAGGGCATCCAGGAGAACTCGCCATCCGTCTCTGTCTTTTGCCATTTGCCTCAATTCTGCCCAGGTCTTACCAACTCTTTTTGCTTCCCCTTCCACTGTCCTCTTCCATGTACCCCTTGGTCTTCCTCTCTTCCTTGTTCCCTGGGGATTCCATTCCAATGCTTTTTTTCTCGATGGCTCCATCTGGTTTTCTCAAGGTGTGCCCCAACCAGCCCCACTTTCTCTCTCGTATCTGGTCTTCTATAGGTATCTGGTTTGTTATTCGCCAGAGCTCCTCATTACATATTTTTTCTGGCCACCAGATATTCATGATGCGCCGAAGACATCTATTTATGAAGCTTTGTAACTGGATTGTTATCTTTTTATCCATTTTCCAGCTTTCACTGGCATACAGAAGGACAGCTTTCACATTTGTATTAAAGATACGGATTTTTGTTTTGTATGTGATATTTCTATTTTTCCATATTGGATACAATTGTATGAAGGCAGCATTTGCCTTTTTAATGCGGTTTTTCACGTCATCTCCAGCTCCCATCTTCTGCCACTATACTACCCAGATACAGGAATGAGTTGACAGTCTCCACTCGCTGCTCACCTATTAACAGGGGCACCTCCATGTTCCCTGAATTTACTCTCATTTCCTTTGTTTTGCCTGTATTTATCTTGAGGCCAGCAGTCTCTGCTTCTTCTTTCAGCAAGTTTAATTTAGCTTGCATATCAGTCAGCCTTGGCGCTAATAAAACTATATCGTCTGCAAAATCCAGATCCTCCAGACGTTCGTGGATCCCCCACTGGATTCCTCGTCTCCTGCCTGCTGTGACTCTTCTCATAACAGAGTCTAGAGTGAGTAGAAAAAGTGTTGGTGACAAAATGCAACCCTGCCAGACTCCAGTTGTTACTTTTATGGGCTCTGTCATATTTCCCTTGTGGAGTACGCAGCATTCGTAGCCATCATATAGATCTTTTATGATGTTTAAGATCTTCTGTGGTATGCCATACTTCCGCAACACCTGCCAGAGCACTTTTATGTTTCACGGAATCGAAGGCCTTTTGAAAATCAATGAATGCCAGGTACATGGTTGCTTGGAATTCTTTGCTTTGCTCTAAGATGATCCTAAGAGTGTTAATAAGATCAACACAGCTGCGTTGTGCCCTAAAACCGGCCTGTTCTTTACGCAGTCGCTTTTCAAGCGATTCTTTAATTCTGTTTAAAATAATTCTGGTGAGGACCTTACTGGGCACTGACAACAATGTAATACCACGCCAGTTATTACAGTCTGACAAATTTCCCTTTTTTGGGAGCTTTACCACCAAGCCATTTTTCCACTCCTTTGGAGATTTCTCTTCAAGCCAAATATGCTTCAGCAAAGGATGGAGCATTTTAACAGTACTTTCAATATCGGCTTTTAAGAGCTCTGGTGCTATGTTGTCTAGGCCTGGAGCCTTTGTATTTTTTAGTGTTTTCAAGGCAATCCTAATTTCGTCCATTGTGGGACACTGCAAATTTATATCTTGATCTTCTTCAACTTCCTCTGGAACACCTCTTACCTGTTCCTCTTGGTTGTCTTCACAATTTAACAGTTCCCTGAAGTGCTCCTCCCATCTCTGTAGCTGTGCCTGTTGAGTTGTAAGCATCACACCATTCTTGTTCTTAACTGGTCCTTCATGTCTGCAGTTCTTCATTGACAACTGTTTGGTAATGTTTTAGAGCTCTTTCATATTTACTTGTCTTGCTGCCTCTTCTGCTAATTTTGCTTGCTCATCTATCCATTTCCTTTTATCTCGACGTAGCAATGCTTTCACTTTTTTGTTCGCCTCCATGTATTCTTTATGCGCTTCGCTCTTCTGCGCTCTTGTCTTACAAAAATTTAACTTAAGTTTTAGTTCTTTCCTGTGGCTGATTTCATTCCGAGATCCATTCCTTCCTTTGATGTGCCTTAAATCCTAAGATTTCTTCTCCCACATCTAAATAACTGTTCTTGATTTTTTGCCAGCATGTTTCAATTCCCTCTTCCATAACGTTTTCTTCAGAGAGGACCTGGAATCTGTTTTGTAGTTCAAGGGCAAATGTTTCTTTGATCTGTTGGTCTTTTAATCTTGCCACCTCTATTTTCTTGCACCTATGATTGAGCTTGGTTCTGTTTGCCACTATCTTCAGTCTGAATTCCGCCAAAACTAGGTGGTGGTCACTTCCAACGTCTGCCCCTCTTCTATTTCTGACATCTAACAGAGAGTGCCGGAACTTGCGGCTTATGACTATGTGGTCTATTTGATTTTCGGTAACGTGGTCTGGAGAAACCCACGTTATCTTATGGCAGTTACGATGTGGAAACAATGTGCCTCCAATGACTAGGTCATGTTCAGCGCATGTATCTATCAAAAGTTCACCATTTGTATTCCTGATCCCCATGCCATGCACGCCCATGATATGTTCAAGCCCTTCATTTTCTGAACCAACTTTTGCGTTCAAGTCACCCATTAAAATTTTTATGTCCCTGGAATTTGTTTGACTAAGGACTCCGTTAAGCTCTGTATAAAATGCATCTTTTAATTCTCCTTTAGCTATTTCAGTAGGTGCATAGCATTGAATTACAGCGACATATCGCACATTTGTTTTAAAGTGTGCAGTTATTATCCGTTCTGAGACTGGTTTCCACTCCAGTAAGCTCTTCTTGCTTCTTTTAGATAGTAAGAGCCCTACACCATTCCTATGCATCGCGTCCTCACCTGTCTGACCCGCATACAGCAACACTCCACCATTTTGTGTTTGGAATTCCCCAGATTCTGGCCACCTTACTTCACTTAGTCCCAATATATCTAGTCGATAGTTCTCCATCTCTTTTTCAACCTGTCTTAGCCTCCCTGCCTCTCTCAACGTCCTTACATTCCAAAAACCGATACGGGTTTTACTTTTCAGGCCAAAGGTCGTATCCTTAAGATCCATCCGGCTGTTTCTCCTTTTAGTTTCTGTGATATGTGTTTTTTGGTGGTGCGGGTTATCAGCCCACAGCCCCTGAGTGTCCTGGTGGCGCTGCCACCTCATGGCCTGGACACCTGCCAAGGTTTTATTTCAGGGCCTTACCCCTTAGATAGCTTGTCTTCACCACGACTACAGAACGCTATCCATCCCTTCGCAGTAAGGCCTATGTGCATCAACGTTGTCCTGGTTTCCAAGGATCTTCCGCTGTCCACATTAGGGGACTGTGTCTGCTGCCACACAATCACAAGGAGGAAAAGGAAAGGAAGGGAATGTATAGGATGGGACAGAACAGAATAGGATAGGACAGGACAGGACAGGACAGGACAGGACAGGACACTAGACGGGACGTTGTGAGACACACTTTGTCTGGATCCTCTATGGAGACATGTCCGGCTTGGGAGGCCCTGCCGGTAGTTACACCACCGCCGGTATAGCCCTCCACTTCATTGGATCACACAAACCCCCTCGCCCACATGGACAGTGTTTCGCTAAGGCGGTGTCTCCTGAGGGGGCATCTGCTACATTACACATAGATATTTAATAAACCTGACTGTGTCAAGCAGTACATACTGTAGCTGTATTTGAATATTAAGGGATTGTTTTTGCTGTTCTTCTTCATCAACTTACATTTTGAGCAAGCTGCCATTTATCAGACCAGCTATTTATTTTGTTTACTGAAGAGACCACGCCTATTCTTCATCACCAGTTTCATCCAATTTTATGGTATATGCTTGCTTTGCTGTAAGTGAAAGTGACAGAAATAGGAGATCCAGACTGCAAAATGTTAAGAAAAAAAATCATTTTTTTGGTGCACATCAGGCAAGGCATGAGCCACTTAAGCTACCATGGTTTCCATGTAGCAGTTTGCAAAACAGTAAAAGTAGAGAATAGCAATCTGAAGATCATGGGATTGAGTCCATATTTGGACATTTTTTTAATTTTCGATTTTTGCATATTTTCGCTGCAAATACATTGAAATAATGCTCAGTGCATTATATTTCTTATTTTCATAAGAAACATGAAAAGGTAAGGGAAAGGAAAATTTGAGCTAGCAAATAAATTTCCAAGAAAGGATTGTCATTTCATCATGCATGAGGATTCTACAAAAAAGATGTCCTGGAAAAGACTATGAGGCATACATGACAAGTTCACATATAAAATTAGATCCTTTTATTATTCTATAGTTGATGATTTATGGATTCTGGGGCTGTGCTCTTTGTAAAATGGGAAGCAGTCATCATCTCAGCATCTTGCACATGTTATGAAAGACACATTTCTGCAATTGCTTGGTAGTTTTAAAGTTTCTGTTGAAAACAAATTTGGTATACATTCCTCAAAGTTCCCTCAGATGGCGCAAATTGTGTGTAACACTCCTCACAGGTTAAAATGAAAGTAATGGAACGTAAAGTCATGTACGCTTTAATTATACTCCTGTCTTGGAAAGTTATTTGCAGTCACTGTGGACACTGTAAATAAAATCCCTTCTTGGGATTTGCTGTTCCAAATTTTACTTTTTGTGTGTTTATGAAAATATTAAGAAATAAAATAATTGAGCGTTTTGGTTTATTTTCAGTGTAAGTAACATAAAAATTGAATTTTTTTAAAAAAATTGTCAATGCAGGGACCTGATCCCACGACCCTCAAATTACCATTCTGCTCCTCCAACTGCTGCCTGGAATCTGTGATGACATAAATGCTGTTGTCACCCGACCTATGCCAAAAATGCTATTTTTTCCCTAAACATTTGGCCATCTGGAGCTCCCATCACTTTAATTTTTGTTCAGTCCCTGCATATACCAGTAATTTGGATGAAATCTGTCAGTAAGATCGTTGTTTACTATCATTTCTCTCTCGAAAACCAGTCTTACTATTAAACCTTGTCTGGTTAAGTAAAAATCACTATTACATCAAAATGGGCAATAAAATGTGGATAGATCAAAAAATCTACTCACCAAGCGGCAGCAGGAGAAAGTACAAAATTTATGGTATTAAACAAGTGTTCGGAGCCAGTGGCTCCTTCTCCTGTCAGAACGGTTGAAGGAAAAGGAAGAAGCATGAAGGGAAAGAACTGATGAGGTTTAGGAAATGGCGAAAGCTATAGAAAAATCATCCAGAAGAATGCTAACTTTTTATGAAACAGCCTACTTTTGTTTCATTTCTGCGTATGTGACATTTTTTAACTTGTATGCCAATGTCATATGATAAAAACTCTGTTGCTATAAATGTTGTGTCCTACCTGTGTTCCTGGAAAGTAATTTTGTGGTGTTAATATTTGTGCACTTTTCTCATGTTTTAGGTGGATAACTCTAACACTGTGCTGGAGAAGTTGTCAACACTGTACGCAGAGCACCTCATGAGCGATGTGACTCTCGTGGTGTCAGGAGTTGAGTATCCAGCTCACAGGCTCATACTGTGTGCATCCAGTGAAGTTTTCCAGGTACGTAGTTATTGGTGAAGGTCTAGCAGCTGACAATTAACGGTCAATTTTTAAACATGTCACCAAACGAACAACTGCATCAGAGTTAAAGGTGCTCTATGGTAATTTTTCAGTTAATATACTAACTTGGTTCTAATGGAAGTGGAGATAACTGCATCTACTCTCCACAAACCACTGCGAAATACGTGGCAAAAGCTAATTCCCGCTGTATCCGTTATTAGGGCTTCTCCCAGTTCCATTCATTATGGAGCACGGGAAGAATGATTTAAACTCCTGCATGCCGTAATTTGTCTGATCTTGTGTCTGTGATTGATAAGGGAACAATGCGTAGGGGTCATAGTACAGGGTGTTTCAAAAAGAACATATGTATTTTGAATGCATATACTAGTGTGGCTTGATAAGTATGGTACAGTTCCAGAAGTAATGGAACATTTTTATTGTGCCTCAATGTTTGGTAAGCCTGATTATTCCAAGGATCGTATCAAGGATTTCAATTATGTACAGTGCATTGTTGAGAGCTGTCTGAATTTACTAGTGTGTTAACTGCAGTTGAAAACATAGAAAACAGTGTTTTGTGATGTTGTTAAACATTTTCATTTGAATCTTAGGACTGCAACACAAATCAAAGCAGAATTGGATGAAGGTCACAATTACTCTGCTCCATCATTGAAGACAATTTACTTTCAGATTAATGAATTCAAACATGGGTGGACTTAAACTGTAGGCATCTTATCGGAGTGAGTGCATAATACCCTGTACGGAGAATTGGCTGTGAAGAAGCTGTGTGTGAGGTGGGTCTCAAGATTGCTCACAATTGGCCAAAAGCGTATCTGGTACATTTCATAATCACAATCAGCAAGACTTGTTGTGTTGATTTGTGACTGTTGATGAAGCCTGGGTCTATCATTATACACCAGAGTCAAAATGACAGATAAAACAAATGGACAACGACTGGTGAAAGTGCACCGAAGAAGGCAAAGACCATTTTGTCAGCTGGTAATGTGAAGGGCACAGTTTTTTTGCAATTCCCAAGGAATAATCTTGCTAGATTATTTGGAAAAAGACAGAACCATGATTGATCATTGTTAGATTGTTTGAAACTTGAGTTGGCTGAGAAAGACCAATGTATGCACACAAAAACATTCTCTTTCCGCCCCACACATCAGTGATAACTATGGCAAAAGTGCACAAATTGGGCTTTGAATTGGTTCCTCATTCACCCCGTTCACCAAACTGGGGCCCAATTTACTTCGTGTTCACTAACTGGAAACTTTGGTTTACTGGGAAGAAATTTTCATCAAATGACCAAATGATAGTTGCAGTCAATGAGTATTTCACAGAACTTGACAGAACCAATTTTTCTGGTGGAATGAAAAAGCTGGAGAATTGGTGAACCAGGTGTATGTCCTGCAGAGGAGACTGTCGAAAAGTAGGGTGAGTTTTTTATGAAACATACATTTTTCCTTGCTATTTTATATGAGTTATCAATCTGCCTTTGTATTTATTAAACTGTAAGATGTACAAGTATGCAACTTGGAACGCATATTTACAAATCTCCCAAATTTAGGTTACAGATGTTCAGTGTGTCCCCTACTAATATCACCACCTTGATTCTTGAACTCCTTCCATACTTGGGTTAGCACATCCATCGTCACTGACGTTATATTAGTACAGATCTGGTTCTTCAACTCTTCTAGGATCTGTGGTGGTGTTGGCGCATAAACATTGCCCTTAATGAAACTCCACAGGAAGAAGTCATAGAGCACCAACAAATCTGATAACTGTGGAGGCTAGCTGAGAGTTGCTAAGTCACTGACTGTTTGGTGACCAATCCAGCAGCTCAGTAGCGTTTCATTCACGTGCCCTGTCTTGTTGAAGAACGAAGTTGTGCTTGTTCAGCCCCAGAAACAACCTGTTTTCTAACACAGCAAGATACTGCTGACCATTAACCGTGTTTCCATCAAAGAAGAATGAGCTTGAGATATTGCACAAAATGCATTGACTTTGGATGAAACTTGTACACGTTGAATGCCTGGATGTGGGTTTCTGTAGATTCGAAGTTTGAACATTGTGTTTGTTTAATTTCCCACCATGGTTCACAGTCGCTTCGTCACTGAACATGATGCAGTGTGAGAAAGTGTTATAATTGTCAGTAGCACTCAAGTTTGTCAGAAAATGCCACACGTTTGTGTTTGTCGTTATGACCTAGAGCTTGTAACAGCTGTCACTTGGGAGGCTTCATAACCAACCGACATCTCAAAATGCACGAAATTGTTGTTTTAGCCAGTCGTATCTCCCAGCTGGCACAAGAAGTTGATTTTGTAGGACTACAGTGGAAAGTGGTTTGAATTTATGTGACATTTTTGTCATTAACACTAGGGCAGCCCAGACTCTTTCCTTTATGTACATATCTAGTGTCTAAAAATGGTCAATACCATCTGCAAATGTTCCATCCATTTGGAGGGTCAGTTTGGTTTTTCACCATGAAACTACTTTGCACTGTACTCTAGGAATTACTTCAAACTTGAGAAAGCACAGAGATTTCTGATGAGGAGTAGCCGTTTTGGAACCTTTGACAGTAAACAACAGAAGACAACCGGCACGTAGTGGCAATGAATAGAAACTTCACAGTGTATTTGTTTCTCCAATAACTGAACCGTGGCACAACGATCGATAGTTTTGACAGTATAATAACTGTGTAATACATGTATTCTTTTTTTAAGGCTCTGTGTATTCCAAAATTCCTCATTTAATTCTATTGCTTGGAACCTTGTAAGTAGACTTTCATGGGATAGTTTGCTTCTATCTTCAAGTGTCAAAAAGTTGAGTTTTTCCAGCTTCAGTGTGATGTTCTCCCATGGTTCAAGCAAATATATGATCGATCATTCATGCTGTTCTTTGTGTACTTTCAATACTCCCTGTTAGTCCTATTTCATACAGATCCCTTACATTTGAGCAATATTCTAGGATGGCTCACACCACTGTTTTTATAAGCAATCTCCTTTGTAGTCTACTATTTGGCTTGTATGCTGCAACAGCTGTAGTTCCGACCCTTTTCTAATTGAAATTCATGTAGATGTGGTTAGCCACTAATGTATATAAAACTATGTTCCATCTGCTTTTGCTACAAACTGATGTGCAGTGGCTTGTATATGATTTTAATTATTTTAATAAAGTCTCTGTTTACTTGAAATTCTCTTTTAGTGAATATTCACATTCAAACTTGACTCGTGGTCTGTTTGGAATTGATTCATTTTGAAATTGCATTCACACCCGATTACAAAATGGTAGTCTGTGGAAATGAATTCAATCTGAAAAGCAGTTAGACTTCTTTTGTAAAATCCCACAGGTTCTATTGTTTCCATTGTTTTTTGCTGGCATCCATCAAAATTAATTTACGTGACAAATCCACTGCAGCATGTCAAATGTAATTTCTTCGACTGTGATTAAAATTGGAGCCTGTAAGTGCACACTAGTCGCATGGGGAATGCTCAGATAATGGCCAGAGTGGGGAGAATATGGATTGTAGACTGCCAATAACAAGTAAAGCATTTCTTAAAAAGAGAAATTTATTAACATCAAAGTTAAAATGTTGGGTAATATTTTCTGAAGGTATTTGTCTGAAGTGTAGCTTTATATGGAAGTGAAATGTGAGTGAAAAGCAGTTTAGACAAGGAGACACCAGAAGATTTTGACATATGGTGCCACAGAAGAATGCTGAAAATTACTTGGGTAGATCAAATACTAGGTTAGTGCATAAGTTCGTAGCATTTTTGTTTTGCCTGTTGGTATTCTGCTATGGGTTTTTATTTGTACCAGTCTCTGTTTGCGTTTATGTGTTGTCATTTGGAGATAGTGAGTGGAGCTGTGGATACTAGAAAATGGAATGCTAAGTGGAGAAATCAGAACATCCATATCCAACTGTTTTGAGTCCAGTAGAGGGGTGACAGCAGCAGACGCAGCCAGAAACATTTGTCATGTATGACAATAATGCCATTGGACAGAACACAGCAAGCAAATGGTATTCTTGTTTTAAGATGGATGGTTTTGACATTAGCGGCTCTCCACATTCAGGATGGCTTTTGGGGTTTGATGAAAATTGTTTAAACTGATTAATCCATAGTGATCGAGTCAGTGTACCCGAAAACTGACAGATGTGATGAACTGTGATTATTCCACCATTGTGCGACATTTGCATTCGTTGGGAAAGGTTCAAAAAGCGGTTGTATGGGTACTGTGTGCTCTAAGCCAAAATGACAGAAATCAGCAGATTGCTTGTGAACAACACTGGCTATTTCTGTCCTTTATTGTTACTTATGATGAGAAATGATGTCTTTATGCTAACATAAGGAAAAGAAAGGACTGATGAGCCAAAATAAAGCAGCAACCCCCCATACAAAGATCTGCACGCATATACAAAAGATAATGTTATGCATCTGGTGGAACAGCAACAAATTGTCTTCCCAAGATGTAACCGTCACTGCTGACATTTATTATCAACATCTGAGATGTCTAGCAGAAGCTGTCCAAGAACAGTGAACAGCAAGACTGCGTGAGGTGATGCTACTCTACGATATTGCCCGCCCGCACTCTGCTAGGCTGACAAAGAATGTTATGCAGGGGTGGGTTGGGAAGTCATTGTGCACCCACCTTATTGACCTGATCTTGTGCCCTAATATTTTCACCTTTTCCGCTCTCTGTCAAACAACCTTTAAGGAACTTCTCCGGATGAAAATGCATGCCAAACATCGCTTGACGTGTTCTCCACACAAAACCACTGAGTTCTACAGTTGCAGAATTGAAGAATTACCCCAGCATTGGTGGACTGTTGTAAATAGCGATGACTGAAATATCTGTTATATTTGTTAAACTTATGGAAAAATTTAAGTATTGTTTGCAGGTGGGGATGTTCAGCCACCAAATAATTTTTGGTGAACCTTCAGCTGTTCTTTATTTTGCACAATTCGCTTCACTACTAAAGTGCGCGTCATATATCTTGGCGGCCGAGTTTAGGTTCGTTCTGCGCATCTGACGTCACAAAACACAGTCGGCCAATGAACAGAGAACGACGCTGCCACATCTCGACTGCAGTGCAGAGCACGGACGAGTGTCTTCAGTTTTAGAAACGTTCAGTCATAAATAAAGTAATAGAACAAAAGCAATGTCATGATAGCAGACTTTCTTTTATAGAAAGTTTGGAAAAAGCATTCTTTATACCAATTGCTTCATATTCTATTAATTAAACCAAACAAGCAATAAGACTCCTAATTCAGGCGATAGCAAGGAAAGGTGTTTGTTTCAATCTCACGAACTGCTTTTTCGCAATAAACAACAGCGGTAATTGTTTATTTCCTATCGTACTTCGACGAAGCGTGAGTAATTCATAGTCATACCAACAGTGTTTTTAAGTAGTTGCGTGAGGTGTTAGATTCTTATGGAGTTACACTGTCCAATGAGGTGAGATAGCGGAACGGTTAAGGTGTTGGGCTGCCAAGTGAAAGGTTATGAGTTCAAACGTTGTGTGATGCTTAATATTTTTTTTATTTAAAAACAATATTGGAGTGGCTTACTTCACGAATTTTATTCGTTTGAACGAAATTTCTAGTGCTTTGCCTCTTCATTAACTTTTTCGCTGCTGCAGACATGTGCTCCCCGCATTCCGCGCTGTGCGCGATTTTGTCATCACTGCACTTCTCGCCTGTGCAAACACATGGTGTTCCCACTGCTTTGACACACTTATCATTCGATTTCCAAAAACTATTTGGCCAAAAAATTTGATTTTTACACGTGTTCTTGACTGATACCTTCCCCCCATAAATGACTTAATTTTGTTTTGATGTGCAGCATTAAATGTAGTAAACCATTGCACGAAATTTTGAAGAGTTTGCAGAGGTATAAGTCCATAGCGTATACTTTCCATATGGTCGATTTTAGTTGCCACAATGTTGAGAATGAAATGTGGACAAGATACCTAAATTTCATATAATATTTACTGTATAACAATATCTCATTTAATTTAAGTACCACATAGGTGTCGTATGTAATATTGAGAAATATTCTGTCTTTCGCGACTGTAATAAAAGTTTTATTTACACACGGCGCGTTTGGCTTTATTTTAAAGCACTTCCATCGGTGAAAGGTATGGCACATACACAATGGTATTCATGTTCTATTTCTTGTTTTTGTTCCACAGTCGCAGTTTTACCAATGGTATTGAAATATATCCATCTTCTGCAACTGTAATAAGCGACTTATTTGGACCAGACGCGTTTCTCTCTTTTGAAGCATCATGTATTTTGTGTCCTCCATTGCCAAGTCACCTGTCGTAGTTTTGTGCTGCGGTAGCACAATATTCAACGTTTGTGTTGGCTCATCAGTGTTTTAGCAAATAAATGCTGTTTGTATGTGCCACACACAAAATTATATTTGACATAGCTCTGAGCACTTCACTGACATACAGTATATTCAAGTCCTAATGTTTTTGTAAGTCCACAGTTTTGTTTAATGTATTTTGTCTACTTCCTTCTGATTGATTGAAGTGCTTTAAAATAAAGCCAAACGTGCCCAGTGTAAGTAAAACTTTTGTTACAGTCGCGAAAGGTGGAATATTTCTCAATATTACATACGACACTTATGTGGTACTTAAATTAAATGAAATATATAGGTATCTAGTCCACATTTCATTCTCAACATTGTGGCAACTAAAATCGACCATCCGGAAAGTATACTCTATGGACTTTTACCGCTGCAAACTCTTCAAAATTTCGTGCAATGGTTTACTACATTTAATGCTGCACATCAAAACAAAATTAAGTCATTTATGGGGGGAAGGTATCAGTCAAGAAGACGTGTAAAAATCAAATTTTTGCCCAAATAGTTTTTGGAAATCGAATGATAAGTGTGTCAAAGCAGTCGGAACACAATGTGTCTGCACAGCCGAGCAGTGCAGTGACAAAATCGCTCACAGCGCGGAATGCAGGGAGCACGTCTTTGTAGCAGCGAAAGGGTTAATGCGGCCGTGGTGGCTTTACTTCACGAACTGCGCGCTCCCCCCTAAACGTAAGCTTGCGAACTATGATATACTATGGCGCTGCTTCTATTGGTGCGTGCGTCGTGTGCAACTGGCAACGCAGCAATCTCCCGCGTCTAGGCGGGATGCGCGAGCCGCCAAGATAAAAGAATTGAACTATAGTTTTGGTCAAATGACCACAATCAAACATAAGCTGGCATAAACGGCTGGAAAGAATACCTTATAAGAGTAGTGTGCTCTTTTGAACTGCTCATAGTAGTAAAAAAAAAAAAAAAATTACAATAATAGTTGTGTGCAGTAGTTTTCGTGAAGAAGCAAAGTCCTCATCAACAGCTGGTGACACATGTTTTTGACCAAAACTAGTAGTGAAGCGAATTGTGCAAAATAAAGGACAGCTGAAGGTTCACCACGAATCCGAATAACTAAGGAAAAATGTTATGAACTTGTGCAGCAGCCCAATAACTTTTGAAGTACTTAACCGAATGGGGTGAAAAAAAATAAATGTTTGGCACAAATTTACTAAAAAAAGTCATTTATAGGACACATCCTGAGGTATCCAGGAATTGTCAATCTGGTAACGGAAGGAAGTGTGGAAGGTAAAAATTGTAGAGGGAGGAAAACAATAAATTAGAGTAAGAAGATTCAAGTGGAAGTAGGTTGCAATAGCTGTGCAGGGATGAAGAGGCTTTCACTGGATAGAATAGCATGGAAAGCTGCATCGAAGCAGTCTTCGGACAGAAGACCCCAACAACAACAACACCACCACCACCAACAACAACAACAACAACAACAACAACGATGATAATAATAGAGTCTGGCAACTGAGTTCATCATCATCAGTAGCAGCAGCATATTACCTTGTTGTCTTTAGTTAGTATTTAATTTACACTGTCTTTAATGATATTTGTGTATTAATGGCTTCCATTTGTTTTGCTTCATAAGGAGCGCATTGTTTCCACCCTCTTGTAATATTAGCCGTGATGTTTGTGTCATGTCATTTACTGAGTAACTAACTTTTGGTTTGGAATACCTTGTGCCCAGGTGATGCTGATGAAACGGGAGTGGAGTGAGTCGCAGGAACGTCGTGTCCGCTTGCAGGAGAGTCCGGCCTGTGCAGCAGTGTTCGCTAGCTTCATGCGTTACTTCTATACTGGCCAGATACGCATCAACCACAGTGTGGTTATGCCTATCCTTGCACTGGCTGACAAGTACAATGTCAAGGTACAGTTTCTTACATTTTCTGAATATTCATTTCTGCACAGTTGTTGTAATAATTTTCGTTTGCGCTACGTGTGAACTAGAGATTGTGACCAGAGCTGTATTGTTAATTCCCTTTTGCACAAGGTACTTTTTCGTTTCAAACGACTGCTTGCAGCAAGTGAGTGTACTGCAGTGCCCCAAGCCTGTACCGAGACTGGGTTGTCAAGAGTTCCCGCTTGTCGAATTTCCTTGTATAGGTGCTAAAATCATGTGTTTACGCAGAGGTTGTAGTGGTACCCCCTTGTCAGTCTCCATCTGCGATTAATTAGCTGCTCTGGCTCACTGATTTCTTCAACTTACTGTGTCTGTATGACTAGTCGAAATAATTGAAGAAAATACGGTCTCCTTTATATGTCATCAGTGTTCTCACTGGTTTGACGCATCCCGTTCTGAATTCCTGTCTTGTGCCAGCCTCTTCATCCCGTAGTACCATTTGCAACCTACACCCACAGTTATTTGCACCATTTATCCCAATCTCTGTCTTCCTTTACAGTTTTTACCCTCTACAGCTCCCTCTAGTACCATAGAGATTATTTCCGGATGTCATAATAGGTGTCCTATCATACCGTCCCTTCTTCTTTTCAGTATTTTCCATATATTCCTTTCCTTGCCAATTCTGTGGAGAAACTCCTCATTCCTTACCTTCTCAGTCCAACATCTTCTGCAGCACCACATCTGAAATGCTTCAGTTCTCTTTTGTTCCACTTTTCTCTCTGTCACCGTTTCACTACCGAACAATGCTCTGCTCCAGATGTACATTCTCAGAAATTTCTTCCTGAAATTAAGGTCTATGATTAACTATACATCCAAAAAATAGCATTAGAAATTCAATATAAATAATATAATAATATAATACGGCCAAGACTGTGTATTATGGTCCCTTACAGCTCACAGCACTTGCCAGTTTTCAACTGAGGATGCTAATGGCTGCAGGCGAAAACAGTAGCTGTCTACAGATTATTACGATTCTTTCACTATAGCTTACCCCCTACTCTTTTCAGAATTTCAAACTAAATGTACCGTACAGTCACCAGATTAATATTACTCAACAGATCCTAGTAAACTTGTCTTGGTCAGGAATGCCTGTTTTGCCTGTGCTAGTTTGCTTTTTGTGTCCCCCGTGTTCCATCCAGCATTTGTTATTTTGTTGCCTAGATTCCTCGACTTCATCTACTGTGTGATCATGTCCTGATGTTAAGTTTCTCACTGTTCTCAGTTCTGCTGCCTGTCATTACTTTCGCCTTTCTTTGATTTAATTCCAATCCATATTCCTTACCCATTGGACTGTTCATTCCATTCAGCAGATCCTGTGACTCATCTTTACTTTGACAGGATAGCAATGAGACCGTTGATAACCTTTCACCCTGGATTTTAATCCCCCACTTGAATCTTTCTTTTTTTGTGTCATTGCTTTTTCAGTGTATAGATTAAACAGTAGTGACAAAATACTATCCCTGTTTTACCCCCTTTTTCATCCGAGCACTCTGTTCTCGGTTTCCAACTCTTATTCTTCCCTCTTGTATCTTGTACATATTATTACGATTCTTTCACCATAGCTTACCCCTACTTTTTTCAGAATCTCAAACTACTTGCACCATACAGTCACCAGATTAATATTACTCAATGGATCCTTTGCAAGATTAACCGTGCACCTCAATCGAAGTAAAAATGCTCTGGCTTGATGAGCGTTGATTTGGCCTTCTGTGCTGGCTCGAACAGCAATTTTGTGACTGGATCGATTCCGTAGCTGGTATAGCAACACCTGATCTGTTGTTTGGGTTGATCATGCAAAAGAACCAATGGACACAGGAATTGTGGTAAAAACTGCATATATTTTTAATACCTTTCAGTGCACAAGTCAGTGTTCCGCTGAATGGAGGAAAATGAGAGGAACTGTTGAATTATATATATTATACAGGGGCTTAAGTCAACCGTCACTCATTTAAGGGACAATGACTGTATATGGCTATCTTTATTGACATTGTTATGGTTTATGATGCAAACGTGATTGCTGTAGTTGAGTTGATACCTGAGGTGCAGTGAGCTGGCCACAACAGCTCCGCAGGCCAGTAACATAATGCGATTTTGTAAAAGTGTTTTTGGCAATGCCTCAGTCATGTTACAGCTCTGTAGACGGCTGCTGTTTTCGCCTGCAGCCATTAGCATCCTCAGTTGAAAAGTGGCAAGTGCTGTGAGCTGTAAGGGACCATATTACACAGGCTTGGCCGCATTATATTATTTATATTGAATTTCTAATGCTATTTTTTGGATGTGTAGTTAATCATTAAAAGCTGGGAACTATTGACTTAAAAAATATATGTAAAAGATAACTGAACTTACACACACCTTCTTAACAAAATTAACATTATTTTGATTGCATACATTACAATATTTATATTTCACAATACTAACGCATAACTGTCCAAAGATGGTCAGTGTTTGACGGTCATTCATTCATCTCAGCTCTCGTTATTTATAGGCCACTTCAGAATTTTTTCATAGAAGGAGAGATGTTCGGCAGCAGATAACGTTGGAGTTTTCAAAGGACTTAACTGGAATCTTTCCAGATGGGTCAGCTCGTTTTTCAGTCAGTGTATCATGTCGGATGCCCAGAACAAAAAAGTCTAATCAGGCCACTGATCATTGTATAAGATGTTAACCAACACTTTCTTGTGTTATCAAAAACAAAGTATCATCACCTTCCCTTATCTTTCAATACTTCGAATTTAATCAGAAATTCTTATCTTTTAGTAGTAAGCCTGCCACCGTGACTTGAAGTCTGTTATCTCATTAGCAGCAACCTCTCTAGCAAGAAATTGACCTTGTTTAGAACTTGTAAGAATGACTTCTGTGACACTATCGTGCAGTAAACAATGTGTCCTATTTGCTTAGTTTCCTTTTTATAATGCCGAAATATCTAAACAAAAGTGTCCTCTCACTGGAAAGTAACACAGAATTTTGTTGTATCTCCCACAATCAGCTAGGTATAATGGAATTCTGCCTAGAGTATGATTCTTATTCTGAGCTGACCTGTTGTCTGGAATGGAAGGCCTCTCAGTGTAGCTGTCCACAATTGCAAAAATGCTGCAGGATTTTGGGCATGAACTGACCTCTCGATTATGTCCTATAAATTTTCAATGGGATTCATGTTGAACGATCCAGGTGGCCAAATCATACCCTCGAATTGCCCCGAATGTTCTTCAAACTAGTTGCAAATAATTATGGCACGGTGATATGGCGCATTGTCTTCCATAAAAATTCCATTGTACTTCGGTAACGTGAAGTCCATGAATGGCTGCAGATGGTATTGAAGTAGCTAAATATAACCATTTTGAGACAATGATCAGTCCAGATGGACCAGTGGACCCAGTCCATTCTATGTAAACACAGCCCATATCATTATGGAACCACCACAGTGCCTTCATGACAACTTGGGTCCATGGCTCCGTGAGGTCTGGGCCATACTCGAACCCTGTCATCAGCTCTTACCAATTAAAACCGTGACCCATCTGACTAGGCCACAGTTTTCCAGGCTTCTAGGTCCAACCAGTACGGTCACGAGCCTAGGAGAGACACTACAGGCGATGTCGTGCTGTTAACAAAGGCACTCGCATTGGTCATCTGCTGCCATAGCCTATTAAGAACAGATTGTGCCGCACTGTACCAACGCCTACTTTTGTTGTACGTCCCACATTCATTTCTACAGTTATTTCATGCAGTGTGTTGTCTGTTAGCACTGACATCTTTACACAAATGCCGCTGCCCTAGGTTGTTAAAAGAAGGCAGTCAGTCGCTGCATTACCCATGGTGAAAGGTAATGCCTGAAATTTGGTTTTCTCGACATATTCTTGTGGATCCCAGAATATAGAATTCCCTAATGATTTCCGAAATGGGATGTCCCTTGTGTCTAGCTCCAACTACCATTCCGCCTTGAAGGTCCGTTTATTTCCATTGCGTGGACATAATTATGTCAGAAACCTTTTCCCATGAATCAACTGAGTACAATGACAGCTTCTCCAACGCACTGCAGTTTTATATCTCGCATATACAATATTACTGCCATCCGTATGTGTGCATATCACTATACCATGAGTTAAGTCATGTGAGTGAATACTGTGCTTGGATCTGTCTTTATTTTGTCCATGCAAAATGTATTGACTTGGGATTTGAGTAGCATCTTCAGTGCTGCTATCTAAGCTGAATTTTGAAACCAACTCGAGTCACAACTGATGCGACTTGGGCATGAGTCATTAACTGATGTTCCTATTAAAAGAACATTGTTTTTCAGAATCCTGTAGAATGTACACTGACTGAGCGGTACCCCTTTAATGTCAGTTTGTGCAGTTCGGTATGTAGTATCCGAAGTAACAGCAACCTCAAAATCTCCAAATTATGGAAAATTTAAAAAATAAATGATTCAACCGTGACAGGGTTTTGCTATACGATGAGAATTTACCTGCATAATGTGACAGTTTTCTGCACTGGCTGTGGCCTTGGAAGTGCACAGAACTGGCATTATGAGCAGAGACTAGTCCTACAGAGACAGCTGCACAACGCATCTGCTCTCCAATGCCGTCTGTCTAGAAGTGAGACCTTGTTTAACTACTGGTCTTTCTGTGGCAAGTGGCCGTAAGAGATCCTCCTCAACTGACTCCTCCCATGTTGTCAACCCAGTTAGTGTTGCAGACATACTCCCTCACAGGAATGATAGAAGCATCTGTCCTTGTTAATTTTTCCAGCAAAATCAATTTTGCACAAGGTCTGATCCTGGCAGTATCTCATCTTTGGAGAGTTGGGGATAAAGCACTGGTCACACTTCCTTTCGCAGAAGGTGGCAATTACACAAAATCCTGCCCCCCTCCCCCTGCCTCCTCTGAAACAGGACATACAGCTATGTGTACCATGCTGTTCCTCTACTGTCTCTCTCACTTTCATCAGCGAGTGTTTTAAAAAGTTTATCTATGATTGCATATCATTGGCTCAGTATCCCATATTCTGTTGTGTGGTGATTAATCAAATTATTCTTTTCACTATAAGGTGTCTGCTGTGCAGTTTGACACCATTATTTGTGCCCAAAGACAATTCACATTGGATGCCAACAGAACATTGTAGAATGAAAAAATAGTCACACTTAATAGGTGAAACATTGCTTGTATAGCCCAAAAACATTGCTTACATAGCCCAGAATTGAACAGTGTGAGAGAGATTACGAGGGACTGTCTGTGATAGGGAAAGTTCAGAATTTAGTAGTAGAATTTATTAATGATGAAAGCAAAATTCTTAACAGATGTTCTTTACCAAAGTTATATAGTAAATTTTTCACACAACTGAGAACCAAATACGGAAAGTGTCATCCAAACATTTAAAACACATCATTCATTCGCTCAAGAATAGATATACATACAAACTCATCAGACAACATTTAGAAGGCTGTACATTGCACGTTATTCTTTATATCATTGATTTCTATCTAAATACCAAATAGAATCAAAGAAGTTTAGTAGACTGTTGAAACAACTTTTATTAATAAAACTTTATGTATTTACGTTCTTATTTATGCACAGTGTAGGCTTTTTCCTTAGTACAGGTATTGTAAAACCTGTAGGAAAACTCTGATACGAAAAAGATCAAGTCCTGATACAGCCTTTGCAATGTATCACAAAAACAAAGCATAAGTGTCAAGAGACAATTTTTTGAAGTACAGTACAACCCCACTTTACGTTTCAGGAATTAACATTTTCCTGTTATTTACAACCTATTTTAATGCCCTGCGTCAAATTTCCTATGTTCATAACATTAATTTGCACCCATTTTTGCATTAATATACCTGTAATTTTTCCACAATTTATACTTTATGAAACAATGTTCACGGAGAAGGAACTGATGTAATTGACAGAAAATCATGCTGACTTTCAAGTAGTATTTACAAATGTTCAAGTGAATAAAGATATGACGATCTGTCACAACAGTTTTCAAACTGTCTATAGTGCATGTGTCGCTTTGTGATCACCATAATACCTTCGCAAGTTTTTTTGTTTAGCCACAAATACTGCTAGTTGACACTGCTGCTCTCCTTTGTGCTGCTTAAATGTTTATGATTTAAATAATGAAGCACTTGCACCAGTTATGTATTTTTCCGTGTTTGGCACAATGCATTTCAAGAATATATTCTCCTCCCACCATGAACCATGGACCTTGCCGTTTGTGGGGAGGCTTGTGTCCCTCAACAATACAGATAGCCGTGTACCATAGGTGCAACCACAACGGAGGAGTATCTGTTGAGAGGCCAGACAAACATGTGGTTCCTGAGGAGGGGCAGCAGCCTTTTCAGTAGTTGCAGGGGCAACAGTCTGGATGATTGACTGATCTGGCCCTGTAACACTAACCAAAACGGCCTTGCTGTTGTGGTACTGCGAACAGCTGAAAGCAAGGGGAAACTACAGCCGTAACTTTTCCCGAGAACATGCAGCTTTACTGTATGATTAAATGATGATAGCGTCCTCTTGGGTAAAATATTCCGGTGGTAAAATAGTCCCCCATTCGGATCTCCGGGCGGGGACTACTCCAGAGGACCTCGTTATCAGGAGAAAGAAAACTGTCGTTCTACGGATCGGAGCGTGGAATGTCAGATCCCTTAATCGGGCAGGTAGGTTAGAAAATTTAAAAAGGGAAATGGTTAGGTTAAAGTTAGATATAGTGGGAATTAGTGAAGTTTGGTGGCAAGAGTGACAAGACTTTTGGTCAAGTGAATACAGGGTTATAAATACAAAATCAAATAGGGGTAATGCAGGAGTAGGTTTAATAATAAATAAAAAAATAGGAGTGCAGGTAAGCCACTACAAACAGCATAGTGAACGCGTTATTGTGCCCAAGGTAGACACGAAGCCCACGCCTACTATAGTAGTACAAGTTTATATGCCAACTAGCTCTGCAGATGAAGAAATTGGAGAGATGTATGATGAAATAAAAGAAATTATTCTGGTAGTGCGGGCAGACAAAAATTAAATAGTCATGGGTGACTGGAATTCGACAGTAGGAAAAGGAAGAGAAGGAAACATAGTAGGTGAATATGGATTGGGGCTAAGAAATGAAAGAGGAAGCAGTCTGGTAGAATTTTGCACTGAGCATAACTTAATCATAGCTAACACTTGGTTCAAGAATCATGAAAGAAGGTTGCATACATAGAAGAATCCTGGAGATACTAGAACGTTTCAGATAGATTATATAATGGTAAGACAGAGATTAAGGTACCAGATTTTAAATTGTACGACATTTCCAGGGGCAGATGTGGACTCTGGTTATGAACTGTAGATTAAAACTGAAGAAACTGCAAAAAGGTGGTAATTTAAGGAGGTGGGACCTGGATAAACTGAAAGAACCAGAGGTTGTACAGAGTTTCAGGGAGAGCATAAGGGAACAATTGACAGGAATGGGGGGAAGAAATACAGTAGAAGAGGAATGGGTAGCTTTGAGGAATGAAATAGTGAAGGCAGCAGAGGATCAAGTAGGTGAAAAGACGAGGGCTAGTAGAAATCCTTGGGTAACAGGAGAGATACTGAATTTAATTGATGAAAGGAGAAAATACTGCATTTTTGTAAGTGAAGCAGGCAAAAAGGAATACAAACGTCTCAAAAATTAGATCGACAGGAAGTGCAAAATGGCTAAGCAGGGATGGCTAGAGGACAAATGTAGGGATGTAGAGGCTTTTCTCACGAGGGGTAAGATAGATACTGCCTACAAGAAAATTAAAGAGACCTTTGGAGAAAAGAGAACCACCTGTATGAATATCAAGAGCTCAGATGGAAACCCAGTTCTAAGCAAAGAAGGGAAAGCAGAAAGGTGGAAGGAGTATATAGAGGGTCTATACAGGGGCGATGTCCTTGAGGACAATATTATGGAAATGGAAGAGAATGTAGATGAAGATGAAATGGGAGATATGTTACTGCGTGAAGAGTTTGACAGAGCACTAGAGTAGACAGACCCCCAGAGTAGACAACATTCCATTATAACTACTGACGGCCTTGGGAGAGCCAGTCCTGACAAAACTCTACCATCTAGTGAGCAAGATGTATGAGATAGGCGAAATCCCCTCAGACCTCAAGAAGAATATAATAATCCCAATCGCAAAGAAAGCAGGTGTTGACAGATGTGAAAATTACCGAACTATCAGTTTAATAAGTCACAGCTGGAAAATTCTAACGCGAATTCTATACAGACGAATGGAAAAACTGGTAGAAGCCGGCCTCGGGGAAGATCAGTTTGGATTCCGTAGAAATGTTGGAACACGTGAGACAATACTGACCCTACGCCTTATCTTAGAAGCTAGAATAAGGAAAGGCAAACCTACGTTTCTAGCATTTGTAGACTTAGAGAAAGCTTTTGACAATGTTGACATTCTGAAGGTGGCAGGGGTAAAATACAGGGAGCGAAATGCTATTTACAATTTGTACAGAAACCAGACGGCAGTTACAAGAGTCGAGGGACATGAAAGGGAAGCAGTGGTTGGGAAGGGAGTGAGACAGGGTTGTAGCCTCTCCCCGATGCTATTCAATCTGTATATTGAGCAAGCAGTAAAAGAAACAAAAGAAAAGTTCGGAGTAGGTATTAAAATCCATGGAGAAGAAATAAAAACTTTGAGGTTCGCCGATGACATTGTAATTGTGTCAGAGACATCAAAGGATTTGAAAGAGCAGTTGAACGGCATGGGTATTGTCTTGAAAGGAGGATGTAAGATGAACATCAACAAAAGCAAAACGAGGATAATGGAATGTAGTCGAATCAAGTCGGGTGATGCTGAGGGAATTAGATTAGGAAATGGGACATTTAAAGTAGTAAAGGAGTTTTGCTATTTGGGGAGCAAAATAACTGATGATGGCCAAAGTAGAGAGGATATAAAATGTAGACTGGCAATGGCAAGGAAAGCGTTTCTGAAGAAGAGAATTTTGTTAACATTGAGTATTGATTTAATTGTCAGGAAGTCGTTTCTGCAAGTATTTTTTTGGAGTGTAGCCTTGTATGGAAGTGAAACATGGACGATAAATGGTTTGGACAAGAAGAGAATAGAAGCTTTTGAAATGTGGTGCTACAGAAGAATGCTGAAGATTAGATGGGTAGATCACATTAACCAATGAGGAGGTATTGAATAGAATTGGGGAGAAGAGGAGGTTTTTGCAAAACTTGACGTGAAGAAGGGATTGGTTGGTAGGAGATGTTCTGAGGCATCAAGGTATCACCAATTTAGTACTGGAGGGCAGTGTGGAGGGTAAAAATCATAGAGGGAGACCAAGAGATGAATACACTAAGCAGATTCAGAAGGATGTAGGCTGCAGTAGGTACTGGGAGGTGAAGAAGCTTGCACAGAATAGAGTAGCATGGAGAGCTGCATCAAACGAGTCTCAGGACTGAAGACCACAACAACAACAACAACAACAACAACAACATTCTCATTGTCAAGTGCAGGTATTTACATAAGTATGTCTTGTGGTAATTGAGAAATAAACAGTGTATGTGTAATGGTTTGTCCCTGTACAGTTTTCTGCATAATGGAGGTGGCACAGTACCTTATAACTACAAAACGGTGACAACAGTGCAAGAGGCACAAAACAAAATACATTTCAACATCACTCAAAATGCTTACGTAAATATTTGTACCTGAGAATGAGATCACATTCTCGAAATACATTATGCTAAGCACGAAAAAATGCATAACTGATGCAGTTAGGCAAGCATTATCTAAGTAATCAATGAAAAAGTTGCAGCCTTTGTAAAAACGTCGACAATGATGAATGAAATGAAATCAAACATTTCTGCTTTCCAGTTCTAGTTAAATCAGCAGCTATATACAGTGCAAAATCCAGGTAACGTATATTATCTAATAAACAAGTCCCAGGTGAATATTTTAATGCCTATTACTTACAAACATCATTCGTAAAGTACGAAAATGCAAGGGGAGTCATATACACAACTTTTATTGCTTAAAAAGTAATTTCCCACATTTTACATTCATTTTCCCGCATCTTGCACACCCCCCCCCCCCCCCTTTTTTTTAAGTCCCTTGGAAAGTGTAGAAGCGGGGTTTCAGTAGGTTATAAATGGTTAACATAAACGAGTGACACATCAATTATTTCAGGGTGGGCACCACAGCCTCACTAAATTTGAAAGGGGATGTTATTCCACATGGCTGTATTTTAAATTACATTATTCCACCCTGCTGTTTTGGACAAAGCCTATTCTCAAGTGCATCTGTTGTAACAGATTTAGCTGCATTGTTCCCATGTTATCAGAAAATCACTTGCCATGTATCTTTGTGCGTAGTGTGGTCATCAGTATCAGTGTTCATCATCTTTTAATGCCTGGCTGTAAATCACACTTACATTGTTTGTTTGATAAGTGTGATTTATAGCCTTGTATTACAAGGTTATGAACATTGACAACCATGGTATGCACAAATATGGATGGTGCTCAATTTTTTGATGAGATGAGGGCAATATATCCTCATCTGTCACCATAGAAGTACTTGACAATGGGCCGTGCTCGAAACTAGCAGTGCAGAATAAAGTAATTGAAAATGTAGCCTGATGTAATAATGACCTCCTTCAGAACCGACACATTTAAAAAAAAAAAAAGGCTCTAGGTCAGCACTTAACGTGATAAAAGATCTCAAAAAAATTGCCACTGATGATGTTTTACGGAGAAGGTGAAATGGAACACACATGGCATAAGAAGAAAAACCTTTTTAATTAGGTGCATTCAGGAAACACATCTCCAAGAAACTGATGGTGATGGGTTGAGAAGAGACCATAGTACGAAATCCATTTAAAATGAATGAGCATCATGGTGGTGATTGGCTAACTTCCAATGTTAGATGAAGGACCCCTCCCCCCAAATCAGTGTTTCTGTCGGTACTCTGCGATTTCAGCAAACTCATTATTTCAGAGCTCTACACTTGTTACAGTTAGTTGATCGTTAACAAGATTTGGATAGCATCAGGTATGTTTCTGAAGATCGTACCACTGTTTGAGAGGTATGATGAACCTTGTATGACCCTTTCTGTGGAACACATTACTACAGAGCTTGGGAAATCATTTGGGAATTGGGATATGCACGCATGGATGTGATTGGTACATTCCCCCTGTCTGGGTCATGTCATACACAGCATAGTTCTCATCTAAATGCTTGGTTAGACACTGGACTCGCATTCGGGAGGACGACGGTTCAATCCCGCGTCCGGCCATCCTCATTTAGGTTTTCCGTGATTTCCCTAAATCACTCCAGGCAAATGCCGGGATGGTTCCTTTCAAAGGGCACGGCCGACTTCCTTCCCCGTCCTTCCCTAATCCGATGAGACCGTTGACCTCGCTGTCTGGTCTCCTTCCCCGAAAACAACCAACCAACCATCTAAATGCTTCTGGTAAGAAGTAGCCTGCAAGGCTACTTAGCAGAAGCTTTCATTCTTACCAACGCAGTACCCATCCTGTCACAGTGATAACCGATGTATTTCGAAGGCCTGACTTAGGGCAAATTCATCTGAAAGACAGACCTTCAGAATAAATATAATTACAGTTGAAACAGCTATTAGCAAAATTAAATACAGTACAACCCCCATTTTACACTTTCCAGTGGACTGACCCAAAAAGTGTATAATGCACAAAAGTATAAAGTACAGGAAGCAAAAGTCTTTTGTAAAATCACATTAAAAGATATTCGTGTTTTAATGTAAAACTTATTATTGATAATCATTATAAAATTATGGTGAATAAAACTTTTAACAAAATATTGGTTAAAACACTACAATTGGCAGTATTTGTAAACAGAGAAGAGAGCAATAGGCATGAAATCTACAGTTTGTTACTGAAACAGAGCTGATGTGGTTCAGAAACGGCCTAAGTGAGGAAGATGGTGGAAATTGTCATGTTATGGAGCATCTTGATGGGGAATGTTTGTGTGACATCAGGTTGTACCTGCCTGTATGGTTTAGCGGATTTCACACAGAAGTAATGATGATTCATGAAAGCCCATTGTAGAGACATCCTCAGGGGCTCAGCATTCATTTGCTGAGTCCGGGCGTGGCAACCCTGGGGTTCCTGAGCTGGGGACTGGTAAGTGCTGCCAGTCTCCTGTTACTGTAAGCTCTGGGGTTGATCCAACAACCACTGTTTGGCATGGCAGTGGAATGTTGTGTGTTGCAGGGAATGGGGATATTGGCTTGACTGCCCAGATCATGAGGATGGCAAAAACCTGTATAAAAAAAATTTCAATCTCAAGGTGTGCTGCGCACTGATGAGATGCATGGCTGTTGAGATGGAACAGTCATTAGCGGGCAGCCTCTGGGGAACCCGCCTCACATGAGTTGTGGAAGGGTTACTTAGGTACACACTATCTGAGTGGACCCTTGCTTCCCTAGCTGCTCATGGGACCGAAATGGAACCCTCGAAATCTTCTTCCTCTCATCCCAGTGGGAAGGGTGTACCGCCTGGGATTATTCACACCCAATCCTCTAAACAAACGAGGAAGGCTAGCCCTCCTGGTAACCTGCATCAGTTGAATTATAGTAACAGGGCTGAAGGAGTCATAAATCAAAATGTGTTTTTGGTCATTAAGAGGAAACAAGTGACATTTGAAAGTGTGTTCTCCTTCTATATCCATAAAGACTCGGAAGAACTTGCTGGGAGCCTGAAGTAAATTAAGCAGCTGTGCTCCCTACTGGTCGAGACTAACAGGGCAAAGCAGGTATAACTACTTACAAAGACCAGAAAATTGGATGAATATGATGTAACTGTTGAACTGCATAACTCCATTAACTTTAGCAAGGGTGTGGTCACAGGCCATGCCGTTATGGGTATCAACATATCCAGACTTAAACAGGAATTGGTATTACAGGGGATAGTGGACATAGAGCAAAGGATGCTTAGGGATAATGGAGAAGTTGAGAAGACCACCACCTTCATTTGTGACCTTTAATTCTCCAACGTTACGTGACCACATCATGGCAGGTGTCCTCTGACTTAGTATTAGGCCTTATGTATCTAACCCTTTGGGGTACTACAAATGCCAGCATTTTGGTCACACCACGTTGAGTTGCAGGGAAATGTAGAAAGGTAGCCCATGAAGCTGGGATTGACTGTCTGTCTCCAGCAGTCAGCGTTAACTGTTCTGGGAGCCACCCACCCTGGAGCTGAGACTGCCTTGTTTTTGCAGAGGAACAAAAAATTCAGGAACTATAAATAACCAAGTGGATCCCCTATGCTGAAGCCAAAAAGGAATATGAGGCAACGAAACCTCCTGTCTCTACCATTTCTTATACTGCCATGGCGCAGAAACTGTTCCTAAGGTTGACGCCTCGATGCAGACATCATCCAGTGTACAACCATCCACCACCAGCATTTATACTTGCATGTGTACATGCCAAGGCAAAATGATTAAGGATAAAGCAGTCCAAGCAACCACCACAGGAAAGACCAGCAACAGTTCTGTAGTAAGTGTCAAGAAGGCACAAAACAAGCAGAGTGCCCCAAGTGCCCTCTTTCCCCCTCATCCTGGAAGGGACAGGGTGCAGGGAAAGGTTCATGGCGTTTGGGTCAAAAGCTGTCCTGACTGCCATCAGACATCATTCTTTCACGGCTGACTGATGGCGAGCACATCATGGAGTTAGATGCCTTGGATCCAGGCAGCCCCTCCACTCCCCCTCACTCTAAAAGTGCTTCACCTGTGCAGTGCAAAGATAGGGGTAAATTAAAACCACATCGATGAAATGGCTCCCGTTCTACAGTGGACCTTGCAGGTGTTCAGGATGCATATGGAGGAACTCCCTCTCTTATCACAGAGTAGAACACTGTGTCTGTATTTCCAGGACACTCATTTCCATCAATCGTACATCCGTGAGCTGCGAGGCTATGTAGGCCACAAAAAGGACGACTTGAGTGGAGAGAGAGCTAGAGGGGGCATAGGCATTTTTGTCAGTACTGACTACTACTCCTCACCTTCCTCACTTACGATGACTTTACAAGCAGTTGCTGTATCAGTGCACGTTGACAGTATGTTCTTTTTCTTGCCTCCACATAATGCACTTGATGAAGAGGCCCTAATTGACCTTATTACACAGATCCCCCACCCCTTCATCCTCTGTGGTGATTTTAATGCGCACAATGTGCTTTGGGGCTCTGCAACTACCTGCCGCATGGGTAGAGCAATTGAGAGGCTTCTCGTGTGATCACGCACATACTTGGTAAATGCAGGACAGAGCACTCACCCCTGCACAGCGACTGGGTCGTTATCTGCCCTTGATCTCTCGCTTTGCTCTCCAGCTCTTGTTCACACTGCTCAGAGGGAAGTGATCGATGACTTGCTTGAAAGTGATCACTTACCGACCTGGATTCACCTGCCAGATGGGGTGGAACTCGAAAAGAAACTGCTGTAATGGGTGCTCGGTAGAGCTGACTGGACACTTTATAGCCAGTTGGCACAGTTTGAACATTGTGCGAATGTCAAGGCATGGGTGGATCGTACTACCAAAATGATCCACCATGCTGCTGCAGCATCCATTCCACAGTCCACGGGTCAACAGAAGGGGCAGACTGTCCCTTGGTGGGGTGCCGAATGCAGCTCTGCAATCAGGACCAGCCATGTAACTCTGCGTAGGTTCAAGAGTCTGCCAAGGTTCAAGTGTTGTCCAACTGCAGAGAATCTAGCAGCCTTTCGGGTGGCGAGGGCAAGGTGTCGTCGAATTATTTGAGAGAGCAAGAAGAGGTCGCGGCAACAGTTCCTGAACACCCATTAATTGTTCCACCAAAAGTTCCATTGTGTGGTAGACTATCAGGAGAATTTCTATGAGAGGAGGCAAGTGCTCCAAACCAGTCCAAGAGACATTGCCCAAACTATGCCGGTGTATTTTGCCACAGTTACTGCAACAGCCAGTCAGGGTCCAGGTTTCCAGCGCCATAGAGCAGTTGCTGAGAGGTGTAGTTTGGACTTCCGGTCCACCTCTGATGAAGATTACAACTGTCTATTTCCCATGTGGGAGCTGGATTCTGCAGTGTCTGTGGCTCATGACACATCCCCTGGTCACGGCAGGATCCATTACAGTATGCTGCGGCACATCGTAAGGTGAAACAAATATATCCTCCACGCAGTTTTTAATATCATTTGGGCATCAGGTCACTTTCCCGGCTCGTGGTGTGAGGCAATAGCAATTCGTCTTTTAAAACCTGGGAAAGACCATACATGCCCCAGTAGTTACCGTAGTGTTGACCCCACTAGCTGCATTGGGAAGACCTTGGAACAGATGGTCAACTGCCGCCTTGTCTGGAACTTAGAATCCAGGCAACTCCTTAGTAGCTTTCAGTGTGGGTTCAGGAGGTATCGCTCCACCTTTGATAATCTTCCCCCCTGGAGATGGCTATATAACAGGCTTTCCTATGCTGGCATAACCTTCTAGGTATATTTTTTGACATCGTGAAGCCATACAATACTACTCGGACACACCTTATCCTGGAGCAGCTTTGCGAGTGGGATTTTCGTGGTTGTCTTCCCATTTTTATTGAGTCCTTCCTCTTGCCACGATATTTTAGATACTGAGTTGGTGACATCCTGTCTGATCACTTTGAGAAGAACACTGTCCCACAAGGTAGCGTTTTAAGTGTGACTGTCTTTATCATAGCTATTAATAGCATTACGTCCATAGTGTAAAGTCCTGTCAAGTGTCCTTTGTTCGTGGATGACTTCTCCATGTTTTGGTCTTTTTCAATCCTCATGACGACATCATGTCAGTTGCAACTAACTCTTCGATATTTGGATGAATGGGTAC